>NW_027526300.1:335753-383338 GCF_048455015.1 Haemaphysalis longicornis
CTGGAGGGCGCTGTCGATCCGGACTCGTTGGTGACGTCACGTGCGAGCTCGGAGATTGGGATGGCTAGAAAGAAAATTTGGATTCACGACTCAGCACTGCGTTAGTACAATGTGACGGGTGCAAACAGTTACGTGGACGGGATTTAGCTTATACGCGGAACCAGAAGCTAAAGGAAGGCAGAAGGTACTAGGTGAGCATTGAGGAGAGGTTTGACTTTTAATGAATTTTTGTCTATTTACACCAGTATTCTGTCTGGCTGCCCGTCTGTGTACACGTAAAGGCGTCAGGCACATATGCGGTAATATGGGACGCACATTCGCCACAGTTAGGCATAATGAACGTTTTAGGGCCTTCGTTCTTTTTAATAGGACTTCTCATATTCCACCTGCAAAATGTTATTCTCACCAGTGCATTTCTGCATGCCATGTTTACGTTAGTTTGACAGCGATAGTTGGAATTTTGAGGGTACAGTAAATCCTCCATAATTCAAAATCAGCTGATACGAACTTTTGTTTATTGAAAATTATTTGATTGTTCCCGCCATTCGTGATAAAAATTCAACCTTCGTAATTCGAGCATTTCACGGGGGGGGGGGGGGGGGGGGTTCGGAATAATTGCTAGCGTAGCGCTTGCAGCAACGTGCCGCCTCCTCCGGGCAACAAACATCCTGGAGATCATGATGCACAGCTGAGACCACAATCGATGCCGCTCTGCAGCCGTGGACTGGCGACCCCGGTTAAGAAATAGAAACTCTCGCCATCGTGAATACGTTTTCGTTTTTGTAGACCCCTGTTACTGCGTGTAGGCCTACATCGCATCCTTTCTTTGCCTCGATGCTAAGCCGCCTCCATAATACTAAAATACAAGACGCTGATTCTGCAACAGAAAATTGTGACAGATTAAAATTACTAAAAATTTCGCATTCATAGAGACGCAGCTCGCCAAAGAACTCGAGGTTCCTTAGTCGATGCTTTCTATCATTTTGAAAAACAAGGCCAAGGTTCCTAAGGCACCCAGAAAGTCCAATTTCCCAAAATGATGGAAAATCCCCTCCTTACCTTTTACTCAGATCACGAAGCCGCTTCGATCAAGTGGCTACAAACGCAATCTTAGCTCACCTTCCTCTGAACAGCGCTATCCTGTCGGAAAATTGTAGGCAGTAGACGAAACATTCAAGCGTACGGGTGGTTTGTTTCTTCGTTTTAAACAACGAAATAACCTTATTGACCTAAGGTTGGGTAAACAAAGCGGCAGTAACGGATGTCACTGCAGTTAATGACTGGTGGAATCATACGTTGGCTTTGGTGTTTCGTGAGTACGAAGATGACTAAGTGTCGAATGTAGATGAAGCAGCCCGATAAAATGCTTACTGCTGAAACATTTTCAGCCAAAGAAACACCTCTGTCGGTGTAGAAGCAGGTTAAGGACAGAATTACCGCTTTGTTAGGCGCCAACACGTCTATAAAGAACCACCTCCCTTTGCTTGCGTTCGTTAGCCCTTTCGGCCCTGGTGCCCCATATTTAGGACATTACCCAAAATTCCCTAGTACAGTGAGAAAAAAGCCAAAACAGCTAGTTTTCTGGTAAATAGTTCTTCAAGGATGCTTATTTCAATATGTATCACCATAGTTCGTTTTTTCTTCTAGAGGTGAACACTAGAAAGAGGAAGGCATTGCAGTGAACAGCAGACTGACGTCAGGAGTCCTAGTCAGATGAAATGACTGCACACGTAAAAATACTTTCACTATCAGCTTTATTTTTTCTATGGGCTCAGTGCTTTCCACAGTTCAGGAAAACAATGAAATTTTTTTCTGGTGGAATGTAAACGTTTAATGGCCTAATGACCTAATAGATGTCACGCTTGTAAATCGCTGATTACTTACATGACAAGCTCAATTTTTCGTTTTAAGTTTATAGACCCAAACATTAAAGAAAACACGCAGAAAATATTTTCTCGGCAGACACGAAAAATTTATGGCTGAAAGGGTGAAAGCGGAAGCCACATTGTTTACGCTGTGCGTCTTCTTCCTGCGGACGGGGGGATTTACAAACATAAGGAAGAAGACCTGAATGGCGTTCATTATATTCGAGCAATGCATGCAGCTGTCTGAAAGTTCGCATTACAACAGGAAATTTCTCAGCCCATTCTGAAATCGGTAGCCTGCAAACCATCAAGATCGTCTTCCTACATGCAAAAACGACAGACACAGCTGTAATACTTCCGACGAGAATTAGTTACGACCATCACTGACTGAGCTGGATTCTCCTCCGATACGATCATGGCAAACAGCGCACCATACAACTGGTGGGGTAATTTGCTTTATTGTCTACGCCTGAAAACAGACGAGTACAAATGTCAGGAGACGCTGTTTTTAACACCCAGGATTTTTTAGACAGCTTGGTGAGGGCTATGATGACGCTTGAAGATTTTACAGAGAAACTAGATGTGTGGCCAGATCCCCGGCTTCGTCAAGATACATGGCAAGAGACTAGGCTTCACGGAGTCTTTCAACGCAGAAGTAGGCATTGAAACATAGTTCTGTAGCGTGAAAATTAAATCGCTGACAGAATGCCAGTCGGCGATGACTGCGACCACGAGCCCACCCTTGCGCCTCCTTTAGCAGCAGTTATAGACTCCGTAAACATCGTCTGCTGCTTTGTCGAATGCACGGGCGGTGATTTGGAGATGTAGTGTTCTGACCTATCTGTAGAACATGGCACTTGGGGCATTTAACCACCGCATCAATCAAATAATCCTCACCTGAATTGTAAAACAGGACTTTCCTAGAATGACACAAAGCCACAACAAAACACGGAATATTTTTGAGAACCCCACGTGAACGAAATAGTGCCTACTTATCCAAAAATTTCACGCCGATTTTGTGCCTGTAAGTTTACTAGAACCGCCATATCATTGCCCGTATGAATTCCGTATATACGGAGTATACGGAAAACATACGGAGCGTCATTGTGCTTAAAATTGGAGATAAAAAGACGATACCTGTGCCAAACGTTTTTATTGCGCACACTAATGTGATTCCCTGTTTTTTATACTAACATCTACTTTCGGCGTGCTTGGGGGCGGAATAATCCGTATGAACTCCGTATTCCAATGATTCCGTATATACGGAAAGTTTCAGTAGGGTACTTCGATTAATTTGAAAATCCGCCTACTTTTAAAAATTTTTGCGGCTCGGTGACAAGCCATTTACCGAGGTTTTCCTGTATTTATATCGGAGGCCTTAAAGGAGCCATAAAGAGAAAACAAAAGTTTGTTTTATTCGAAAGATTAGGTGTTTCATAGTACACCAAGCGCTTTTCCGGAAGCAAATGATGCTTTATTCACTGAGAAATAGGGCAATTTAAGCCAAAAGTTTAAATCTCCCGCTAAAATTGCAGATTTCGTTACGTGAACAATGGCGTCATACGAGCCGGCCCATGAAACAGATACTTAGTATGTCGACTCCATATAGCACCCACACGCGGGAGTCAGACAGGAACCGGAAATCGTGCCGAAACCGAGACGGTGGCCATTTTAAAAATACTAGTAAAACCTAGTGCACCCGCAGCCCTAGTCATGGAATCGCCTGATCGGGAGAACAAAACTCTCGCCGAGAAACTCGGGCTTGCATTTAACAACCTCACACCACTCGAGCGCTCAATGCTTCTTAGTGCACGAGCGGCAGGAGTTGTGAGATACGCGGATGGACCGGAAAGCGACCATTCCGCGATAGCCACAACATACGAACGCCCAGCCGTCGGCACCGCTGCCTCGTCAGCCCCGTCGCGACGGATGAATACAGACTGGTACGGATGTGCCGTATTTTTATTACGGTTAATAATAGTTCAATTTCAGTAGCAGTATCGCTTATGCCAGTTGGCCGGTGTCGTGTATGGAAAGCCGTTCGCGCGAGCTCTCTGCTCCGACCAGAAAGATACGAGCGTCAATGCGCGGTGTGTACGGCATCTTTTCCCCCAAGGTCAGAGCGCTTTGACGGCGATTTGACGAAGTCGGCGACGAGCGCCAGCATGTCCCAGGAGTGAGCTAACGTAAGGGTCCCTGCCGTAATCACTTCGTCGGAAATGAAGCGAGCACACTCTTACTTCCTTTAGCTTCCATTCTCCTCCGTTTGCAAAGTTCACAAAACGTAGCCACTTGCTTCGCCTAGGTTCGTCGTTTGGCAGCACATGAAAGGAGATCTCTTCACCGGCGGGGATGTCGCACTCCCTCGACGATTTGTCCGTACTACATGGGCATTTCAAAACGCAGCAACGAAATTTCATTGTAAAGTACTCGAACAAACTGAAGTTTTCAGCGGTTGTAAACTGGAAACGAGCTCGTAACGACAGCAGCAAGCCAACAACATTCGAAACTTCTGCGACGACTACTCGTCGCTTCTTGCTGTTCCTTACTCCCCTCGTTTCTATTTTTACCGTTGCTGGGTGGCGATATGACGGCCACCCTCCTGTCAAGGGATTGAGATACCAAGCAAGGGGCTGTACGTGTTGGAACGGTTCGTTGGCCCCTAATAGCCTCGAACCCGAAAATTCGTCTGCGCGACGGCGAGATGTCGAGATCGGCCGGCGGTAGTTTCGTACGCATTGGCGCACACGCTTGCGTGTTCGTTCGGTACTTCAACAGTTTACTCCACCGTTCTTTGTCATAAAAAGAATGTGCAGTATGTTTCACGGGCATATAGCTCACTATTCAAACTGTAAGCCCTGCCTAACATGCGTTTGCTTTTGCCGGCCTCCGCCAATCGCAGAGCGCTCACTATTCAAACTGTAAGCCCTGCCTAACATGCGTTTGCTTTTGCCGGCCTCCGCCAATCGCAGAGCATTCTCGAGTGACATCATAGGTTCTGTTGCGAAAAATGAGCTGGTGGGTCGCATGGTCATTTCCTTTTTGCCTAATTATGTAGCTTATTTGAGCGAAGTTTGCGTTATAAGTGGTGTCCTTATGGTTCTAACGAGGCAATCTTTCAATTGAACCAAACTTGTGTTTTCTCTTCATGGCTCCTTTAAGGTTGTTGTATCCTATTATCACTGCTTATATTCCCCCTCGTGACACACTTTCCCCGCAATTCATCTTTGTTTAACAGTAAAGGAAACTAAAAAAGCATGGTGGATAGCAGGTGAGCCCGCCAGTACCGTCACTTGTCAAAATTTTTTTACAGTAAAGCTTTCTATGGCTAGGATCCGGCCGATTGTCTCCGGCAACACAGTGATTTAGACAACAATCGCACGCGAGGGTAGCGCCACGTTGTGGCGCACACTCAAATCTCTGGTACCGTAAAACTGTGCACTACGCCTTCAGGGTATGGATAAAAATTATAAAAAATTACAAACAAGTCCCAGGATCTCCATATTTTAATATAAGACAGCTGGTATTTCCCGGAAAGAATGTCTTTTCAGCAATGCACTTGTGCTTAGAGGTCAAACTGACTTCAAAGATATCGGTGTAAGCTTGGTCTATGTAAGATGGCTTTCCCGCATTGATGTTCCACACTGAAGCACGTTCATCTTCAGAGAGAGTATCTTTACAGAACGTGACTCTTCTGATGTTAAAACTATACCAAAAACAATTCTATGACAATTGGCCGCTAAGACGACTTCAACATTATGCCGAGCTTTATTTACTTTCCAAAATTACGTAGTTCGCAAATGAAGTTGTATTTATTGTCGAATTCTCAAATGCCTTCAATACATGGCCTTCTAGTGGATGAAAACAGACAGCCCCATGTTCGGTCATTGAAATGAAATTCCAGTTGGTCACAGTATCATTCACGTAATTAACCAGAAATATGCTCGATAGCAAATTACAACCAAACGTGTTCTTCTTCGTGCACCCCTTAAACTACAACCCGGTCAAAGCATATCGTCGCTCACGTTGGGGGTCGGCATCACAGCTTTGCTGGCCATCCTTCTTCACAGAGTGGAGGGCTACTGAACTTTTTGTCCCAGCTTGTCAAAACTTGTTTATGTCAACATGGTTTTTCCACATTCCTTCTAAAGCAAAGCTTTCTAGCTCTACCAGCCAACGGTTCTTTCGTGGCGTGCGGGACAACAAACTCCCAACGCGTCGGAGGCGGCGGCGGGGGAAGGAAGTTTCACTTCCTTCCAGGGTTTCACTCACGGCGCACACTGTAGATAGCACGGCGAGTGTACCCAGCTTTCCCAGGGCGGAAGTGCCTGCTCGCCGGCGGCGGCGTCGGCGGTACGGCTTTGTCGTCTGCTTTAGTGACTGTTGTTTTGGGCCTGTTTTGGCGCAGCTTCGCGTCCATTGCGCAGTGCGTTCGCACGGCTTGATTAATTTGTTCGACAGCACCTCCAGGGTAACCCGAACCCGACGGAATTAAGTGGTCTTACGGCAAACATACGTTAAGGATTGGTTTACTAAGTGGGAAAACAAAATGTAGAGACCACATACAGACATCTGGCCGCTAGAGAAACGCTACATTTTACGCACTGCTTGCCATGAATGGGAGTCCGTTTTCTGAATTGGTGGTTACACATTCAGTCGTGTTTTCAGAGGTATTACAAAAGGCGCAAGTAGCAACTGGTTCTGATATCGATTATAAAAGGTACCTCCGCTTTCTGGCCATTCTCATATTTACTAAACTAACTAGTTTACATCGGTATAAATGGGAATCACTAAGCTCACATGCCGAATTGTTTCGGTGTCTGAGCTTGTGTCACATGGTGGTGTAGCCCCAAACTAGCACATCAGGATGACTAGGTTTCGCTGTCACACCATTCGAAAAAAGCTCCACCCGCCGCGGTGGCTCAGTGGCTAAGGCGTTGCGCTGCTGAGCACGAGGTCGCGAGTTCGATTCCCGGCCGCGGCGGCCGCTTTTCTGATGGAGGCGAAAAGCAAAAACGCCCGTGTGTACGAGATTTCGGCGCACGATAAAGATCCCCAGGTGGTCAAAATTAATCCGGAGCCCTCCACTACGGCGCGCCTCATCGCCTGCGTTGCGTCGGCGCGTTAAACCCCACAATCAATCAAATCAAAAAAGCTCCGTACCGTTTTCTTTCTACCGACGCACGTCCGACGTACAGCGGCGCACCCCCGCTCTAGCCCGGCCGTGGCCGACGCTTCTGTGTTCAGGATGCTACCCCTGCGAATTCTAGGTACCGGAAGGCAGAATCTCTGGTTTCACGTTTTGTAGAGCCACGTGTGTGAATTCAAGTTACGTCGCATGGGCAATTGTTGTGGGTGTCGTTTCAAGTTTAGCTTTCCAAGCACTTCACAGCGTTGATTGGAGCCAATTTTTTGTGGCAGTGCAGTATGCTTAAATCCGCGCGTGCTTCCTGCCAAACACTTTAAAGGCCTACCTTTGCGGTCTTACCGCCTTTAGAGACGATAGCCTTTCTTGGGATACTTAATCTCGAAAATTTTGGTATATCCGTCTGCATGTACGTCTGTCTGTCTGTACCTCGATTCAGTCTCCCGACCAAAAGTTTAAATGAATTCCTCAAAGAGAAGTTTATATAGGCCAGACTTTCCCAAACCACTAATCTTGGAAACATACCTCATACTTGTTAGCATTGTTCAGCAAAAAAAGAAAAAAATGCAAAACATCTTACATAACTAGTATTTGCATACCTCAAGAACACTAGGCGCCACTCACTCGCACAGAGTGCTTATACGCTATCGTGTTGGTCTATATTTACCTATTTTACTCTATTGCCACCCCCGCCGTTACAAGACATTAGTGCAGATTGTCAAAACACGCGTGCACCCTCCTTGACTGCGCCGCTGATTTTATCTCCTTCACAGGAAGGCCGCTCATCGCGAATGATAAAGCGGTCCGAACCGGCGCGTTTCGTTCCCGGGAGTTCTCGGATGCATTCAGTTGTCTTTTTGACATGCCGCCGGCGGGAATTACAATTACCGCATCATCGCAAAACAAGGCCTCGCCCCGGCAGGCGGTATGTGAGATGGTGTCCTTCACATAAACCGTGCGCACGCTTGGTGAAAGAGACCAACACGCGTACGATCCTCGCCGTGCGGCTGCTAAAGCATTCCTGACCGGTGCGTTCATCGTCACTAGATCTCCTCCGCTTTAAACTGTCGTTTCAACGCGATGCCGATAGCAAATACCGCAATGTGCTGTCAGCGCCGCACAAAACCGGAAATGGGTGGAGACGCCCCAACTTCTGAGGAGCGAAGCATCATGGGAGGGAACTTTCTCGCACCGTCAACAGGGGGGAGAATAGGGAGAAAAGGAGGAAAATCACCGCGGCTACAATTGGCGTTCTGCGATTTACAATTTCTCAGCTAATACTCATCGCTTTAACAAACTTATTGCACGAGATGGTTGCTAATACATTGCTTTATTTCGTTATATGCACATCCACGTTTCGGCGGAAGCTATGTCAGGACCCCTTTTTTCTGCCGGCAGTCATGTTCTGTGATGCACCCTATTTCCAGCAATAGAAAGGACCTAAACCCTGTTTTTCTTTAATTTACAGCTTGAAACAGGCTTTAGACTGCAGATTCTGCAGGGTGCAGCCCCGGATACGGGACCCACATAGCATAGTGGCCTACAGAAATGACGGGCCTTCTGCTTCATACCCGGAGCTCTGGTTAAGGCGAGGGAAATGACAGAACGATATCTGACCGACTTTTTTTCTTGGCGTACCTGATCTTTGCTGTTGTCTGGGTGCGCCTGTTCCGAGGGTGAACCACCGGTTGTCTTGCTGGTGGACGGGTGACCCTTGTGAGGCATCAGAAACCTTCAATGGTGGAGTGGCTGTCTGGAGCGTGGAGTTCGTCAAGCAGCGAGTATGCGTTGCGAATTGAAGACGCGTACGATTCACGGCTGCGTGCTGTGGGAGGGTTCCTCTTCTTATTGTAGCGCGTGAGCGGGCAGTAGGGGGGGGGGGGGGGTATGCTGCAGTTAAAATACGTGTGCCTGTGGGGGGATTGACTATAGTGAAAATACGTGTGTCTGTGGGGGAGATTGGCGACAAAGAGATTTTTAATAAGGGTACAAGCCAAAATGAAATTGAACAGAAAAAATTGAGTAAATACTTCTCCTATCTCCTCCTACCAAAAAATACTGACCAACTTCGCACAGTTCTATTTTTTCAGCTACAATGCGCGGCTGTAAGAATATCCCCGCGAACATTTCTGTAACTTAACCCTGCTATTAATACTTTTACTGACTCGTTTCTTTTATCATAAAAAAACGTTGCTGACCCGAAAAGGCGCGAAATTTGAACGCCCGTTGCAAACCTGTCAAGGTAAATATCGTACAGCTTCTGCCTTTCGTAACTGTAGAAGCGTCATAAAATGCTTTAACTTTACATATTCCTCCCCCACCTACCGTCACAGCAATTGCGTAAGCCACAATTATATTAACTGCTCCAAAACATAGAGCCCTCCTCTACCCGGGCTCGCGAAGTTGCCATATGAGGAAGCCACAAAGAATCGCTCGGTGCCGCATGAATTCTTCATTGTTGTCCACTGTTCTTGTACACTGGGAGGCCTGCACACTCTGCCATCTCAACTGTTACCTGAACAAGATGAAGCCATTTTATTATTTGGAGTGGTCTATAGTACAGTTTTAATAGCTAGTAACGCTACATCGCTTTGTTATGAATTTTAGGCTTAAAACCAATTCTCATTATCAAGTTCCAAAGCTTTCGTGAAGTATTTACAACTAATTATACGGGCTTCGTATTTTTGCCGTCCTTTCGTTTTCTTCACTTCTTTCGTTTCTTGTCGCAGCGTCCGTTGTAGCATTCCTAAAGGAAGACAAGAAGATGCATCGCTAGCTTAGCAAATTCATCATTTGCAACTGAGCATCTGAACGTACTATAACGTACAGTTTTAATACATCAAATAAGGGCAGCAAGTATTCGTACAGCAGCTGTCCTGTGCCAGTTGGTTAGCTGGAAACTCTTATTTCTTAGCTGGAAACTCTTAAATTTTCACAACAAATATTCAATATAATATATAAACAAAAACAAAAAAGAATCAATTTATATATAAATGTAAATAGATAATACAAATAAATATACAGAATAAAATATATACAGAACATAATGAGTACTTGTCGAGTTTTTCTTATTTTTCACAGAACAAATTAAGTGTCAGAACAGCCTCTATAACATAAAATTTGCATGCCGCAGGAATATAATAATGGGCACACGTTTACATAACAAAAAAAAAAGAGAGACGGGAAGGCTTTTTGCCATTGCCCGATGCTTAACCCGAGTTTGGAAGTAGAATGTAAGGGATCTTATGAGATCAGGGTGTGAAAAAAGTATAGCTAGACCATTCCTGAATGCCTTCTTTTCTGATGAAGTCAAGCAGCGCGTAAAGCGCATGTACTCTCCTCGTGGGGTTTATTTTTGCGAAAAGGTAGAAATGAAAAAATCTTTACAGTACAGTTTACTAATATTCGCTGCTATACCAGCTTCACAAAAGGGGCTATTCACCTGTCTACGAAGTTACTAACTGTAAAATATGTTTGCACGGAGGAGGAGCGGCTGGCGCTCGCAAGCCGGTTACGAGGAGCGAAGATAGAGCCGGAACTTTAAACACGTCTGAATGCTAAACTTTACTCAAATTCGACCTACCTGTAAGTAAACTATATCTGTTAATATACATTGGCGTTATTTGCGGTAAGCAGTCAAATTAGCTAACATTTCTGGAAGCCTTTTCAGCATGACATCATTGTTATCCGTGAGTTTCCTAGCTGCGCTCGAAACATTGCCGCTTTCTTGGCTAGAATGTTCTAAACTCAGATGATATATATAAACAAAAGCCGCACCTTTTTTATTGAACGGGAGAGGGAGGGTCATTTCAGCTCTTACAGTGCGTAGTACTATTTTTAAAAAGAACAGTTGTTTTAGCTTTCAAATCAAATAAAATAAATTCGATCTGAACCTACCAGATTTGGTTCCTCAGAGTCCCAACCTAGGGAAATGAAATTTCAGCCTACCCTTTTTTTTAGTAGTCTCCAAATGATTCAAACCTCGTGACTGCAGTTGCGCACAAAAGTTTGGAAAGTGGTATAATGTGGTCCTACAAAATTGTAATTGCGGTTCAACGTGCGCTTTGAGGCGTGTGGGGGGGAGGGGGGGGGTCGGATTAACTTAGACTCCCCAGGGATTCTTTCACATTGAGACATTTCCTACCCACGGACACTTCTTCTGTCACGAAAACATTTTCTCGTTCTTTTTTTTTTCCTACGCTACTTCAAATGATACGCGAGTTGGTCCGCACATAGTCTTAGAAGCACATAGTCTTAAAAGGTCGTGCTGCTGTTTTCTTCTTTTATTTTCGGTACCCGGAAAATAATATTCTTTTCTGAGGTTTAACTAATAATGTCCAGCAATAGAAGCTTCTGAGGCTACAAACTTCGCTCGGTCAACTTGTAAGCTTTTTGTTGTTTACATTAGTTCCACCAGAAGATTTTTTTTCAACAAAACGCTCCCCTCTAGCTTATATCGGCTTCAAAAAGCCGATGTCAAGACAGTGACACCAAAAAGCCATCTGTGGGTTTTAAGGCATGCTTTGCATTTAAAACAGATCACTGTTAAAAAAATGGCTGCGTATCTGCTCTTTTTGTTGCAAATGTCGTCAAAAGACGATAGTCTTTGTAGACATTTGCAAAGGAAATGTCTACCTTGCAAAGGAAATGTCTACCCCCCTTGGCTTTCCCGCTCACCTCTCATGCTGGGCCTGTACCGTCGCGCTCATCCCAAGGTAAACACACTAAAGGTTTGCGCAAGGACATTTGAATTTACCGCGTTCCACTGCTACAGGCCGGGCTCGTCGATGCCAGCGCTGCAGTACGGCAGAGACGCGCGTGAAGGGAGGTTTATAGGTTTATAGAACCGCTTGGCCGTGCGCCACGTGCGTTCAAAGCAGAACGTGGAACCTAGCTAGTGGAACCTTTCCTTGCTGTTGGCGCGTGATTTTTCATATGCCGCCAGGAGGCGGCGGTTTTCTGCAGCAGATGTAGAATATCATTTGTTGCCGAAAAACTAAGCATCCATGCATTTTTTTAATAAAGGAACACAGTAAATATCCCTTGTGTACTAATTTCCTGTATTATATTTGCGTAATGTCGTATTCTTGTTCAACAAAATTGACAAGTATCAACATATAAACCGGGCTAGGACGTTTACATTTGGCTGTGAGTATATAAGAGTAATATCAATTCTACTTTGGCTGGGTGGCTGAATCGAGTTACAGACAGACAGACAGACATACAGACAGACCAAAATTTCTGGGTTTAAGTAGCCCAGGAAAGATTATCGTCTTTAAAACTACGACTCCGAAAGAGTCACCTATACATACATTTTGCCGTGTACCTTTTACTACAGCGAAGGAATTCTTACCATCTTGTGACCGCAATTGACACCGTCGAGGCTCCAGTACACAGTTTTTTCAACGTAACGTCTGTACTTGTCTTTTCCCGGACAGCAGTCTATCTGGCAAAGCTCCCAGCCGGTCCTTTTCTTTATTAAAAAGATGCGTCGCAAATGTTACCAGTATTTACCAGACGTAAAAAACTTACGAACACGATAGTAATGTTGTTGTTTTTTTAAAGTACACAATCGTCTTCGATTCTTTCAAAGGCATAGATTTAGCGCATCTGTTTTTCCGTTTAAACAGCGTACCATTACTCGCAGCTGTAGAAAAATAGAATTATCTTGTATGCAATGTGCAAATGAGAAAGAAAAAAACTGGCTTTTTGTTTTCGGAGAAGTTCAAGTTAAAGATACTCCGACAAATTGGTAGTAGTTTCAACTAAGCGGTAAACTTACGTCACAAATATGAAAACAATTATAATATCAAACTTCAAAGAGTAACAATTATTTCAAGTAGCAGTGAACTTTTTCACTGTTTTTGTGGGCTATTCAGGGGGAGGTGGTCATGCCTCCAAATACACCCTGGATTTACTTTTAAACAAGCAAAATACACGTGCACGTTTTCCGCTTAGAGCTGCGTGCTTTGGGAGGCCTTTAGTGAAATTCATATCCGCTTTGGAAGCCAACAAAACTCAGTGCTTGCACATGAAACAGATAATGCACGACCTGTCACCGGGTGTTTTAAGGGACGGGAGGTTCTGTATACTTTCAGCTTATTAATTTGGGGTGTAGTGTGTGCACAGTACAACTTCGCGGCGAATGATTGCTCGACGATCAAGGCCTTTTGGCTTCGTATTTGGTAAGATATTTCCACTAATTTGTAGAAAACCACTCGTGGCAGGTCACTTAAATACACAAGGCAAATAAAAGTTGAAAAAACACGAACTGCCCTTCACGAAACATTTTTTTTGCCTCAGTTCATTCGCTACTAGCGGTTGTACACCACTACTTGCAGTCAACGTAAAAAATGCGAACTTCACTCTTTGGCAAAGCATACTCGCCGCATGTTGCGCTGTCATTAGAAGTTTCACAAACATGAGGTTTTTATTTTTCTCTAATCGTTTATATGGTGAAAAGTTGCGTCATTGTAGGCTGGTGCGGGTGCTATAGCCCCGTAGACGCCATTCAAAGGGTGAAACGGCAGAAGTATATTAAAATATATACAGTAGACTCGCAATAACTCAAACTCGAGTGTACTCCAGGATTTGGTTTGATATATCAGAAGTTTGAATTATCAAAAGTTCTCATAAATATTACTCAGGGCAACTTACCTACTTCCGTTGGAATGAAAAATTCAAGTATAGTTATTAATGCAATATTCACACACAATACTAAACCGCTATTCATGGTTTGAAAAAAAAATGACCAATGGATGACTGCTCTATCGTTGCATGGGAGTTGAAAACGAAGTTTTCGATACCAGCAAGGGCCGCCAGTATATTGCGAAAGTTTTCTGCACTGATCTAAGATCTCAGAAATTTGCTGAAATGATGCAAATGTGCACCAAGATGCGAAAAATTCAGTAGATATTATCCGGTAAGGACAAGCAAAAAGTGCGAATTAACCGAATTTACCTAACGGAGCAGTTTGAATTAAGCTGCTCTAGAATACATTGAAAACATACCGGACCAACAAAATTTAAAATCTTGAAATTGGTATGAATTAAGCGAACGTTTAAATTGTCCGAGTTTGAATTATCGCAAGTCTACTGTATTAGGCAATAATCACCCATTATTAACAACGTGCGCTGGGTACAGCACAAAAGACGCTACTGTGAAGTAAGTTGAATTCATCTGTCAGCGCTGCACAACGTGGTGCTTCACGCACTTTGTAAATGTCCCGAAGGCACAACTTACTCTACATTCTTGCGAATTTGAATACCCCGACTCCCTGCGGCAGAAGCCGTTACGGGACATTCGGTCACCAGGAAACTTCCTTGTCTTCCTCAGCGTCGTGCCATTCCAGGTGTCCTCAAGGCACCACTGGGGCACTCGCCTGCGACCGAGTGAGGAATAAAGTTAGGGAATAAGCTACCGAACAAATAATGGAAAACATGAACTGACAAAAGCAAGCAATAACGTGTAGGTGATTTGGTATTAAAACCGTGCGAGGTTCAGGATTCTCTGGATCACTAGCTCTGGGAAGTTCAGATCTCGCACCAAAGCAAAACTTAAAAAAGTAGGGACATTTCCTGCTCGTTAGAAAGGTCGCAAGGGTAATATTGGGAGCTCCTGCTTGCGTTGACTCTTAGAGATTTTGAAACCTTGAGACAACGATCTCCTCCAGTAGCCCTTCGCATGGAGCGGGTGTTGCCCTGGCAAACCGCTTTCTGGCTGAAGCACGAGGCGCCCGCGGGTAGAGTTGATTTACTGCAGGACATGTAGTGCAGTGCACACTTTTCTTCGTCGCAAGCTCTATTTGAACCGCAATATGTTACCCTTCTGGAGTTTGTCTTTTATAAAAAGATCTACTCTTCTACGTTTGATAAATAATTGTTAGATCATCTTGTGATAAAAAATGTGTACCAGAGAGGCTATTCAGTATTTGAGGAAATGCCAAAGTACAGAGGACCATTGGAAGCAGAACTTCTACGTAGGTTCAGTTTCTTCCATCCCGAGATTTCCTCATGTGCTTATGCCACAGCTTTACTGCCCTGCCCAATCCATCACTGCGTGTTTCCTTACGTATTAATAGAAGCCCACAATTTTCGTGTCTACGACACCGACATTCGCGAACTAAATCAACGGAAGTTCTGTATAATGTTTCGGGGTTGAACTGTCTACAAAATTGTAAGCAGTTTATTACCTATAATAAACCCATTATGAAATTTTAAGTAATCATGAAAGTGCACATCTGAGACTGTTGCTGCCGCTACTCCTCATAAACTCATGGCCTCGTTCCCGGCAAGCCAATCTTTTGCCTATGAATGTTGCACAAATACACCACCATCGAGGCCCCGTGAATTTCTGGTATTTGCAAAGACAGTCATTTGCAACTCCGAGTGAACGTTCGCTTCTGCCACTTACCCACCAATGAGACTACATGCACACATACAGCATAAACTAGGTTGGAACAAGTGCGCCGCATTTTATGAATGATTTAATGTGCTTAAGTCATCATCACAACAAGCGACTCTCACAGAAACCTCACGCAGGATGTGCATGGCCGCTGGGGATTATGTCTAAACCCCAATGAGCACTCCCGAAAACGCTCGCATATAGTTTCTTAGGGATCAAGCTTAAGATGACTTTTTACCACAGGAATTCTTGAAAACTGCGTCTCTCGTTATCCACCCCCCCCCCACCCCCCCTATTCAAGCAACGTAAGCACCAATTGAGCAAAACACGCTCCCACACTTTCTTCATTCGACTCCCAGCGCAACATTTCGCACTTCTGTTTGTCTCGTTCTTTGTCGTCCTCAGTGCACGCATCCTCTGCTCTGTGCACAAACAAGAGCGCGTCATGTTAAAAACAAGACAACCCAATAGCACTAAATAATATATGTAGGTCACCAACAAATCACGAGTTTCCTTCACGATAGAAGTACACCAGTACATAAGAATGCGCACAGAAAGACCTCTTTTTCGGGAAAAGGAGCACTGGGTCAATTTACGAAACCCCTTTCTTAGAATAGTTTGAAGCGGAATCGTCCGTGGTCGAGTTAGAATATTCAATTTCGTTTCCCGTAAGCTTTCCTTGAATTATTTGGCATCATGTATAATGCTTTGGGCCTACTTGTTCCGTCAGGCCACATGGAATGATTTCGGTGCTTAGGGTGCATTTTGTGAAATGTTAATTTTCACTGAGAATAAAACTTCCCTAAAAAAATTGTTTAAGATGTGCAGTTTAGTACCATTTAAAGTGGTGGCGGTCGGTTGCGCGAAATTTTTACGCATTGCACAACCAACCATCACCCCAACCCCAAGGTATTCCGGAAACTAAAATTAGGAAATAATGCAATGCCCTGCTTTAAATTAATTTAGTAATTCCGCCTAAAACCGAGTAGCCGCATAGTTCGTAGAGTGGTGCAACTGGTACTTACTTCAGTGTTACTCGGAACTGTTCCTGGCTGCAGGTGGAAAATCTGAATTGGTTCAGGTCCTTGTACTCGTAGCTCATAATGTTCCCGGTACTCCAGAGGCAGTGCCTGGCACCCCGGTTTCCCGGTATGTAGACCACAGGATCGGCTCCGTCGTGACTTGCTCCGAGTCTTATTGACAAGCACATATGAAACATTATTCAGCCGAATTGGTCACCAACTAGTTGTGCTCCTACATTTTTCACACATGGGCCTGGCGCTAGTTAGCGAAAAAAGCGACTCCGTGTCGTAACTTAGCTTTCTTTTGACCATTTGTGCGAGCGCTTGGTCTCATACACAAAACCATTGTTATGTGCGGTACTTATACTGTTGTGTTTCCTCCGCCGCTTAGTTTCCTTTTACCACTAGTACTTTTGATTCCATCTTATCGAATTAGCCTTAGCTCTTAATCGCGTGCTAACTGTACAGAAAATTTTGTGAGACCTCAGTTTAGTATGATACAGTCAAAACTCGATCTAACGAAACACGATCTTACGAATTTCGCGATCTAACAAACAAATTCGGATTCCCCCGCAGGTGCCTATACTGCCAAATTCTTTTATAAACTCGAACTAGCGAAATATATATTGAGCACCATTCCCGATTTAATGAAGTATTTCGAGAACAGCCATTTGAAAAGGAGCAATTTCGCGTGTGTTTCGTCAGACCGTCACGAAGATTATTGCGCCACGTAAGAAAAAAAAATGGTCGCCATCCCGCCCTGCGAAAGTGGATGTCCATCGAAGCTGTTGTAAACCACTACACGTGCTGATGGGGGAGGGTATGAAATGTTCCTCGTTGTCCCGCGGGCTTGTCTCTTGCACTCCACTTCTCTGGCGGCAAATGCTGTGTCCTGCCTAGCCTGACGCATGCGCGCGGCGTCTTAGGCAAGAATTGTTCTCTTTAGTGACACTAGTCCTGCCTAGCCTTCAAAGATAATCTGCAAATATAATCTTTAACCAGGAACACATGAGGGAAGGGGGGGTGTCCCATTGTTCATAAACGCCTTATCATCCACAATGCGATTCAGATGCTTGTTTTGTGTTTTTTAAAGGAATACTGAGCCCTATGCTGTATGCCCAACTGGCCTGACGCATGCGCTCTGCGTCTTAGGCGAGAACTGCTGGGTCCTGCCTGGGTTTTTTGTTTACGACACGAACTTTTCCGACCAACGAGAGGGTAACAGCTTCGCTGTAAAACGAGGCATCTAGCTTCGTTTTGACGGAGCTCTACGAGATAAGCTGAGCAATGCCGTAGCCGAAGACCACGGCGTCCCGGCCTGCACGCTTTCCACAACCTTGAAGGAAAAGGGTGCCATCATCCGTGCCACTTCGTTTTGAATTGCGTCGAACAAAAATACCTCAAGACCACCCCGCATGAGAAGTTAGAGGAGGCCCTGCTTACGTGGTTGTAAGGATATGAGATCCAAGAACGTTCCGCTAAGCGGGGAAGTGGTACAATAAAAAGCGCTGTGTTTCGGGCGTTTATAGGGCTGCGATGACTTCAGGGCAAGCCCCGGCTGGCTTATAATTTTGTAGCGCCGCTATCATCTTCTTCAGCGCGACCATTACCATCATCATGACATTGGCCAGCTGACACGCAGCACTCGGCAACCGGCACACCTCCGGAACGGCACTCTCGTTCTACTCGCTTGATTCCGACCATGGCGCAGCCAGCGCAACCGCAATAAACGTGGGCTCGGCCGCACCGCCTCATCGGCCGCCTACAATTTGGTGACCCGGACGAGCGGCTTCGCCATGGCTTCGCAACGCTGCTTCCCCATCCAGAACGCGGACGACGGCCCGCGAAGAACGTTCCCCGCCCTACCAGACCTTCCTTTGCTGATTCCGTTTGGCGCCATCAGAAACCACGCTGCATGGTTCGTCATCCTGGAGAGCCATTTTTATGTTCACGACATCCAGTCCCAGGAAAGCAGGTACCGCGTCACTTTAGAGAAGTTACCTGCTGACCTCGCTGGGCGCATCCAGCTGCCGGCCCCAGGCCCACGTGCATACGACGATCTGAAGGCTGCGGTCCTATACCACTATGGTATAGCACCGCCTTCGTCCACACCACCACGCCTTTCAACGGCATCAGTGGATTGCACGTCGCCCGTCTGTCCACCCTCGCATGACCAACAAACGCGAGCCCCGACTTCGACTTGCGGGGCTTCCGAGTTGGCGTTGCACTTAGTCAACTCGACTCCACACCATGGCGCAGTCCCACACGTTGTTGCGTCTCCTGCCCAAACCCACCCGGGTGTGGACTGCTTTGCCGCTAACAGCTGGGACACTTCACCGCCTTCTCCGCACGGCACGGCTGAGAATGAACTTTCAGACCCTTCTCCTCCCCGCACATGCGAGCCCTCTCCCCCGTCAGGGGTGGAACAGCTTCCAGCAGTCGACAACAGCTCGAGATCCTCACTCGAAACTGCTCAGACTGCCTCCGACAGTCCTGACACCCTGGCTACGACGGATACACCGGAGAAGCAATTGCGGGACAACCGTCCCAACACATGTCACCGAAAGAACAATCTCGTGTCCCCATGCAGTCAGACGCGCCGCAAACTGCTAACCCCACCTCGGCCGATTCCCTGCTACAGGAGCGCATTCGGTTTACGGTGTGACAGGCGCTCTGCTCTGCGACCCCGGTTGAAATCAGCGCGAGTGCACTGCACGATAAGAACCCGACCCACCGCTAGTTCGTTGGCGCCCTCCGCTGCTCCGTCTCGCACGGCGCATGCGCACGTTGCCCAGACAGCAACACATCCCCAGAGCTTACACAACATCACAGTCAAGCCCACACTCCGCTCGTCATTCTGCTGCACCACGCTTCACCTTGTCGCTGTCCTTCCAGTTACGCCTGCCGCTCGCTCTACCATCAATGGCAGCAGCCGCTTCGCACCCCGCAATGCGTCCGCGGCCGCACTCCCAGCCTCGACCACCAGAGGTTGCCCCTTACCCGAACGCTACCTCACCGACGACCAGGACCGTGCCCTTTACTCAACCCCGGCCACTAGACCACTGACTGCCCACGGACTCTCTTCCTGACTACGGACAAATTGTACATACCTGTACATAGTACATCGTTTTTACACATTTCTCATAACGCGCTACGCGCTAGGGGGGAGCCCTGTAGCGCCATCATCTTCTTCAGCGCGACCATTACCATCATCATGACATTGGCCAGCTGACACGCAGCACTCGGCACCCGGCACACCTCCGGAACGGCACTCTCGTTCTACTCGCTTGATTCCGACCATGGCGCAGCCAGCGCAACCGCAATAAACGTGAGCTCGGCCGCACCGCCTCATCGGCCGCCTACAATTTAACAGCAGAATTTCAGCGCATTTTTAAGTTATCGGCAGGCGAGCGCCGCGGCTGCCGCAATTCCGATGTCATGGTGGCTGCTGGGATGCGCATCCCTTTGGCCATCGAATTTATAGAATTAACTGCTTGTAATACGACAGTCCCGATCTTCCGAAGTTCCCGATTTAATGGACTAATTAAGCCTTTCCGGGTAATTTCGTTAGAACGGATTCTAACTGCATTTAGGGCAGGTTAACTCTTTCACTCATCGCTTTTATCCCCGTCGCCACAGCTAGCAAAGATGTGACACTCGAGAATGCAGCTGTCAAACACAGTGCAGTTGAAAACGTTATCCATTGGTTAAAAAAAACGTTAATTTTCCCCTAACCATTAGGGTGGGCGTGTAGGACATGCAGCGTAATTGTGAGCATTATTGTCGAACACGAATTACAATTAACCCTGCCGGATATCTAACAAATGACAGCCGTTTCCTCGTTGCTGCAGTGCAGTTTGTGGCATAAAAGAGATAAGAGTATACTTACCCAAGCAGTTTTAGAGCACCTCACAGTTTGAACCACAGCGTGGTAAAATCTTATTATGTGCAACAAAAAATACGTGCTTTCGGGACCTGGTCAGCAGTATTGCTTCACGATCGTGGACAATAATATATAGTTACAGCCGCCGTAGTGCAAGAATAGAGGAGCGAAAGATGAAAGCAAATGCAACGTTACAACTACCACGCCCCGTATTTGCGGCAACACCATCTGTTCTCCGATCGGGATATGAATAGTCATGATCAAAGATAATTAGCTAGGGGACACTAAAAGGAGTTTGGCTGATTTTACCATCCCTCGGTCAGAGAAAGCTAAATTAAGAAACTTCTGATTGCGTTATTTTTATTGTAAGGCTTTTTTTTTACTCGAGTAAGTGGCGCTCATATGTGTGGTGGCTTTTGTACTCTCATCCTTTCGCAGTATGAGGTGCACAACAAACCATTAAAGGCGGCATTCAAATAGACACTGAAATTAGCTTTTTGAAACCTTACTGGTGGCTGCATTGCGCAGCTGCACCCACTCAATTCATGACATGAGTGTTTACCGGGATTGTCTTGCTATTGAGTAATTTTATGTATAGAGCTTGATCCCCCAGGTTTTGCGTTTATCAATCCGTATACTCTCATTCCAAGTTAACACGACGTACTTATGATTCCGAGAATGACAGTTTTATAGGGCCCGAGAAATCTCCGTTAAAGGCCGCCATGAACAAAGCAATTCGTTTAACCGCATCTGGCTTTTAATGCAGGCAGTTATTTGCAAATAATAAACAAAAATGACGCGGAGTTAAATTTTTGTTGAGCACGGACTATAGCATCTACGGATTCTTTTTGCTTCCGTGTGGCCCCAAAATGAAGAAAATACATGGTTTAACCTGATGACAGGTTGCAAACAGGGAAATGTTTGTGCGCTATTGTGAAATTTATTTATAGGCCGTTCTGCCGCTTCGGGGACTTTATGTGTAGAGAAGGGCGCTGTCTAAATACTAGAATCAAAATAATGCTGCACTAACATTGTTATTGGAGCAAACAAAAGTTCTGGAAAAATGAGAAGCACCGCTTAGATGTTCCTGCAAATAAACTCCGAAACGCGGAACCCTAGCCATCACTGGTAACGGTCTAATTAGTGTTGCATCATGGCCGCCATGGGAGCAGTAATAGCTGATTTCAGCCAGCCCGACCAACCGCTTCCGCTCACTGACTATCCAGCGTCAGTGTTAAGTGAGGTTGGCTAGTCAGTTGACGGAAGTGGTTTGTTTGGTTGGGTGAAATCAAGACAGACTGATCACTTGCAGTTGCGAAATGACAACAGCGAGGATTGCTGTACTGGATGGGAACAGTCTGTCTTGATTTTTACCTAACCGGCTAAATCGCTTCCGCTCACTGACTAGCCAGCGTTACTATCAATAATAACAGTGACTGTGGCTAGTCAGTGAGCAGAAGCGGTTCGGCCGATTGGGTGAAATCACCAAGTAGTGCTCCCATGGCCGCCATGATGCAACACTATTTAGACTGTTGCCGCCATAAAATAGGATATTTCAATATCTTTTTTCCAAACCGAAAAAAGTTAAATCAGGGCTCAATGTCAAGAATTCCTTACATCAGCTCAATTATCCTACATCATGAATGAATACAGTACGTTTTCGAAGCACACTATTTAACCAAATTGTTTCCCAGAAATGCACAAGTCTTCCCACATCCTGAATCGCAACACAGTCTGCTCCCGTTAATACGAAGTCCGCGTGAACCTCAAAACACTTCGAATTACCCGAACTTCAAATTAAACTAAAACCACAAGAACAGCATTGTTACTAGTCCACAACACGCCTCCCTTTATTTTGCTCAGACTCTCAACTATCGTCGCCAAGTCGATCGTACATCACAGTTAGCCATGATAGTTGAGGCTTGGTCGCTAAAATCTAACCCTGCCGACTTCATCACACTAACTGCTCACACGGAGCTGTACGCAACAAAGAAGGTCGGGGGCTTCAAAATAGACAGATGCGTACGCTGGGGAACCAAGGTCAGTTGTAAAACTTCGAAGTGTTTCCCGGCGCCGCCGCACCATGCCGCATTGATGGCGTTGCAGTCGCACCCGGCTCCCGCGCGGAGCACCGGGGTTGACCGGGTGGCTGAGGTCAGCACGTTCTGAGGGATACACCTGCCGTTGTGCGGCTAGCGTCTCCGCGCGTGCGTGCGCGTGCGTGCGTGCGCACTCCGGTTGTAGATGGCTAGGCGAGCACTATGTCGGCCTGTTGTGTTCCCGGTTGCACTGTTACAGGAGAAACCAAACTCAAAGGCAAGGCGCTTTTCTAGCACTTCAAGTTACTTCGGCCTTCGTGTAGATATATGGTACCGTGCCGATGCGTGTCTCGACCGAAACCTCTCATCCAAATCGCGCGTGTGGCGTGAATTTTTACCCTGAGGTCATAGCAAAGAGCTACACCCACTTCATTAACAGTGAAAAAGTAGAAACTGAGTGAGGAAAGTGGAGCCTCGACGAAGGAGCCGTCCCGAAAATATTTCCAAACCTGCTTCCTTACCTATCCAAACCGCCGGCAAATAGAAAGAAATTTCCACGCTTAAACATGCAGATTGTTGCACAGACCTCGTCTGCACAGAAAGCCAAAACAAGCGCTAACGGTGCAGCCGAAGAAAGTGCTGCAAATATAGACGTGCTGGCAGCGAGCAGTAAACCTTCGTGGAGAGACATTGAAGGAGTTTGTTTTCAATTGGCGAGCTGGCGAAAGAATGTTGGCAGAGACTACAATAGAAGTTATGTTTTTTTTTCAGAAAATAGAGGGATAGCTTCTTTTCGTTTAAAAGTGTTTCAATCGGGGAAGAAGTAACTATTTCGGTCAGCTGCTGTCTCCGCTGCAGTACCTAGAAGCTCTGTCAATAGCGTAAATACAGTTACTATGATCTCATTTACCGGCATGAAGGAATGACACGAAGTAGAGGAGATTATAATAGCGGTATTTGCACTATTTACAGAGCTACTAGGCACTGCAGCGGAGACACAGAGATACGGTTTGTGCCGGGCGCACTGCGATCGTCGTCTTCGTCTTGATTCCCTTCTCGGCCCCATCACCACGCGAAGCTGATATATACTTGACATCCTATTCTTTTCGCCAAGAGGGATATCCTGTGAAAATATCTCCTTACCTTGAAACTAAAAAAAATATCCACTTTTTGGTTCTTTTATTCAACCGATAAAGCTTTTTTAACGAAATGATGACAATGTTTGCCAGCCTTCACTAATGTCTCTGCATAACGCACCAGCCACATTTCCTGCCTAGAGGGTTAGAATATGCAGCCGCCTCAACAAGAAACGTAAATTATGTAATGTGAAATGGCAGACGATGCTCTAAACGAACGCGGAAGTGCAGCCACAAAGCCGCGCGGCCTTTGAAATGCAAGCGGCTACTGCGCAATGGTTGTCGCTGATTGAGCGCCGTAGCTCCGGTGACATGTGGCTAGACTTACCACTTGCAAGCGTAAATAAAAGGTTATAAACACGGTGATCGGCATATTTCGCGATAACGCTCGCAACGACAGTACAGATGGGGCCCGCGCTGCTTTCGCTCGGGCTTCCCCAGCGGCTGAAGGGAGCCGGTTGCGACGGCGACGCCACCTGGCGCTGTGGGTCGCTCGGGCGCCGTATTGCTGGTATGGCGGAGGCAGAGAGTTTTAAAACTGACCTTGGTTCTATAAACGTTGCGCTGGGGTGAGTCTGCCGCAATGGCGAGCCTGCCGCAATGGTGACGGCATCAGTATAGACAACGGCACTGTTTTTGCGCTTGAAAATTTTGTATGTTACCAAGAAATGGCGGCCACCTCGATGCTTTTTGCCGACATAATTTCAAATTACCGCTGCAATGGGTTGTAGCTTCGAATTATCGTCCAATTTCTTTCGTTTGATTGCATGTAGAATAGCCGGGCCCAGCACATAACTTCCAATTAACCGTAAATCACAGTTAGATGACTTCGACTCATCGAGAGTCGACTGTATAAGAGTTAAATAAAATGGCGGCAATAGAAAATGAACTCTCCGTCGCTACAGTATCTTAATAAACTACCGCTTCAAACGTTTAGGTGTAAAACATAAAATGGGGCATACAATTTAAATAAGCAACCAGTTTTAGATACGTACACGTGTGCCAGTTCGTGAGCTGTGTGCACGATTCCGGAATATGCACCGCCGTTGTCAATGTTTTCGGCAAACTTCCGCGTCGAACAAAGACCTCCAGTGAATGCCAAACCTTGAAAAAAATTATGTTCATACGGCTATTGTATACCACGCTACTTGCAAGACACACTTTGTGTCAGCGAAGGCATCTTTCAACTATACTAAAGGCACAGCGATGTGTTATGAAAGTAATTGACCGAACAGAAGGTTGCGGGCGAACTTCAGTTGTCTTATTCACGCCCGATCCCTAGGCTGGTATGTTGTGAGCGACGCACGAAAGCGTGCAACAATAAAACCAAAAGCATACGTTATATCGCAACGATGTAAATAGTGGTATACCTACCACCAGCCTTCCTACGAGGGCGGAGAGATAAACCCCTCAAAATTAATGCCAGTAAATATTACAATTTTCATAACCGATTTCTTTAGCAACCTAGCACTAATATTTCTGCAGTTTGTAGCACCTCTCTATTATGTTGAAGAACAAATGTTTGTAATATTGTTTTAATTGGAGTCCCTCTGCTTTCTAGAAAAGCCCGAAATATATCCACAAGCAAGCAAAAACATCTTCACTTTTGCCTCATTCAAAATCACAACAATACGTCTTGGTAATAATCTAGGTATTCAAACGAGTTTATTCGCAATTAGATAATCTTTTTTCCTGATGTGGCAAATTTATAATCAACTGCACTGAAGCCCAGGTTACATTTTCAAGCTCTGTGGCGACTGGTAACTCCTCATAAATGCACATTTGAGCTAAAGCAGAAATGCCTAATTCTCCCTCCCTGTTTTTGCAAACCTCTCAAATCAGCCGCAGTTTAGAGCATTCGGAGTCAGCGTGAGTCCCGATAATATTTTTGAGGAGCAGCAACACTTGAGTGGAGAAACCCAACCCTCCTCCTCAAGCTTCTCCCCGCGTCAGGAAGGATCGAGACGGCGATCCAATTTTTAGTCCAGCGTCTAACAAAAGGGAAGAGAAGAATGACCACTAGCATTGCCTATACTTGTAGTTGAAAAGTGTGCGAACGTGCGCAGGTTATTCAGCGTTCTTCTGTCCAATAGCAAAGTTTACCTGTGCAGCTACTGGCCCTAATTTCTTGCGTAACTGCAAATTAGGCGCAGCGTGTTCAGCAGTCTGGCAGTCGCCCTGTTTCCGTGGCAGCAGCACTGTAAGAGCATCTTCGGAGAGGAAAAGTGCGACCGTGTCGACTACCCTGCTTTCTCAGCTGCAACAGCTACAAACGGATATGCAAAGAAGCATCGTCAGTAAACAGTTTTCGCCAAAGCTGACCACCATCCTCACGTAAACTGTGCCATTTGTGATTTTTGACGTTACAGAGTCCTAGAATTGCAACACAATTTTCATAAAATATGGTGCAAGCGTACTTTTGTGGCTATTCACTCGCAGTTTTTGCCCCAACTTCGCCCGCAAAGTTAAAAGCAAAAAACACGCGCACACCTTGACTGAATATTCTTGCAATAATGACGCCTTGAAATGTTGTTTCTTCCCGCTTGCTATCCGAGAATAGAATCGCTTGGACCGATACGTAGCTAACACAGATTCATTAAACGATTTGTGTCCATAATCGCTAACATGAACAATTAACAGGAAAGTAAAACATGCAATTCTAATGTTTATGAAGTGTGGATTTGAATATTACGTATTCTGTACGCTGCACGGTAGCACCCTTTAACTTGCGTCTGCTTAACGTACAGCATCATGTTCAGCCTCAGCGAATTTTGACTGTACTTACTTTTCTGTAATGTATTTTGTCTGTATATTGAATATATATGACTTGCTTCACAATGTTCTTTATCTTTTGTTTTCTTCGTTTGATGTAAATACTATATTCCCACATGTGCAAACTTCCCGTAGTGTAATTACTTGCTACGGTTCCGATCTGCGCGGTATTGTTCGTTGTGGTTAGCGCAACGTATGGTTAGTCGGTATATCAATCCTTTTCTTTTTTGCTTTTTCTGGGTTACTTGAGTGCACTTCCCCTGTTGGCATCCTTTGTAAATTGAGGAACCTCAAATTGTTATGCTTATACTATGCGTTACTTTGTACGTGTTTCACTTCCTTTGTATTGTTTATGAATATGTGTTATATCTCAAAAATATGACGCTTACATCATGAGTTACTTAACCCTTGTACTTGTTTCGACTTTTCGCGTTTATTACCGTTGTATTATCTACCGACTTAGTACTTTTATATGTATATGTATGCACCCCTGTATTCCCACCTACCTTGGTCTCAAAAAGAGACTGGCAGTATTTCAAATAAATAAATAAAGTGTCTTCTTTTTTAAGCAAGCTTCCCACTTATAGCTTCAGTGTTTGTACCCCTATTTGCACACTTTTTGGGGATTTATAAATCAGCAGACAAGCTTTTGCAATGTTTCAATGTTCCGTGGTTTGTGTAACAATAGGCACAAAAACAACAGGTGGAGTGCAACTCATGCTACATTGAAATATTTAAAGATGCTGTGCCTACAGAAACATTCCATTTATCTTTGTATTGAAACGTGCTGCTCGTCGCCATGTGGCATACGTTATCGGGTTTGTGTTTTGTAAAAAGAACAAAACTCTTACCTGCGACTCCTCTTCTAATCTGTCCTGTTTGTACGCTTATCATGGCACGCCTAAAAAGGAAATACTTTTGCTTAGCCGTGTTTCGAGGCAGAAGTGCGGAACGTTTGTGGCGTGGTGGATTTCCTGGCTCACACTTTAGTTTAATATTGGCTTTTCTATCTCTAATCTAAAAAAAACGATGTGAAAACAAACTGGCCAACATTCACTAATCCTTCCATCTTTACCTTATTGCTACCATGCATGCGCGCACCACGTATCGACAACAAACAATAAAATTTTAATCAGTTAGAAAGTCCTGCTACGTCAGTCTACACCGACTAAGACGATCATTTATTTTGTAAAACGTAAAAGAAGACTCGTTATATTGCGCGCATTTTGTGCTTTAAATCGCACAAGGTGCAACACACCTAGACATTTCGCATTGAACTGAGATCTCTAAAACTAGAGCCGTTATCTTTTTGCTAGACGTTCAGTTAAAGTGCATTGCTCAAAGTGCAAAGATTTACATTTTCAATTTTGAACTGCGTTCCTGAAGATTAGGTCGTCAACTTTTTGCAGTACAATCGGGATTTTAGCGGTTACTTTCTGCGGCTTCAATTGCTGAACACAGCGCAGTACAGTGAGAAAACACTGTTTTTAGGTTCATTAAATACTGGCATTGGACAAGTGTACGAATATGTATCGCCATTATTTTGAACTGTAGCGTTCTTGCTTCCACAACAACAAAAGCGGTGATTTAAAAAGTAGCGGTTGCACTTCGAAATCTCTCAATATTCGACTTTTATTGTTTTATTCTGCTGCACTGCTGCTGATGATAAATGAATCCACCCGTACAAATCTGATGTTTACCGTCTGAATTTCCCCTAAGGATTACCTGCCTAGCAGCTAACTCTCGCCACACGTGTAGAAAATATGATGAATATTTCATGTAATAAAATTGTCGAAAAGAGACTGGGCCTAATTTGATGTCGTTTACAACTTCTGCTACACTCATATTTCAAATATTGTGCGCTGTTCAAAGTACTCGCCTTAATAATAATATATGCCATTGCTGTCTCGTCTAGCACCTCACTGTGCTAACGCACTTTCCCCATTGCTTCTCTAAATATTATACAGTAGATAGGCTGTTTATCCGCGGCTCCAGGTTACGGCGGGGGGGGGGGAGTGGGGGAGAGGGGGGGGCACTTATGGACAAGCCGTTTGCCGAGGTAAATTCGAAATTCGCGAGAGAGAGGAGTAAAATCCTCTTGGCGATTCTTGGTTATTCTTTGTTCAGCGAGGTAGTAAAGGTAGTAACTGTGCTAAACGTGGCTATGCGTATGCAAGTTAGAAAGCATTTGTACGGCAAACCGTACACTTTTATTACCGAACACTCCTTACGGCTGTGTTAGGTTCATTGGCGCTAATGATGCATAATTTAAAAAAAATAGCTAGGTAAACAAAATAGGATTATCAGTAACTGACGTGAAATGAAGCTAAATTCCCATATTTGCCCTTGTCTTGCATGGTGTACCGCCGCACAATCAACTGGCGTTCTTGCTTTGCACATGCCCATGTGCACCCACTGCTTTACCGGACAAAAACGAGCAGAGACAGCCGAACGAGCAGCAGCAGCTCAGCGCCAAAAATGTTTGCGACATCCAGAAAAACGGGCCTCCTTTTTTTCCTAGCTCTTCCTTTTTTTTTTTTTGCCCAGCAAGCAATCCAATGTGCGCATGCCCAACCTGCGAGGCCGCGTAGCGCTGTGACCACAAACGTTCCTGCCGGCAAGAAAGACGTGCTCACCTCATTCCTGATTGAATAAATATGAGGTTTAACGCACAGACGCAACACAGGCAATAAGGCGCGCCGTAGGAGAGGGCTTCGGTTTAATTTTGACCACCCGGAGATCTTTAACGTGCGCCGAAATCTCGAGCACACGGGCGTTTCTGCTTTTCGCCTCCATCTCGAAAAGCGGCCACCGTGGCCGGGAATCGAACCCGCCACCTTGATCTCCTCCTTCCTGCCGGCCGGCAAGTCATTCACTCAGCAGGCTAGTCGTTCTGCGCATGGCCAAACGTCACCTAGCAACAAAGATCTGTCCTCCTCTTTCTTGGTGCATCGGCAGTCTATTGCTCAGGCTGGCTAGCACACGCAACGGTTTTTTTCGCGCGTGCCACTGCTATTGCTGCAGGCCGAAAAGACTCGTATTACTGCTCTCTCAGTGAAATTATTTTTAAAAATAATGCGGTCATCAACATCGAGAGTGAATACACGTCTCTTCTCGCTTATTACCTATCAGGTGAATTAAGGCTCTTTTGTTTTAAAACTGTGATTACAAGAGACTGCTGTAAGGAAAAACTTGCCCAGTAAAAAGCATGACGACGTCCGCTCCTCTATAAAACGCCCACCGCGCTTCGACATATGTCCGCAGGGCCTCCAGAGTGTGCTCGGCGATCATTTCATACCCGTACATTTTTACGAACGGCTCCTGTCCCCACTGTAGCCAGAGGGAAAAAAGGCAGTTGTTACTACGGCAGTTGTCACCTGATCATGTAGTAAATAGCTGACAAAGCAAATATTTTTTTATGTGAAGTGCTCCTTTCTAATTTTAAGCATTCCCAATCTTCTACCTATTCGTAAATACGGCATGTTTTAGGCCTTTCATGTTTGCGGCGTTCTTAACGATGTTTTTTGTGTGTTCCTACCATTGATTGATTGATTGATTGATTGATTGATTGATTGATTGATTGATTGATTGATTGATTGATTGATTGATTGATTGATTGATTGATTGATTGATTGATTGATTGATTGATTGATTGATTGATTGATTGATTGATTGATTGATTGATTGATTGTGAGGTTTAACGCAACGACGCTACAAGGGCGATGAGGTACGTAGTGGAGGGGTCCCGACTAATTCTAATTTTGATCCCCGGAAGTCTTTAACATGTGCCCAAATCTCGAACACTCGGGCGTTTTATATTTTCAAACCCGTGTACTTGGGCTGAGCACCACAACGCCTTAGCCACTGAGCCACCGCGGCGGGTCGCCTTTGAAAGTGATACTTTTCTTTGATAATGCATCTACCTTAAGCAAATAGGCGTTCATCGGGCACGTAGTGTAGACCGATTATATTTCTATAGCGTTATAGCGTTATAGTGTTATAACGTTGATGCCATTGCATAAATTTGGCGAGCACATCGCCAGAAGACTTCACACAGTGAATGTAGCAGTAGTAATAAAAAATAAAACCGCATAGCCATTTCTGCACCGACTGTTCATATAATTGTCATCACTGGGCGACTGACTCCCGACCGCAGCAATGAGCCACCGGACATAAAATATCATTTTTGTTCGCAATGACACACTTTTCTGTAACGCCCAAGCTCTGTAAGGCGGGGTTTTGAACATTCATTCTTAAAAGTATCAAAAATGGTGCGAAGCACCTTTTCAAGCCAACCATAATTTATGATGTTCATGGGAATATCGAATTTTTTTGTTTGTTTCTGTGTGCATGCGCGGGTGTCTGTACGTGCCCACTCGTTACCTGCTTTCAATTCCGTCGAAACACTACAATTTCTAACTAATTTTTCTGGGTCGGCTACACAAAATGCTAAACAAGAAAAACGCCTGCGAAAGCTTAAAAATGACCATCAAAGTATTTGCTGACACCCATCAATCTTTTCACGTGACAGCAGAGACATCTGCACTTTATTGTTTTAACTCAACTTCTGATGGAAACGTCCAATAAACAAAAGATAGTGGTGTACGTACCGTAGCTCGCTGAACTCCAACGAGCCTGGGAATTATTCGGGGGTATTCAACGCTCAGATACCGAAGTTTTACCTTGAGAAAAAAAATTACACATTTGTGAACATCCCACCACAGGGCACTTTAGGCGTTTTGTCAATTTCGCTGTTTTGTTCTGTTGGCTAGTTTAACTTTTCCAGCGTCCCCCTCATGATTGGTTTTTGATGTTTTTTCGAGCTCCCATAATTATAACTATTCAGAAGTGCAAAACTGCACAAAGCTCCCATCCTCCGATACTATTGGCATTTCCATTAGAAGTCAAAACCTTGGTAGATGACGTCTGCCTAGCATCCTTAAAAAAAGAGACCCTCACGACCAAATTTATTTATTTATTTATTTATTTATTTATTTATTTATTTATTTATTTTCGTTACCTCAAAGGCCCCATGGAGAAGGGGCATTACATGAGGGGTGGGTAAGGCATACACACAGAAAAAGAAACATTAGTACAGTAAAGAAAAGAAAAATTACAAAGCATCAGTTTCAAAGCAATGTACAAGTTGTAGAATTTAAAGATAACATAGCACCAGGGTCGATATAGCACAGTTTCAAATAAACTAGAATGAAGTCATGGCAAGCAGTTTTAATTTGACTAGTTCAGGGTCACTTGTTCGTACAACATTGTCAGGCAGATTATTCCACAGTTTTGCACAGGTTATAAAAAATGAGTTAGCGAGTGTGGTGGTTCTAGGGCGGGAATATGATAGCTGAATTGAATTATTACTGCGGCAAGAAGTTTGTGGGCGAGGGGTGATGTATTTACAGGGTGAGAGGGAATTATAGTATCTATGAAATAGGCCATTTTGGCGAGTTTACGGCGGTGACTAAGGGGAGGAAGGTTGGCGCGTTGTTTTAATTCTGTGACACTTGTGAATGAAGAGAACTCAGAACATGTAAACCTAACGGCGCGATCTTGAATGGCTTCCAGTTTGTCGATGAAGTAAGTTTGGTAGGGGTCCCAGATTGCTGCAGTGAAGCTATGTTCATTCCAAAGAGGATCATGTCCCAATTACAATCCTATAAAACATTGCACACACTCTAAAAAATTAGGCCTAATCAAGAAAAGATACCTGAAAAGCAGCAACTTATCAGTCGCTTTCTGGTTATCCCCCTAATACGGCACCGCAACATATTTGTGTCAGTTGCGGCTGCCAAAAAAAATCACCTTCAACAAACACGAATGGGCTATTGTAGTGACGGATTCTGCTGTTTTATCATGCCGCAATAATGCCAGCACTAAAATTTTACGCTCATTACCTTGTGTTTCGGCATTCCTCTTATTACATCACTGCCGACGTTGCTTATCGCGATAACTGAACGTCTGTAAACATAATGACCTAGTTTTGTGAAAATCAACGTCCACCACTCCCTGAAAGATATACAGAGAGTTATTCAAAGGCTTGCGTTCTGCTGCTCCTTGAACTAACTCTTCGCTTCTCCTATGCTCTATTGCCGCAAAAGTATGAGTATGTTTTGTGTTGTATCGGCGACAGGAGGCGCACCGTGCTTTATTGAATCCATCACGCATGCCCCTTATTGTCTCCGGCCGTCACACGGAAACTGCCCAAACGATCATGCATTATTGCTCTTCGTGACCGACATTCTGCGCCCGTTCCAGAAACCATCGCATTGGTGTTTAAAAGACGCCCTCCGAACAAGTGCTGCGACAGAATCCGCCAAGTGGGACCACGCCCGCCATGTTGCTTTACTGCTTCTTCTCGGCCAGTTATTTTGTGACTCGAGTATTCCAGCGCAAGTGAGCTCAAATAAAGGTCGTTTTCACGTTTATCTCATCTGTCTTAGTGACAATTTATAGTGACCTAAGGTAGAATACGATGCACCAAGAATACTTGAGAAGTAATTACGTGACCTTTTCGGTTCATGTTTCCGGGTATATATTGTAAGTCCGTGTAAAAATTTCAAATCCTAAATGGAAAACAAACTCACAGCATTGATTTATGTTACAAGGTACGTCACTAACTCCTCGAATGATCTGAAGCCTTTGTAGTGTGCATAAAAACTCGTAACCGCCTGTGGCAGGAAATGTTCGTACATTTTTGCAGCCGCCCTTTCCACAGGGGCGATTTCCCGTGCAAGCCGGGTGAACTTCCCAAGCGTTGTAGTCCCACACAAGGGCCGAGCGCCAGGCCAGGAACTCGCTTGTACCTATCTTAGCGGTAGGTGCCTGGCGCCACCAAGGCGCACGAATGCACATGGTGACTTCCACAGCCACGGTGGACGCTGAACTCGCAACCGCCTCTGGAAGGACAGGCCGCCAGATTCTTTCACCCCCGGCAATGCGATGTTGTAGAAGGCTGGGCCTCGCCAGATGGACAAGGGTGAGGGGACTTCCGCAAGGGCACATATTGTAAATACGTGTATAAATTTCAAGTCCTAAATGGAGAACAAACTTACAGCATTGATGTATGTTACAAGGTACTTCACTAACTCCTCGAATGTTGTGAAGCCTTTGTTGTGTTCATAATCTGATATCACGAACAAATCCGGCCGAAACAGTCCAGGTAGCTCAGCTCTTGCCTCTGAAAGATAAATCGCAAGTGAATATTATTTCGTGACAAATCCTTTATAAAAACTTACCAACCTCCGCATGGTCTTGTAGACCTTGAAAATCTGAAACTAACGGAAGAGTATAAGTACTGGACTCGGTATTTGCGAAAATAACTGGCTTCTCCGGAAAATAACAAACCGCGTTTCTTACTCGTGAGCTTGGGATCAAATTCTGCGTTTTGAACTTTGTAGATCCTGTGAGCCACCTGCCCAGATTGAGACCTTTCACCTTCCAAAATTGGCTTTATGCTATAAGAATGGTTAATGAGTCCCTCCTACAGTGTAAAAACAAGCAATCGTCACTTAATTTACTATATACACTGAGATAGCACTTCGCTGATCTAAATAGTTGGCCCAATTACCATTATGATTCCGTGCACTGTCTCCTCAAGAACAAGAGAAGCCAAGGTGGTTTCATCTTCGAAAAGATTCTCTTCAAGAAGAGCAGAATTCACCTGCAATATTCAACGAAACAACCTTTAACCATCACTATCGTCGTATGAACTTAATTCTACTAAAATTTGTGTTTCATATTTCACTACTAGTATAAACAGAAGATATAACTGCCGGACAGGAACAAACGCTGGCCTAATCTCAGCGCTGCTGCAAAACCTCCGTTTCATATTTCCAGTTTTCAATGCCTACGTTGTTTGCAACGCGTCTTGCAGTACACAGCAAACAGCATCGGGATGTTCCCGTCTGCACGTCACAATTGCAAGACCTACGTATGCGGCCACGTACTTCTGTGTAATTTAGTGCGTTACACATAATCACTCACTCTTTTTAAACAGTACGGTACTACGTTGCCCAAATAGTTTCTGCGTAGTCTATGACTACGACTCTAGAACCATCTTGTGGGAATTATAGCAGTTTAAAATAATTGCACAGCGAATAGGATATGTTTACTGATACGTTATAAACAACAATTCAGTGGCGGTATTTTTTGCCAGGGAGCCTTCACTCGTTTTAGTCTACTATAGATAGCAAGCACTCCCAATAACTTTAGCTGATGGTGGTGACGTAAACAGTAAGAGGGTTAAAAAGCCGTAATTCAGATACTATGCTTAAAATATAGAAAATTGATGAAGTCAATGCAAGCCTAGAAAATCAGAACAAGTGCTGAGAGTGATGGAGAATTTTTGAAGCATGACTTGTGCTCTAAAATGGCGATAGCAAATTAAATACCACAAAAGCCTTTGCTTTGCAAAAGTCTATTTTGTTTAAAGAGAACGGGACCAGAAATCTGAGATGAGTGTGCGCCAGCAGAATGACGTTGAGTGTGTACCGAAGCTAAATGACAGAACGAGATGCATAGGCCTTGAAGATTATTGATGTATACGGCCCAGAGGACGCTTGCCCAAGTCTGAAATGTCCTGACCCAACACAACAAGACAACTGTGTTTATAAACTTTTGAAAGAGGGAGATTCGATGCTCTCATCCGAATGAAGTTGCCAGCAGCAGAAGAAAGGCCCCGTTGGCTCTCTGCGGAGTCTTCAGAGGCTTTAATAGCAACAGCAGAAATATAGTTGCACAACGGAAAGACAGATTTGGTTCATGTACAGTCATAACTTTGTAAGGGGGGCCCACGTCGGTGACGGGAGAAACGAGATAGTCAGCACCCGGGACAGGCGCACATGAGAATGAAGTGACGTAGTTCGTGGTTTCAGAAGTTTCAGCACAGCCAGTTAGGATGATGAAGTAACGTAGTTTGTGGTTTTGGTAGCTTCAGCACAGCCACTTAGGGGGACATGGTCAGTAAGAAAATAAAGTTCAGTTGTCATAAGGGCATGTGTCGAATACGGTGACCAAGAGAGGGACTTCATGTTCACCAATTCAACATGAGTGGTGCAGATCCCGCCTACAGTATACGCGTTCCGCCGTACACATGCACACACATAATATATTATAATAAAATATAATATAGTATAGTATAATATAATGTAATATAATACAATACAATATAACCAAACATTATAACACAAGATACTATAATGTGTGTGTGCGCGCGTGCATGTGCGTCTGCGTGCGCTTGCGCGCGTGTGCATGAGGGTGCACGTGCTTGTGTCGCGTGTGCGTGTGCGTGTGAACGTGTGCTTGTGTATGTGTGTTTGCATGTGTGTGTTTATGTGTGTATCTGTTTGTGTGTGTGCGTGCGGGTGCACGTGCGTGTATTTGTGTGTGTGTGTTTGTGCGTGTGTGTTTGTGTGTTGGTGCATGTGTTTGTGTGTGCTGTGGGTGTTGTGCGTGCGCGTGTGCGTGTGTGTGTTCATGTGTGTGTGTTTGTGCGCGTGCGTGTGTGTGCGTGTGTGTTTATGTGTGTGTGTTTGTGTGTGTGCGCGTGTTTGTGTGTGTTTGTGCGTGTGTGTGAGTGTGCGCATGCGTGCGTGCGTGTGCGCGCGCGCGTGTGTGTGTGTGTGTGTGTGTGTGTGTGTGTGCTTGCGTGCGTGCGTGCGTGCGTGCGTGCGTGCGTGCGTGCGTGCGTGCGTGCGTGCGTGCGCGCGTAATTTTTCCCTTCACACTTCGGCAGAACGCAACGTAGATTCAAAGTGCAGTCTCCGAGCCCTTCAAAGAGCGTATCGGTGGCAATACCAACTTACCGTCCGCACCACTCGTTTGTCGTCTTCGAAAGTGTGAAAAACTACCGTATCATGCAGAACACTTGCTTTCTGGAGGCGTACGAGGTTCCCGTCGCCTAAATGAACCACCCTGTCATCGTTCTCGCTTCTTGCTTCAAGCAGCCGAGGATACACTGTCGCTTCCGGCTCATCTGAAATGTCGGAACGCTTTCATTTAAAGAGAGTCTCTATGTTACCATATCTCAGACACTGCTTAATATAGCAAAATTTTCATCGCACTTATCTATTTGCAGGTACGTAATAGCATGACAAATTATAAATCAAGAGAAGGGGGTTGGGTAAGTGTTACCTCCCATTAGCCACCACACTTTTGCGAGGTTAGCACCCCTTGCGCTTCGAAACGCAACCAAACACACGCACTTTCTCTCTCTCACTCCCTTGCGCTCTCTTAGCGGAGAAGATGAAACAGACAACAGTGTAGCTAACGCAACCCTGACATTAGGCATTCATCTGCGCTCCTAAGGCCTTTTTCACGCATTCTCAAGAGTGACAAAATATACTTCTCCGCGCATCTTCACTACTAACTAAAACTTCCAACGTGGTGCTTACACCCGGGTGCATAAAGCATACATTCTGAAAGGCACCAGCTAGCAATGACCAGAAAAACTGCTTTGAGGTCGGCCGCCTATGCTCGTTCTCGCTTTGTTCTTTTTTTTTTTGCTTTTGGAAGAACATTCAACGGTGTCTAGAATGGCAAGAGCGTATACATTCAGGAGTCCTAGTCTAAAGACTACGTTATGTATTGCAGGATTTATAAGGTGCTTTATAGCCGAAATTAAAGTGGCGAACAACTCACTGTGTTTTTGATTGATTGATTGTAGGGTTTAACGCACCGACGCAACGCAGGCGATGAGGCGCGCTGTAGTGGAGGGCTCCGGATTAATTTTGACCACCTGAGGATCTTTAACGTGCGCCGAAATCTCGTACACATGGTCATTTTTGCTTTTCGCCTCCATCAGAAAAACGGCCGCCGCGACCGGGAATCGAACCCGCGACCTCGTGCTCAGTAGCGCAACGCCTTAGCCACTGAGCCACCACGGCGGGTCACTGTGTTTTTCCTTCAAGTGTGCGCCGGTCAGCACAAAAAGAACTGTAAAGCACGCAACACTTAGGCGTTGCATCGTGTCGTCTGTGCCCAATTGTATTCACCTCGCTCTATTCTGGAAAAATCAACCTAGCCATGACCTTAACAGACTTATGCTTTGCAGCTTTATAACATTTCCCGCAAAGCAGAATTTGACATTACAGCTCTCAGAACTGCATTGATCTAAGCAAATGGAGATGGTACCTTCGGTTCACTTCGCGAGAATATTGCATGAATACATCCTTAGTCTGCACTTCGCGAGAATATAATTAAATGTTGTATGAATACGTCCTCAGTCTGCACTTCGCGAGAATATAAGGAAGTCTTGTATGAATACGTCCTTAGCCGAGCTCCTTTGAAGGTCCGGCAAGCAAAATCATTTCAAAAACAACAATGCGAGGACTACGTGAAGGGACGTTAGACCCGAGGACTGCACTTTATTAGTAGGTTACGGCATTACGAGGCGTCTTGACGTAGCAAGAAGCCAAGCTGTGAGCGGTCTGACATAAATGCATAATGGCACGGAACCATAAAACCGCCGGGAGAGTTTGATGTGCATGTATATAGTCTACGCACATGTGCATATGTGCGTGCGTGTGGGTGTGTGTGGGTGTGTGTGCGTGTAGCGAATGAGAATTGAAAATTAAGGGCTCGTTGAACACAGAACGGAAAGACAGAAGTCGGAATTCCAATGAAGGCACCACGGAAGTAATTCATGTAGTTTTTGTGTTAAAGTGCGTCTATACTTTTAATGAACGAAAGTGAGGAAAACATGCTCCCAGGGTGGGACCCGCACTCGCTATCTTCAGAATACGCGCATCATGCCATACCAATTAAGCCACCAGGGAGACTGTGCCTCCCGCCACTTATTTCGGTATTATTTTAATGTAATTGTATCCTACACTATGGGGTGATAGCAGCTGCAGCGCCGCTCCAACGACTCAATGTGAAAGGAACCTTCTTTTTAAGTTCCGGGCCGCGATTCGAGCGTCGACAACGAGTCGAGGGCGGTCAACATGCGGGTGACAGTGACACACCAATTCCTCGTAATCGCATATGTCACTGTCGACCGCATATTATTTTAATCTTGGTTCCAGATTGGCCTGACAATGTTTTTGCTGTTCGTGCACATCAATTTAATGTATAAAATTGACAGCTGGGGCGTGTGGGGCCCATATGAATGCCCAAGCTGGGGAAAAACTTTGTCGGCAATGTTTAGCCAAGCAGTTTTTGTCGGCTGTTAGACATTGGTAATAGTTTCTGACAAGGTTGTATTGTCCCCGGGGTATTTTCGGCTTCCATGTGAAACAAATTTTACTAGGGACGCAGCTTGACGCTATCCCCTCAAACATTCGAAGGACATAGCCCCTGAACATACCTCTTTAGCTGCAGTAGACACTTGCCTCCAACTTCGCACCTAAGAACCGAGCGTAATCCCATTTCTATTATACCATGGCATGACTCAAGGCTCCAGTTTAGACCCAACCATTTTCAATATTCTCTCTATAAGAAAGCCACCCACTAAAAAACTTTCCTTTTTAATCACCGCATTCTCATAAATGCCGGCGATATCTCCATTTAAACGTTTCACAGCACGCTGAGATTCTCATTAGCGCACATCCCAAAATGGTTCGGACATTTCAGCGGGTTTCTGAAGCAGCTTGGCCAGAAATAAATTGGTAAACGACTTACTGTTTTCTTCCTTTGAATGTGCACATGTTAGCGAAACAAGAAGCGCAAGATACCCAAAATTCCATCGTTGCATCGTGTCTTCTCTACCCAGCTGTATTAGCTCCCCTCTACTAAAGAAATGGCCTGCTCGGCCGATAACCGACGTTTAGTGAACACTTATGCTATGAACCTCAATACCATTTCCCGCAGAACAAACTGCAATGACCACGCGACATCGCAGATCTCGAGAGCATATATGTAGATGCTATTTCTGGGAAGTTTGTGAAATGTTAAAATATTTTCTACAGAAAAGTTACTCAAAAGGTTCCCGACTTGAGTGAATCTCCGTAGCGGTCAAGGAAAAAACATAAGGCCCGAGCCCTTCAGTATGTTGAGAGGCCAGGTCATAAAAAGGCGTCTTTGACGTGACAAAAAGCCCACCTATACGAGTAGACAGCACAGACGATATATGGGCATTGATCTACGGGTGCTGACAGAATACATATATATATCTCTTTAAGGGCTAAGTACACCATGTTTATTCTGCCACGCTTTCGTCATTCTTAGTCATTTTATTACGTGCTCTTGCGGTTCCTCTAGTCACAGTTTCTCGCAGCTTCGTCCACTACACTAGGCCACGACTGCGGACGTAAAACGTCATGAGGTGTCAGTCTGGAGGCCGGCATATCTCATCTACATACGATGCCGAAGATATCACTCTTCGGCCAGTTCAACACGATTGAAATTATTGCGGCAACTTGGCAAGTTTTCCAGCAGTGCGCGCACTGGGAGAAAGACTGGCTTTTTGACTTCTGGACGGAATTTGGGGATAGGTTTGCGGTCGTGTCGTTTCCGGCAGCCAGTCACAAATAACGTGTTGTAATTTCGTTCTCTATACGCGGACGCACACCACCTTCCTGAGCTCTTGCGAGTTTCGTGAGTTTGAGTTTCTGTGTAGTTAACTTCTGGAGGTGTGGACCACTTCTGATGGCTCTTTGGGGATGAGACTCCAATGTGGGGCGTCCATAAGTATTAGGAATGGGAAATGGGGTAAAAGCACTCGACGACTGGCTCCCACGAACTAACTTGTAAGGCTGGTGAACTTCGCCGTAATATACGTAGAAGCGAGCATTGTTTTGCATTTTAGCTACCGAGAGTGTTCCTGGACACCCCGAAGAGTAACGTGCTGCCCCATGTGTCCTTCTTAGGGTAGAGCCCAAAATCTGCTGGGACAATGTTTAACGTTTTCGGAACTACAGTCAAGTGGTGCTCCTTGCTCGCGTTCCTTTTATGCAATGACAACGGTATACAGTGGTGCATCTCAGATGTTCGTATTCGCTGTGTCGCCGGTCAGAGCCAGTGTTGTACTGAACGGCGTTCCTGGAACTTGTTCCTTTTGGGAGGAACGGAGGAACGCCACCGATCCATTAAGAGTTGGCGGAACTGTAACGGTAACTCGCTACGTTTACGGAGGAACGGCAGAGGGAACGGCGTTCCTTCAGCAAACGTTCCTTCGCTAGGATTTGGCTGTTTTTTATGTGGCTTTAGGCCGCCGATGCTAGTACAAAAACCCACAGGCCGGCCGCTACTGTGCTCATCTTCCTTTAAGCTGCCCAATTTGCACGTCCTTCCGTAGAACGTGCTTCCTCGAACGTCAAGGACAGAAGAATAACCGCGCAGCGGGGCCGCAGCCTGTCGGGCAGGCTGCACCGGATGTGCAGGGCCTTGTCGCCACGTCGGCTGCAGATGCGCATGAGACAGGTGTTTCGGCGCCCCTTTGATTCGTATTCTGCTTTGACCTCTTCTTTTAGATGCAGAGCATCTGATTCACTCGCCTTGTCCCTCCGGCGTCGTCGTCGGCGGCGGCGTTGTCCGCCCCTCCCCCATTCTCCTCGCCGCGCCAGCTGCGCTCTCCGCCGCTCACCCCCTCTCCTCTCCGATAGCGAACACTCTCTCGCGAGGGGCATTGGATTGGATTCGATTGGATTGGCTTGGCTTGGATTGAATTGGATTTGGATTTGGATTTGGATTGGATTGAAGTGGATTGTGTTGGATTGTGTTGCGGCACGTTGCGTCATAGCCGCATCAGACGCGCTGGGGCCGGCGCATGTGCAGTACTCTCTCTTCCGGGGTTTCCTCTCCTTCGGGCGCGCTGCGTATATAACCGGTGTGCCGTTCCCCGGCGAAGCAACATCCACGCTTGGCTCAAACACCTAGAGTCCACGCCGCTTTACAAGTACGCCAACGTCGTCATCGACTGGGACCGGCTTACGCAGTCCCCTCAACGTTATGCGCGCTATAAAACGCGGTCCCTTCGCCGCTCCGCCTATGCGTCGCATCTACACAGGGGTTCCCGCGAGGGGAGGTGGGAGTTTTTGTGCATAACAGTGGAACGCGAAAGCCGAGCAGGATAAGACGTGACTGTACCGTGTTCATGGCACACATTTTATCTACAGTACAGGCAGCCGCTCCCGCCGAAGGTGCCGTACGAGAGTTCTCTGCGGTCGGTCAGTGGACAACAGTGTCGCCGGTGTTGCGCTCACCGCGTGTAAAAACAAGGCGTCAAGTTGTTACCATCAGAATCTTGAAATATTGCCGCTGCTGCCCAAAGCGACGCGAGAGCTATCTGATCTCATGCGGAACAACAACCACCCCTGAGAGCTGCAAGCCGGATCTGACCTCGGACGTTCTACCGCCCTATACGGCACGGCTGTGGCGCTCGAACGCGCCGCCGTAAACTTGCTCACAGACCAAGCGGACCATCAGTTTCGTGACGTGCCCACTGCCAGGTCTGCTTTGACAACTGGTTTTGGATTTTTGCTGGGCATTATTGCGCTGCCTTTCCTTCGCATCATAGCAGTGCAACGACTGTGGTGTATTGTTACGGATTGGTTCCGACAAGTGACTCAGCCGGGAACCGATGGAGAGACGAGTAGTGTATTCTCACGTAGGGTTACCAACCGTCCCGGATTTTGCGGGACTGTTCCGACTTTTCAAAGAACGTCCCGAGTACCGCACCGTCCCTGTCCGTACAGCTATAGGTCCCGGTTTTGTTTCGAACCGCCCGGTTAGGAACTTTTTTCGATCCGAAGCACGCTCAAGAAGGCGCGTCACGCTCCGGAACACAAAGTTAGCGCGAACTTCTCAGGGCAGAGCTTCAGGTAATGCTGAACTTCCACGTGAAGTACGACAACATTTACGAGTACATTCTCCAGCAAGAGCAATTGTTGCGAGCAGCATGTAGCCAGATGGGGTACCACTTCAAGAGGCCACAACCATAAAGAAACAATGAATTTGTCTGGAAGATACCGCCATAAAGAAAACTGATTTCGTTGCCTCCCTGTGTTAGAGTAAGCTACCTCCCCCCCGTTCCCCTTCACGACTTCCTTTACTGGAGAGTTGGTGACCCTAAGCTGGTGGCTGCTGCCGTGCGCAGAGTTCCTCCGTTCCGACAACGTGAAGCCGGAGGCCAAACTTAAAAAGTGTAGGATAAAGTTACAGCAGACAAGGCTGCGGGAAAAAGGCGACCACGAACTCTCAATCCCGCAGAGTAACACTCTGAAGCTCTGTTATTGACGCTCTGGCTCATACGCTCGCACGTGGCAGAATTTAAGGAGCAATCCAGAACGGTAAACGTTATGCGCACGGCGCTAGTGGGCGTCAAACCAAATATACACAAAGCATCCCCTGCCCATTGCAAGCGGGCGTTGTATGTTAGCACAGGCGTATGAGCGCATGCGGAGGTAGTCTCCTGATCCTGAGGGACTGAACCAACTTATCCTCCAGTATAACACGGTAGTACCCTCAAGAGCTTTGGTGGTACGGCTCTTCGATGTTGCCAACGAAGTGATGACGAAAAAAACGGGTTCGTCTGTACGACACCAACATCGAGATGCAACTCGTGCTGAGTTCAAACAAAGGAGTCTACTAAGTTGTGAATATGTATTCTGGGCACTCTTTTTTCACTCATACTGTAATAGTCAATCAATATTAATTTAACGCCTATGTATTGTTCCTTTCGATGCGGTTTCTTGTGCAAGACATTTATGTTCGTGCAGGTGTGTAACTTTCTTTTTGCATATCTGAAGCGCAGTATCCTGACTGCGCACTTGAAGACCCAAGAGGAAATCGCCATATGTGTTGCACTTGTAAAAGACGAGCGCCACACTTGCAGTTAAACATGTCTGCAATATGTCCGCTGCTCCCTGAAAAAAGTCGTCTAGGAGCGTTTCTTTGAATTCATTTTATCTCCAGAAATCTGCTTCCGGCGGTGTTCATATTCGCACAATATACGCAGTTCGATGTGACTGTTAAATTGCTCACTTCATTTCGCCGTAGGATTACCCGACACCGGATTTTAATTTTTTTAATCAAATGTAACGTTAACGTAACGACACGTTACGATGTTCGAAGTGCAACTGGAACGCGTTCCTTTCTCAATATAGGAACTTGTAACAAGAGCTCGTTTCAAAAATGGGAAGGAACGAGGAACGAACTTTCGTTCCGATTTTAGAGGAACGTGTACAACACTGGCCAGAGCGTATATGACAGCGGCCAAGTCGGTGCGCTTGCTTTGAACCTTAGACACGTCTTCCTGAAAAAAAAGACAGCCAACCACCAGCACCGCTTTTAAGGATGAGAAAGTATTCTAGTGAGGCAACTTTCCACAGCGAATGGGTGTGGGGTGCCCATGGCAAGCAGCCTCGGAGGCAGAGGGGATAGTGCACTGTGACGTTCAAGCATAGGAAACATCATAACTGGAGTCGGTGACTCACCTAGGCTGGCAGGACGTAGATGGACACGTCTGTGTTCATTGAGTACTTCTACGCTTTGTAACAGCACGTAGTCTGACCCTCGTATTAAGGCTACTGGCACATCGTCGAAGCCGGCTGCGCAAGACATGCTTCCAGAACCTTTCCAGGTGGTGAAGCCTGCCTATTAGGGTAACACTACCCCTTATACTGCTCAAAGAAGGCTCCGTACAAGGGTGGAAGTCATTTAGGACATGGCGTCTGGTAAGAGCTGTTGTTTATATAGCGCCACTGCTACGGGCTGTAAGGCCACCGACCTCTTTGTCGTGGGCTTGCCGCAAAGGCGTACAATTGAATGGTTGTGTGTTTGCTGCCAACAAGTATACAAATTATCCCCCGAATAACCAAGATTATTACATGACGAACATTCCTGCAGCTGCCAGGTGACGTCGTTACAAATTCTATAATCTAGCTGCAGACAGCCGGAAAATGGAGCACTTTTGTAGCTCAGCAGCCAGGTGGGTGAAAGTTTGGAGACTGTTCTAGAGGTTGTACCGCCAGCACCGCTGTGTAGACAAGGTCGGCCAAGCCGTAGATGACGAACCGTCTTGCAGCTGAAGATTCCCATTTCAGGTCGTAGCCAGTGAAAGAAGCCATGCTTCTCGATCAGGTAGGTAATCTCTTTATTTAGTCCTCAGCTTTATTAAGATGCCATGGCAGTACTTGCCGCCTCACCAACTTCCCCTACCAGAGGCCCGCTCCAGCCCGACCCGGTCTATAAGGACTGTCCGTAATGAAGGTTTTGACCTCAAGCAGCACCACGCAAGTGCTTTTCCGCAAATTTGGGCCACTCGTGGTGTGCGGCACGAACGACTATCACATGTATCCAGAGAATGGTGTTAATCTGTAAGCTGCGAAATACATACGTGTCCGGTTCTGTAGGCAATGAAGCTGCGCTATGATGTTCAACATATCTCGGGTGTAGGCGACGTCTCGAGCTGTACAGACACTTCTGCGAGAGCCTGGAGGATCCCAGATGGATAACAGCTGCTTATGGTGCCGCAGGAAACCATTGGACGGGGTTCGGCCATCATCAGAGGCAGTCACTGTGCCCACAGAAATCGCTGTCATACGGAACGAATGCCACGGGGAACTTCGAGGTTCGGTCTCCGGGGAGTATGTCAGTTGCTCGACTGTGTCATTGTGAAGAACTGCGATCATCTGGTAGGGCGCCGTGTTCAATGCGCCCTGTTTTATTGTCCGTCTGTTTTGAATTATCTGGCTTCTTTAGACATCTATAGCACACCGCCAGAAACATTATGTAAACATTTCTCTCGGTTCTTCGAAAAGCATAACTGTAGACAATGGACATGGATTGAGATCGAGAGCTGCAGCAGCATTGTGCCCCAACGGGACCTAAAACAATGAACTAAACAAATTGGCGTCTTAACTGACACTCAAAAAACTTTCCATGCCACCAATCATTGAATTTTACTGCTAAAACTATACATATATGAATTTTAGCTGTTCTGGAACACTCCAGATGGCTGACAACACTAAAGCAATATAAAATTACTATATATTTACCCGGCATTATATGAGATGCCCTAGGGCTCAGTACTGAGATGCTTGCTTTTTTCCTTACTCATAAATTATTGGCGTCAACGCTTCAGCACAGTCCGACAAGCATGTATGCAGATCACCCTGTAATAATGCGCAAGTATTGTATGGCTGCTTCCGCGGTAAATCATGCGTCTGTCCGCTGAGTACCACACCGCACACCATGCCATGTGATACATGGAGCCACATGTTACAATGCCTTGTAAGTCACGACTCAGCATGGCTCCTGAGACTTATGTGATATGATTACTTATGTGACTTATAGCACAAAAACCTAAAATGACACCTAGTGACCATTGTAAATATGTCAGCCGCTGAATTTCGGAAGGCTGCTTGAGTGACGGCCCATTGGTTAACTCCCTCCAAATAAAATATAGGTCTGCAATGATGTTTATAAGTTATAGAGTAACCCGTAAACCCATGATCAGTGTCACTTCGAGCATGTCCACATAACGTTAGCAATTTACCACGAAACAAAACAGTTCTCAGGCAATGACTAAATGCATTTCCATCGTAGGAAGCTACGAGATTTTCCATGCTTACGAAATGTTTCTAGCAAAAAGCTGCCAAGTAATACGTTTTGGAGTAGACATAACAAACTGCACGCTTTGCTAACGCTCTTTTGGCAGCCAACCCTGCCTAGCAACACCACCATATCTCGACGAGATTTTTATCCGTCCCCGCGACATAATACATTGTCACGTAGCGAGGAACGACGCAACATTCTGATCCTTATTAAAAGTTTAGTATAGCGGTCCTTTTGTCAACAATTAGGTATACAATAAAGGCATACATGGCGAAAAGGCAGTAAAAACGCAGCAGTTTAGCTCAGCTACCCCTGGATTTTCAAAGAGATAGCTTAACTTAGCTTGGTTAAGTCTTGGTTTCATTAGGGTTACCGTTGATTTAGCTGTAATTATTATACTATTCGTCGAAAGCCCGCCTTTGCCTACGGTTGTGGTTCCGTTTCAGGCGTTTTCTGAGACGAAAGGCCCGGGGTCGTCAGACGCCGCTTGCCGGCGATGGCTCAAAGCCTCAGGCTCCCACGCAACTCTCAGAGCAGACAGCCCAACCTCGCTCTCATTCATGGCCAAACTCGCTTGCGCGTGGCAAGTCACGTGTTCATGCTGAATTTTTGCGCAGCGTAAGACAAGGACAGATACAACAAGGGACACGAAGACCTTGTCTTACGCTGCGCAAAAAAAATTGCCCCCACCTCCCCGAAGGGAATCGTGAGGAAGTGCGAATGCATTTCTTGCGCCGAGAGTACACGGCGTAGTAATTCTGACATCGCCTTGAGAGGCGCCCAGCCAGCGAACGGTCTAAACTGGAGCAGAGCGAGCAGGAGACTGTAGCGAGAGAGCGCGCGCGAGCCGACCCACGGAGGTCTGGCGGTTTATCGCTGCATATATAGGGGGGTACGCCGCGCCGAGCCAGGTGGCTGAGAGAGGAGGCGAGCGCAAGGGGAGAGGGACAGCGGCGCACGGCAGCTGCAGCCGAGCGAGGGGAGAGGAGGTGCGGGTGCGTGACGTCACGGCGCGGGGAGGGAGAGTGACACACAGCGGCGCACGGCAGCTGCCGGGGAGAGGAGGTGGAGTATGTGACGTCACGGCGCGGGGAAGGGAGAGGGACGCGCGCGGCCCACGCCGTCGCGCCGCGAGGAGCGGTGAGGGGCGTGTCGTCACGTGGTGAGTGACGTCACTGCGCCGTTGCTACCGACGCTCCTCTCCGCTCCACGCCGTTGCTAGGGGATAGGAGGACTGCGGACGGACGGCGCCGCCGGCGGTGGAAGGTTTGGGGTCGCTTATAAAGTGCATTGCACTTAAAATTCAGCATGAATTCTGAGTACCAACTAGCCCGCCTAACGGTGTTATTACAAGTCACGTGGTCAGGCGCGAACCAGCCGCGGAGAGCGCATGCGCCAAGCCGGCAGCGGCAGCAGCAGCGGCTAACCCGGCGGTCAGCGTAGTCACGTGATGCGTTGCCAAGGGTACGGCGCAGCTACGGTCAAATGAAGGTCAAACTTACCGCGCCGGCAAAATCGCTCGACGAGATGAGTAAAGCTTTGTGTTGGCAAGTGAAGTGCACATTAGAGGGTTGGCGAATGGAATGCGGTAGAATTTGGAATACACGCATTCATCTTGGAGCGCAGCCCTTTTTCACAAACATCCAATCGAATGGTGAACACTCCCTCATACAAGAACCGTCTGGGCAAGCTACAAACACCCTTACATTCAAAAATCACGTGCCATTCCACTCTGTGAAAGTGAATGGCCAGCGAAGACTTTCAACACATGACATAGCGTTGATAAAGAAGTCAGATGAAAGATACGAGCAAATTT
>NW_027526301.1:0-376477 GCF_048455015.1 Haemaphysalis longicornis
CTTTGCATCGAGCGGTCGCGACCGTGGTCGCGACTGAAGCGTACGTTCTGGCTGCAGACAGATAAACGCGTGGTAGAACCTGCGGAAGCCATGTCCGGCTAACCACCTAAAAAAACGCGAAAAACCTGTCTGAAGAATCCTATAGCGCACACACCGGCTGACTGTCGACTGAGGGCGGTCGCTACCAACGCTTCCGTGAAAGGTGTCCGTCGCGTAAAACCGCAGTGCACGCAGCACTTGCTCCTCGGCAGTTATGAAGCGAACGCCGCCTCAAAGTCGTCGCAAAGGGGGTCGGGGGTCAGATGGCTGCACAGCCAATGGCAGTACTTTCGAGAGACAAAAAAGGGCTTGAAATTCCTCCACCGCTAAACGAAAAACTCTGTCGGCATAGAATATGACTGCTACGGCGACCTTGAACCATGATTTATGCCGCAGCAGCCGCCAAAACAAGCGTCACGAGTTCAACTCGGCCGCACAATATCTCTCCCGAGTTTCTCCCGAGTTCTCCTGTGAACCAGAGACACCCAGCCCATTCGTGGGCGCGACGCAGCGACCGAAGCCCCACCAAACTATGGCTTGCATGGCGTCCAAATCGCTGATGGGGTAGCGTCGCAGCCTCAAGTAACTTGCATTAGACGCTCCGGCAGCAAAGCTCAGCAGAAAACAATGAACGAATGACGTCCCCAGGCCAGCGTCAGTGAAATGCTGCCGCAGTCACAGGGAAGGTTCGGTTCGAACGAAATGCTCACTCTAGTCCGGACGATAGGAGCGGCCAAGACGACAAGATTTTCCACGGCAGCCGTATTCATACACAGAAAAAAACACAATCGACGAGAGATGACACACCTTCAACGGCTAAAACGCAATCGTAAAGTGTTGAAACACGCTGATGACACGCTACATAGGGGTTATGGCTGATACTACACCCGCCGTCCACATGTAAACAAAGCGGGTCAGTCTGACAGTCGGGAGAAGGGTGCGTTCCTTTCGCTACAGTGAACTTCCTCGCTTACTTGTTTTAGGCTTGCGCTGAGCTGCACTGGAGCCGCCCTCAAACCACGTAGCAAACAGATTTCAGTGGAAGAACAGAACACCGAAAAAACCGGAACCGCCCCGCGCCGCTTTACAGGGCGGAGCTTTAAAAGAAGGCTGGGGCCAGGCCGGAGTTTTAAAAGGAATAGCTGGGTTATCTACTTTGCATAACCACACGGCCGGGCTGGAGGAGTGGTGGGCGCGCACTTTCATACGGCCTGCGCTTCGGGTATAGTTCCCATCTTTCACCGCCGCTAGTTCATGGCGCTGCGGACCAACCCTCGCCGGTTGACCTACAGCACGGGCGGGGTAGAGCGGCGGCGCGCGCGCATTTGCCACTGCCCGAGCCCTGCCGTGGCTACACGTGATACCTGTCCGTGTAAAGTTGCATGTGCGTCCTTGAAATAGGCGACTCCTTCCCCCCTTCTGAATTTTCGGTCTAATAGGGTCAAAGAGCCTAACATTATCACTCGGAAGCGCCTAATAAAAAAATTGAAAGAAACATCTTAACTCGGGGCACATGAAGAAAAATATGCCAGGCCTTCATATCTTATCAGCGACTGTATTATATGAAAATGGTGAGGCAGACAATAAACGGGGCGTTTTCCGTGACTGAAATATCAGTTCTAATTTTTCCTTTCGGATGATGCCTTTGCACACGCACAGGGCACGACCAGTGACGCGAATGATTTCCCGCCGAAGGAGATACGTGTAGGTTATCGCTTATCTAAACGTGTTTCTGCTGTTCAAGCTTCGGTTGGGCTGAGCGGACCGCTGGCAGCGAGCACACTGTCAAAAACATACAGCTAAAACTCTTAATCATGCAACTGAAGTGCACAACGAGTCTTCTTTTTGGTGAGATATAGCGGCGAATGCATTCATTGGTACCGGTGATATTCCGCGGCAGATCCAAAACACGTGCGGCAAGCGTTGTCGGCTCGCTCGGCCAGAGGCGATGCGTCGACTAAGAAAAATTCCCCCGCATTTCCCCGAGGGGGAGAATGTGAAAGCACCCGCCGCGGTAGCTCAGTGGCTAAGGCGTTGCGCTGCTGAGCACGAGGTCGCGGGTTCGATTCCCGGCCGCGGCGGCCGCTTTTCTGATGGAGGCGAAAAGCAAAAACGCCCGTGTGTACGAGATTTCGGCGCACGTTAAAGATCCCCAGGTGGTCAAAATTAATCCGGAGCCCTCCACTACGGCGCGCCTCATCGCCTGCGTTGCGTCGGCGCGTTAAACCCCACAATCAATCACTCAAGAATGTGAAAGTGCGAATGCACGGTTGTCGGCCCGCTTGCGGCGCTTGCGCTCGGCACCCGCAGCCCACCGCCTCGCCGCCTTCTCTTCCATCTCTTCCATCGGGTTTGTAGTATCACGTGCACACCACGCAGTTATCAAGTCGCTATAACGCCGCTGAGTCACCAACGCAACGCCGCTGACGACGTAGTTTGAATGCGTTAAAGATATAAGGAGCGTTCCTAACTCTGAAACCAGCGTGGCTTCCGTGGCTTAGTCGGGAGAGCGTCGCGCTGCGACCGCAACGTCCTCGGATCGAAACCGGGCGCCGGATGCTATTATTTTTTGATATAGTGTAGTGGCCTGGCTGGCGCGCCGAGAGAGGGTGTTGCGAGCTGGAGAGTAGGCGAGGGGGGAGAGGGGGCGCTACGCGAGCGCCCTCACGCGTCGGAAATCCGGCGCCGTTGCTAGGCACGCTAGCTAGCTCCGTTGCTAGGCTGTGGACGGACGGTGGACGAGTGATTCGGGGTCGCTTAAGAAGTGCATTCGCACTTAAAAAAAATTCCCGCGCCTTCCCGCGAGGGGAACGCGAGTAAATGCAGAGCATTGGGGTCTCAGTACTGGTTGAAGGCAGTGTCTTCCATCGCTTCTTCCGTGATGCTGGAGTAGCAGACACGAGTAAACATGGGAGCGAGCGTCAACCAAGGAAAGGAGCAACGCAGTGACTGAAGCACGAGCGACCGCTTACCGCTTTATAGTTGCAGCGCGCGCAGTAGAGGGAGGCAGTACGGGGGGGAGAGCGCGCATGCGCAAGCAGCGCTGCGCCCTTCAAAGCCCCACCGCGCTGCTATCACGCACCTGTTACGCCGAGACCGCGACGAAGCGAACGGGCTGACTACGACGCATGAGCGCGCCAGCTGCTGTTGAGAGAGAGGAGGGAAGGAGGAGAGGCGCACCTGCTGCGGACGCGGAGCTGTTGACGCCGTCCGACGCAGAAAGAGGCGAGGCTAAGAAATGCTCTGCATTTAAAAAGGGTTGGGAGGGTAGAGGGTTGGTTCGAAGCGCCCTCAATGCCCTCACTCTGTCAAGAATCTGCTGTATCGTTTCCTTGTTGGGTGCGCAGGCCGTATGAAAGTGCGTGCTCGCCGCTCCTCCAGTCCGGCCGTGGCATAACAGAGTGCATTTTGCAACCCGATTCTAGACGGTGCTGCACGGGTATGTTCGTGCAAGCTGTGCTTTTTTAATGTGAGTGGCTCAACTGGGCGCGCTGATGAAGCTAAGCGGGCGCCGCGCGATTGCGCCGGTATCGCAGCATCTGATACCGGTATCGCCGGTATCAGATGCTGTGCTATTCCTGCTTTGTTAACTCGAGCAGCTGGAAACACGGGACCGAGCTATTTCGGGCCTTCTGGAATAGCGTCCCAGATGCAGAGTCCGCGCTACAGACGCTCAGTTTGCTAAGCCGGTTGCCGAAGGTTCTATCCGTGCTAACGCGCTGACTTTGGGCGAGATGTGAATGCCTGCGAATTTTTTAGAACGATCCGGGCCAGCCAGTCATGGAGAAAATTCAGCGGGAAGTTCGGAAATCCACGTGAAGTGCAACAACCGGGTCCCCGAATAGGGGAGAGGGGCCGCCAGCTCTGCCGTTCGTCTAGGCTTGCACTAATAGTGCAAGCTGCGCCAATTTTTTTGAACTGCATGGTTCTGATGAAATAATACATTCTCCAATCAAAGTCCAAAGTTTGCCTATTCCCGTCTGTAATATTTAACTCTGGACGAGTTGGTGCGGTGTTTTTGCCTTATGCCAACATGGTTTAAAGTGTGTCAGTTGCGATGACGATTTTGTGTTTTGAAACAAGGTTTTGTAGTACAGAGATGGTGTGTTAGAAGTTTAAACACAGAAAGAAAGCGGTTCAGCGAAAGTAAGAATTACGATATGTAGGAAATGTCAGCACGACAAGCCGACGAATATGCATCTGCAAGCATTATTGTTACATGCACATTCCGGAGATACAGTAAAGTACTGCTAGTAAGGTGATCCAGCTCTCACCCTTCAGCGTTGCGAGACCAATAAAAGAGGCGTTGTTATACGTGCGTTTTTTGTTCAAAAAAGTCTCTGTTGTTTAACATTTCCTCGTCAATGAGCAACGGCAAAAGCTTTTGAAGTGCACTTCGGCCCGAGTTTAGAAAATATTGTCACGAAGCCAGAGACGACGCAGTTGCCTTGAAGGAAAACACGTTTACTGGAGCGAACTTGTGCTCCCCTAACAAAAATAATACACGGGGGGCAAAGCAGCAGTCAGCAAAGTGACGTACTCAAGCGAGCGTCGGAGATCGAATGCCGCGGCGTCTGCTCTGCAGGCTTTTATCTTGCGGCGAAAGTGTTTCTGGAACCGTCGATTCACACCCAGAACATTGTAGATCACAGAAGATTATTCTGGGCTAGTGACGTTAGAGCGAAACAGTCTGCTGATCTGAATGTGATAGCCCGTGCGGCATAAAAGTAAAGAATGGAAGACGCGCTTCGTATGGAACGCAGATAACACAGCCGGGCGTGGCCCGGCAGTAAAAACAAACAATAAACAAACAAACCCATACATGGTTCGCGGCAATATGCTACTCGACGCGACCCGTTATGGGCTTGATTGAAAATAACAGGATATGTCAGTAAAGAAAAGGAATTATTCCTCAGCACATTAGTAAATTCGCCCACGCGGATGCACAGCAGAGGACAGCATTTGAACATAGACTGAATTCCGGAAAATGGAAGCATGTTAGCTTTCTAAGAGCGAACACTTATATTACAGTCATAATAGGACATTTATTTATAACCTACCGAGGAATAAATCTTCAGGATTGAAAACTGTCGCATGCTTTTTAGGTCAAGGATGGCTCCGCCGCCACAGGACACCTAACACTTTCATCTTTTAAGCATTTTTGTAAAAAAGTTCTAATCACCTCCGTTAAACACGACAATGGTTGAAGCACTAAGCTTCTTGCCGACAAAAACGAAATGGTGAAGTGCCAAAATCAAAGCAGCTGCAATCGAAGTCCAAGCGTCAACGATCGAAGGGCAAAGTGCCTGCGAGACAAAGTCGAAACACAGACGACAACGAACGACGCCCTTACGAGAAAACTGAGTGCTCGTAACCCCTTGCATTGCTGCTGTTCAAAGCGGAGCGCTCAAAGTAGCTCTCAATGAAAACTACTTTGACCGCGTCGGAATGGCGAAATGGAATAGGCCCCCGCCTTACAACGGAAGGTCGCAGGTTGAATTCTAAGCATGGGAAGCATTTTTCTCTTGTTTTGTCATTAGCATCATTCTCATTTTCATTCCCATTGTGGTTAATTGGCTTTCCTGCAGTGCGATTTTAGTAACGACACCACCATCACTGAGACCTAATGAGACCTTCACAAGACATAATTGGGAAACCTGCAGATTGAATACCCACGCCGTCGTTAGCCCGGTGGGGGAGGGGGGGACTTGTACTTTTCTTCAAAGAGAGAATGCGCTGAAGGGGTGTGTGTGGTGTACTTGTGGTTTGCAGACGAGGAAAAGGAAAGGCAATGCACTGGGGATACTTTGAGCTCGGCACGGAGCTCACCTGCATACAACCCAGTGCATGGAAAGGAAGTAGAGGGGGTGGGGGGGGTGACAGGATAAAGTGGAGAGAGACAAAGAGAGGCGGAGAGAAAAAGGTTTGAATACAGGATAAAGAATTACAGATAGGGCTATTACACCGGGAACATTAGTCAGTCACTGCAGACCGGGCTACAGCCGCTGCGTGAGGCCGGTCGTCTCCACGTAATGGATCAGATGGTCGAAGACATTCCACTGGGTTGCTGCAGGCCCCTTCGGGAACAGAAGGCCCTCCATGCCGGCGCTGGAAAGGCCTCGATGCTGGAGCGCTCCGTGGAGCTCGGCTCTCGGCGCAGAGCAGAGTACAGTCGAGTCCACTAATAACGATATAATTTATAACAATATCTCGGATATAACGATGGACAGCGATGGCACGGTCCGCTTTTGTATGCTTTCCTTAGGAAAATGAACCGCTTAATATAATGCTCAAGTGCTGCGATATCGGATATCACGATTGAATCGGGTTACATCAAGCACCCAAAATGCGAGCTGCCGCCGGCTCTCCGCGCCAACCACGCCGACACCATGCGCCGCCTTGCGCCTCAAATCGCGTCCAGCCCCCCGATAAGGAGTCAACGAGGAAGCGAGAGGAAGCTTACGAGGAAGCGAGAGGAGGAGGGGAACAGTTTGTGATGGAATGTACCCGTGAAGGTGAATGGCCCCACATTCTACGCCAAAAAGAAGCTTCCGCAACCAAGCGGGTGCTGCTGAGGTGGAGGAAGAAGAGGTGGGAACGAGGCACGAGCAGAGAGCAATTCTCGGCTAACATTTAGTGTGTAACCTTTCGGAATTGATCCAAACATCTGTCCTGTGAAATCTGTAAATGCAATGTCTTCACCCCGTTCGCACTAAGAGCATTCCCTTCTTTTCGCGTGATCCGGCCCATCCTTTACACAGTTCTCCTTCCAAACACCCCTCCCGATGCCACCGCTTTGGCCCCGTCCGCATGCCTGCTGCTTTGAATTTCACTGGGTGCCTCTTTAACTACCACCGTTTTTCCGCGGATCAGACGTCAAGGCCGGTTTTGGAAATGTCTGAGAGCCTCACTGAAGAGGTGATCATTGCGGGGATAAGTGTGCGGACAGCGGTGGCAGTGAAAACTCTGGCGACGCGGTTGCACAGCCTACTCGGGCAGCACCTTCGCAGAAGCCCAAACGCATGATAGTTTCTGAGGGAATTCGTTTCCACCAAGGACATTTCGCTCAGCTAGGGGAAGCATCTAAAGATGCTCTTGAAAAAGATGTGCGCCAGCTTCATGTGCAGCTACCAAAGCTGACCGAGTATGGCTCCTTTTCCACAAATAGGTAGCAGTAAAACCTTGCTTGGCTGTAAATAAACTGTTTTGAGCTCTGCTTCATTTTTTTATTTAGCAACCCGCATATAACAATCATCGGTTCTAACGATGGGATTTCCTTGTCACTTGGATATCGTTATAAGTGCACTAGACTGTAGGTGATCCAGCGTCTTTGGTTCCGGACAGTCCACAGATGTAGCGGAGTCCCTGTGCCCATGTCGGTGCAGGCGCTCCACCACATTGCAGCAGTCGAGCCGCATGCTAAGAAGCACGCAGCGGGCATCCCTTCTGATGCGTGCAGGCAGTGGGTGTGGCACCAGGCCACTCACAGCGCGAGAGCCGGGGTGCATAGCCTGCACCACGCGGGCGAGGGCGGTGCGTGCCTCGTCGAAGGCGGTGACGTCTTGGGAAACTGGGGTGCCCTCCGGGTGGGCCTCCCTGGCGCTGGCGTCGGCGTCTTCGTTGCCCCGGATGCCACCGTGGCCCGGCAGCCAGTGGAGCCGCAGGTCGCAGCCTCGGGAGGCCACAGTGCGCAGCTTGGTTGCAAGGGAGCACTCCGGGTAGCCGCTGCTGTTGGTGGGTTGATCGGCCGTGTGCAGCCCCAGCAGGGCATTCCTGGAGTCCGTGAGGATGACCACTCCGGGGTGGTTATGGGGACCCTTTTCGAGGAGGAGGTCGGCGGCCAGGTGCAGCGCTGCCAGTTCCGCCCGTGTGGAGGAAGTGGGGAAGGGCAGGCGGCAGCTCCGGCTGTCTCCCAGCTCAGGTACCCCGCAAGCAGCCGCTCCCTCGCTCGTGCTGGGCTTTACGGAACGGCACGTGAAGAGATGCAGGTTGCCGCTCAGCTCGTCCTACAGCAGGGCGGCCGCCTCGTGGCGGATGCCCTAAATGGGTGTGGTCCGCTTGTTGCAGACCACGCGGGGGGTCGTGGTGAACTGCTACCTATCGTTGAAATCCCTCAACCCTCCTTTGGGAAAAAAGCTATCAGAGCATGGCAATCTCAAAATAACGCCATTGTTCCTCTGTGCAAATGATTAATTCCTGCTAGCCAAAATTACTCCAGGACAGTATTTTCTCTAAAAATGACTTTGCTGTCCATTATTCTGTCAATTTTATTCATAAAATTCTAAATCAGACCACCACACCAAATTCTGAACTAATAATGCCACTGCCTCTACAACTCCAGTGCATAAGCAATTCTTCAAAGTAAGCTGGAAGCCGAATGAATATCATTCTGCACCTTTTAAATTATATTTGTAACCATGGCTACTTATGAATCATTTCGGATAAAGCTACTTACGTTGGTAGCACAGAGGAATGAAAAGAATTAGGGACCACCACTCTACCCTGGAATTTCTCTCTTTAGGTATGCTACTTGGTGTAGTCATGCAGAATGAGATGAGGCACCTAGGCGCTGGCCCATCTTACTTTTGACAAACGTAATACGTCTCTGGAAACAGCAAGTAAAGATACTAATAAAGCTATAACGTCCGCGCGCTTGCCAACACGTACGCACACGTACATCGATTGACAAATAACCACCGATTTACTAATTTAGAGGCTAGGCTCGTAGCACTAATCGAGTCGACGACAAATCTGGGCATGCGATGCAAGGTATTGAGTGGTGCGTAGTAAATTGGTCTCCTTTCTGGCACGTGCAAATTAATACATGTACAGTAGTCACCTGAACACAACAACAGCACGACAGGTTAAGGTGAGACATCTGATCTGCGGTTCAACTACCGCGGCACCATTCAGAAGGCGTGCAATGTATATATAAAAAAATGGAATCGTACCCTAGAGAAAAACAACGACCCCAGTTAGGATAAAAAATTCATAATGTAAGCCTCATTGCTCCTGGTTACCAAAAACAGACAATACAGCGTCTTCAGGAATAGAAGTAACCACGACTTCAACAAGAAGTGAGCACGTATTCCTAACGCATTCTCGTACACCCAATAACCGATGCAAGTTTTATAGTTCACGTGAATGCCGTGGTGAGATGTGTGAACTCAATGTCCGGGCGAAGCTCAAGGGGTAAGTATCGTTAACGCTACACACCAATGCAATAAAACGTGACCCCGGGAACAAATTCCTGCTTCGCAAGCAAATATTGAGGCACTAAAGCAAGCGCTGGAGTCGTATTGCGCTATGACGGCGATGTAGGAATGAATGGTTGGTAACAGTAAACAGCTGTTTCCGTTCTACATCTAGATCTTTTCAGCCACAAGCCAATAATAGATTTGTTGTACTGTACCGGTTTTCCAAAAGCCCCAGCCAAACTCAGCGAGTCCTAACCGTCGTACAAGTCACATGCCTGACTAGTGAGGCAGTGGTGAGGATAGCACTGAATAGGGTGACACGATGCCAAGAAGTATTAAAAGTATACACGTACATTGTAAAGGTTACTCCGTGAGTCCCAAAAACGTAGGGACGCCGTTGCCACGCGCTGAGAGAAGCTTGCATTACAAAGCGGAAGGGCCGATCAACCGATCACATCACAACACAATGCCCCCCCTGTGCGGTGGCCCTAGCAGATTTAGACAACCAATTTTGACCTCAACTCTACACATAGCGTCTTAAAAATTCCTACACCACCGTACACAATATTCTTGGTAGCCCTACTCTCCGCCCTACACTAAAAATGACTATTTTGCGATATATATATATATATATATATATATATAGATTTCAATGTACATGTTATTTATTTTTGTGTATTTTAGCCACTTGTTTCGTTTAATATTTGCATACTTTTACAGCGAACTTGCATATGTTTCGGTGTCACCATGTAGCGTGCGCGGACAAATTGGCAAGAACAGAATTTTTTCGTGTCCCGAGTTATTGCATGTTGCCTTCATGAACGTTTACTGGACTCACGTTTTGGCCGTTTTTTTTTTGTCTTGTAGACGCGTGCCCTTTGAAGGGTTACCGGAGCAAAATGTTTGGCCAGTATCTTTTCCGTGTGCGCATGTGCACATCACCGCCGGTCCATTTATGCAAGCACGGCTGGTAGGGCTTGCACACCCAGCAAGGCTTCATGCGCTCACCGATTCAGAGTCAATCTGATGGCATGGTTGCTGAAAACAGCTTGAACTCTTTTTTACAAAATTATCCAGAGACATAATATATGTAAATTACCCGCTATACGCTAAGACACAACAGTGCTCCGGGTTTCATTTAATTTTCATGATCACGTATACGTTCACGGTCAAATTGTAAATATTGTGGAATTCCCGTCTGCTGTTAATACCTGGGCTTTTATGGGAGGGACACGGACATCCCCCTGTCTTTTCCCGCTGCAATAACATTCGAGTGCTTGCAAATTTTATTCAGCGAATTATAAAAAGTGCTCACTCGCAAATTGCAAAACGAACGAGTTTTGTTTAGTCCACTCCTTGGACTGAGCCCAGCTTCACTGGTTCATCGTTCTTCACAGAGTACACAGCACTCTAGTTTTTATTCCTTTATTATCGGATTCCGGAACACTAATTACCGCTATCCCACGTTAACTATGACCAGATACTAATTACGTGACATCATCTGAACCTAGATATTTATAATATTATACACTGTATATATTGGGATAGAACTGTATGCCGGTAGTCACTGTTTCATCCATGCTGATTTTCCGATTATGCAGGAAAAATCACGTGTATGCTGCGGGTAGTGAAAGTTCTGTTCTGCACTCATTCATTTCCTCTCCGCACGCATGCCGCTCGTGCTCTGTCGTTATCTGATAAGTCCGTTTTTCTGGCGCTCCATGTCTGTGGATCAAGCTTCAAAAACACAATCCAGCAGCCAAATTTGGCATTGCAAGCCGGTGGGTAAAGAGATAATTTCGTATTTTAGATGTTCATTTGGCTTAGAATTATAAGTGCGACAAGAAAACTCAAAGTAACCCTACCCCTGACGGAAAAAAGGCGGAACGGCCCTGCGGCTCTACGGCGAGAAAAAAATTCTAAAAACGCCCTACATCTAGGGAGAAAACCTTACAATTGGAAATACTGGACCCCAGAGAATACCCCACAATCGGCAACACTGGACCACAGTGGCCTCTTTGGCGCTACGCGCAGGCGACGGGCGGCGGCAAATTTTAAGACCGAGGACGTACCTGCGCGGACCGATTAAGATTGATGCAATCAAACTCACAGATCTAGCACCGGTATTTGCGTTCGTGAAGCTAGCTTTATGTAGCTATTCCGTCTGCAACCGTATATTTTTGCACGCAGGTTGGGGGCTGTGATTTCAATATTTCGCGCTTCCTGTACAGCTGGCACAAATGTTTTGTGGCCCTAATCGAACGTTGTGTATTACGCCGGGATTTTCGCGGAAATTCATAAAGTTCCCCAACACTTCAAACTCATGCATACATTCGCAGCAGTCTGACATTGGCTACAAGGACGTCCAGAGCATTAGCAATTGTTTTTAAAAGTGTCAGTGAAAGCACCGCTGCGATATCAATCAAGGTCGGCGTATTCGTGGCCGCCGTGTTTTGGGTATTGATTCAAAGGCCTTTTGAGTAGCGCAGAAAAGAGAGGAAGGAGGGTTTGAGTGAGTGTGTAAAACGTTTTATTTAGTAGAGCACAAATGAACAACCCAACAAGTGAGTGGCCTTTTCTCAGGCGAGAAAGTCCCCGGCCGTCGCCAGTGCTCGTGCCCGTGTGGTGAAATGTTCTTGAGCTTCAGGCAAGAAACTGGTAAGGGCGCACTGGCTCTAGAAACGACACATTTCTTGTGTACACGACGTTAGGTACTTACTATTCCTATTTTCCATTTACAGCTGACAGCTATAGGTCATGGCGCGGGACATGTACTAATATATGTCCCGCATTCAAACCTGCATTCAACCCAGTTAGGTATTTCCCTCGGCCGAAATACAGCCATCAAGTGAAAATAAAAAAAAGTACACCATCTTCCCGTAGGGGAACCCTGAGTAGTATGCAAAGTACCCATGGGGTCGATTCAAGTACCCATTAGTTTTCAGTACGTCGTTTCCGTAAGGTTGAGGTACGTAGCTACCGTTATATTTACAGTTTGGTTTCCATGGTAACTACCACTTACCGAAACTACGAAATGGGAAATTGCGTTGAGCTCATGGCTCTTTCGCATACTACTCAGGGTTCCCCTACGGGAAGATGGTGTAATTTTATTTGATGCGACGTGGCTATGTCCCTCCCTGGTCGTTGTTGCGTCGTCCACACCCCACTGCGCATGCTCGGCTTGCTGAACGCCCGGTGGTGTCTTACCCTTTAATGGCTCCTGGAGCGACAATGTTACCGGTGTCTTCCTGGGCCGGCCCGAGATGAGCCGAGCATTTGCAGTAGCACCACAACAGGGGAGGGACATAGCCCCGACCATGAGATGCTTGAGCGACAGTCTTGCCGGTGTCTTCCTGGGCCGGCACGAGACGAGCACGCTTCTCCTTAAAGGGCTCCTGGAGCGGCAGTGCGGTCGGTGTCTTCCTGGGCCGGCGGATGAATGGACGACGGATGACGGACGACGGAGCCGAGATCAAGAGATGCTTTGCATCTAAAATATTCTTCTCAGGTCTCCTCGCACTGTTCACACTGGTCCCTGCATCGCACCTGATTGCCAAGCATTCTGCCGAGCATACTGTGCACACCAGTGAGAGAACGCTAAGGTGGCCGACACGCAAAAAATTAACTGCTGGCGCCTGCGCCCACTGGTTTTAGCACCATCCCGTGCCGCAAAAACAGTGAACTACTCAGTCGGCGCATTGTCATTCGGTATACCTAGAGGAAATTGGCCACTGGGCATACCCAGTGCCTAATTCGCCTAGACATTTAGGGGCCCTTGTGATACGAGTGTTTCACGAGCAACCACCAGTAGCGCTTATTAACCTGGTCTCAGTATCTCTAGTGCTTCGGCAAGTGGCACTTTGCCCAGTGCGAGTGTTTCTAATGCCTCTACAGTGCCTCTAGTACCCCTGCGCTTTATTCTAGTTTCAGAGCTTCTGTGCGATTACCAGTTCGTTATGTCTCGCGGTGCTTTTAAAAGGCAGTAGTTTCTGCGGTATGGAATGGGGGAACATATAAGCTAGAACGACAATGATACCGCAATTTATTGAACAAATTGGCATTTTCGGAGTGACTTAAAAATTTACAAGTGATTTAAAAATTTACAATCGCAGGAATGAAATTTCTAAGCGCCCATGACCGTCCTCACCTTCAGTGTTTTGGAAGTGGCCAGATAAGCATATTGGCAACGCATCGCAACGCCATTATTGTTGAATGAAACACCGACTTGATTCCGTAAAAGGAAAGATATATATTTGAAAAACACCAAAGAAGGGCCCGCGTGTATAGCCTGTAGTCTATTCAGACGACCAGAATGTAGAAAGCGGGGCTATTGAACGTTGGGTATGAATATATTACAAAAATTATAACGGGAAAATAAATGTTAGGCAAAATTTATGGCATGCCCGTGCACGCTTAACAGGTTTCAGGCCTTGAGGCACAAGCCAACAATACATGGCTTTTTGGGCCACCAACTTGACTTGGACATGGGGGGGGGGGGGGAGGTGCAGAGAAGTGTTCCTGAAGTATGAATTCTTGCGCTATGAAAGTCTGATTCTAAGAAGCCACCCAAAACATTTTTTTATCATTGATATCGTTGCTATCTAGGTATGACTGACTTTTTTTTTACATCCAGGATTAGCTCCAACTGCTTGTTCTAAAAGATGTATGACATTAGGAGCGAACACAAAACAGACGTTCCAAATCACGGCGTCTTTTTTGTTCCCATCTCAAGAACTCTCTATATACGACGGCCTTAAGAACAGAAGACAATTAAACGGGGTAGCCAATAAAATCAAACTATCCCTTTGAAAGCATTCAAGCTATTTGTTCAAATACGTTTCCGTAGTATTAGTCACCCATTTTGTGTTTTTTTATACTGCTGTAGAAGCGCACCTCCTGTCCTGTTGCGCAAGACCACCATGCATGGACTGTGCCCTGCATGAAAACGTGCAAAGCTACCACCTAACTCGTTCATGCGCCCGCAGCGAGCTTCGCGAGAGACCACCCCTGCATAATGGCACCTATATAGCAGTTGTTTCTATGGCCCTTCTATACAGTTACGGTATGCCGCCTATCTTATGTAACCATGGCATGACTCCCATACTGTATAATCCCTTCTGTATTACTCCCTGTCTTATTAACCCCATCTTATATCATCTCGCTCCTGCCTATCTTATATTTTATAAACCTACTGTTTGGTAATATCATACGCGCATGTTATATATGAGTAGCTACGTGGCCGATCAATAGGAGGCTATGACAAACGATCAGGGCTGTCGGCCGGCGCGGGAAAGAAGCCTCAGATGTGAGGCGTGTACGGGAATCAAATCAAATGCTACCGTGGCAACGCCTGATAAAACTATAAAGTACATTGTCAGAGAGAGAACTGAACAGGAGTAGAGCACTCACCGAAGTGGCTTATATTTCGGAAAAAATTTAAGGAACGAAGGCTCAAATCCCGTTATCAAGAAGTACGTGAATCACACAAGGTTCCAGATGGTTTCAGGGGAAGTCTTCAGCAGCCCAACTGGCAAGTAATATCAGGTTCCGTAACCAAATGTTCCACTTAACTAAAAGCTTACTGAGTACTCCATGTCCACTTCTTTAAATTGGGTACAACCGGCGACCTAAAGGTAATCCCAGTTAGCATAAGCTGGAGCCAATCCTGGGTCAGGAAACATGGCTATAATTTTATTGGGGACGTTTGTAGCCTTTCTAACTCGTTGTGTGACGTGCGGTTGTCAATTTGATTATCAGACGCTATGCGAACACATCTAAGGTCATTCCTGGTTTCTACGTTTATACAATACAGTGCTTTATTGTGAACGGCAATGTTCCTTGAACCATTATTAGCCATTAAATACTGAGTGTATAAGTTACATGCTTTTACGACGTTTGTAGCCTTTCTAACTCGTTGTGTGACGTGCGGTTGTCAATTTGATTATCAGACGCTATGCGAACACATCTAAGGTCATTCCTGGTTTCTACGTTTATACAATACAGTGCTTTATTGTGAACGGCAATGTTCCTTGAACCATTATTAGCCATTAAATACTGAGTGTATAAGTTACATGCTTTTACGTTTCGAAATTACCCTCCCATCTCACCCTTTTCCTGGTTTCGGAAACTGTGGCCTTTATTTGGACAGATGCCAGAACATTTTACTGCACAAGTAAACTTGTGCACTATGTGTATTGTTCTCAAGGGCAAAATTTGCAACGCATTTATGAATTTATGAAGCGCCCGTTAATTCTGAATGCTCTACCCGACTCTGAAGAAAACATACAATCAAGATCAACAACTAAGATTTGAAACACTGATAGCTCGGCCTTTATTATGCTGCATTTCCTTCATCACCTTTCTTTTTTTTCGATCGAAACGCCCAATGAGCGGTAACTATTGAAATCCGGACTTTCGCTTGAGAAATGGCCTTACGCAGCCGCAGTATTTGTCTGCCTTCCTTGCACCACCTGAAATGAATGAACAAAATAGGACCAATATTTTAGGTAACGGTCTGTTTTTTACTCCGACTGTTTAAGAAACCAGACTACATTCGTCTGGGGTTGGTTAAGAGATGCAAGTCTTCTATTCACACAAACTCTAGGAACAAAAATGTCTACATGTCATGTTCAAGATCATAAAGTATATCACGAGTCCTGCATCTGCCAGATATCACTTGCATAAGCTTACCCTGGTCCAGAGTTGGGAACCTACTGGGCCTATCTCAACTCCACAGGAAATCGTGTATAGCAGTATGCAACACTTCCATAAAGGGCCACTCACGATGTACATTTCTTGAACCCAATATGAAATGGCTTTTTGTACGTGACCCACCGCGGTGGCTCAGTGGCTAAAGTGTTGGGCTGCTGAGCACGAGAAGTTCGCGGGTTCGAATCCCGGCCGTGGCGGCTGCTTTTCTGATGGAGGCGAAAAGCGAAAACGCCCGTGTGTACGAGATTTCGGCGCACGCTAAAGGTCCTCAGGTGGTAAACATTAATCCGGAGCCATCCACTACGGCGCGCCTCATCGCCCGCGTTGCGTCGGCGCGTTAAACCCTACAATCCCTCAATAAATAAATAAATAAATAAATAAATAAATAAATAAATAAATAAATAAATAAATAAATAAATAAATAAATAAAAATAATAAATAAATAAATACATAAATAAATAATCTCTTTGGGCGTTTGTTTTACCGTTAGCTTCAAAACTTGTCAGGTTGCGTCAGTGCGCATATGCAGCTATGTTTCGAGCGTCTAGGCTCGTCGCCAACGCAAAAACAGAGCCTGTGTAATCGTCGAAGGCTTGCGTTCGTTGCCATTCGGTGATAATTTTGAAGTAGCGTGTCTGCGTTCGCACTGCTGGGCTGTGCCACTGTGCAGTCATTGTGGTTTCCCGCGAAGCCCTTTACAGGGCGTGTCCTTCCAGGGATAAAAACGAAAAGGGACATTCTAGCCTTCTAATTTTGAACGGCCACTTGAACCCTTAACATCGCCCGTTCCAGTAGCTGTGCAGACCGGGGCAGCTTAGCCTTCAAACCAGCATCCCTGTTTATTCTCGGACCAGCGCCAAGTCCTCCCTTCCTGGCGCCGTGTTGTAATTCCGTTAAATGGAGAGAAATGGAGAAAAAAAAGAAAGCTATAACGTCGTTAGAGATGTATAGGGCGTATAAATTGGACATCAGAAAAGAAAATTTCTACAATAATTCCCAGGGCAGTGCTTTGCTGTTTGAGGCTAGAGCAGGTTGCTTGCGAACTAAGTGCTTTGTGGGGAAGTGTGTACAAAATGATGGGGTATGCTTGGTCTGCGGAAAAGAAACAAAATATGCGGCACATAGTGTTAGAATGCTATGGTACCCACCGAAATCTACATGAGGGAAATATTGGGCTTCCAGAAGCCCTGGGATTTAAGGGTATCACAGAGGAAGTGAACTGCAAGGCTGTCGAGGGGACGAAAAGAAGATTAGAATGCTGGTGGACTAAAAGCAGAGAGGGGAATATTGCCTAGGACAGTTACCACCTGCAACAGGAAAAAAGTATTTTGTGCCTAATATGATTTTGTGCCTGCCCTAGCTGAGCTAGTATTATACAAAGAGTATAAACATAAGTATGTTAGGCCTTTTTGGTAAGATGACACGTCATCACGCCGCTACAAAGGGGAAACCAATATAAATCATCATCATCACCATATTTGTTCTTGTTGTGGTTGTTGTTGTTCTTCTTTTCTTCTTCTTCTTATTATAATAATAATACTATTATAATATTATAATACTATATTATTATGGTTACACCCGTTATTATTGCACAGAAGAGACGCACCTTTATTGGCGGCAAGTAAAGTTGCGTGTGTCTTATGCTTCTCCGTTTTTTTACAGAAACCAGAAATTTCCTCATTTCGGTAAGTGCAACAGCCATAATAACCCTAACTGCATAACGTGGCCGGACGAGGACCTCCAGTCTATTAAGCCCGGTGCATTTCGCTTGGTGTGTAATGCCTGCAAGAATGCCTCGCCGCCGTCTGTGCTGGCGAGCCCTAACGACAGCGGCCGTTTTGTCGACCCCCGCCCGGAAAGCCACCGCCTCGCAACCCGTTGACCTTGGCGCCGAGGTGGTGTCTCTGCGCGCCTTTCTCGTGGAGGCCCTGGAAGGAATTTTCTTTCTCTCCGACCAGGTTGCCAAGTTGGGAGAGGACAAAAAAATTACACCATCTTCCCGTTGGGGAACCCTGAGTAGTATGCGAAGCAGCCGTGGGGTCGACTGAAGTTCCCATTAGTTTTCAGTTCTTCGTTTCCGTTGACGTTCAGCTTCGCGTGCCTTCAATGTATCAGTAGCTTCTTGACGTAGTTCGAATGAGTGAAGGACATAAGGCGCGTTCGTAGCACATGCTCCCGTCCCGGTTTGTAGCGCAGTGGGAAGAGCGCCACGTACCTCCCGTTGCGGCCAGAGAGTCGTGGGATCGAAACCGGAAGCCGCATAACTATTTATTTTTATAGCGGACTGCGATGACGTCAGCCCTAACGCTGACGGGGCTGAAGAGACACGCATGCGCAGTAGAGTGCGAACGGCGGACACGGGAGGAAGGGACACAGCCCCGAGCATGAGGTGCTCCGCACCTAAAAGAGGCTGCGCCGAGACAACGCGAAAAAGGCTGAAGCTTCCGCCGATGTAGTGAAGACCCTGCGCCGGGAAATGCGTGAGTGCCAGGCTCCCTCTCCTTCCTCAGCTAGCCGAGTTCCCTCAAGAGCCATCCGTGTAGACCGCGGAAACAAAAATACCCCCCACTCCGCCGGCGCTGAGTGCTTCGCCTTGTAAATCGCTCTCTCAGCCGATGACAGCTCAAAGGTGGTTTCTTCGGAATCCTGTCACCTGGACATCCTCGTCGGGACCTAACCCTGCAGCAACGCACTCCCAAGAACGCCGTACCGCGTCCTCTGGCTGTTGGTGTCTGTAAGGGATCTCGAATAGTGGCAGTCAGCCATAGTAGGCCTTCTAACGCTGTGTTGGCCCCGAAACTGGTTCCGTCTAGAACTTGAGCTAGCGTTTTTGTGCACTTGGCTGGCGTGGAGGACACCCCGATTATGTGCAATCGTGTAAAGACAAGGCATGGCTCTTATGTCTCTTTCTACATCGCCATGGACGACGCTGGTTGTGAGTGGCTCAAAGACCCTGCATTCTGGCCTCGGCACTGTCTCTTCAAGCCCTTCTCTGTTTATTTGCATGAGAAAATGATATGCTGAGCGGCAGGGACTTGATGGTGGCAAGTAATAATAGCTTTGATTAATTTTATTACAACGTCCACAGACTTCGTACTAAATCAGCGGAATTTTTTTCCAGTGTCGTTTCTTTTTGCTGGCCTATTATTATTCTGACGGAAATTTGGTTTTGCCAGGATGTAAGTTCAAATACCTTGTTTCCTCCTGATTACCAAGTTTTCGGGCATGACCGTGACGCTTTGCGCGGTCAACAATGGGGTAGTGGTGTGCATGTTGCCCTACATCACTCCGTCAAGAGTTAACGCCTGTTCGGCCTTGAATTAGAGAATGGGTGTATTTGGTGAGCGGGGCTTTGTGCTCGGAGAGAAGGCCCCTTAGTGTGTACTTACTACATTTCACTCGAGACACACGTCACAGAGTTTCAATACATGCTAAACACAATCGAAACTACTGTATTATCTCACAGTGATCCTCATTTCCTGGTCCCTGGGGGCTTTAACGCACAGTAAAGTTTATGGGCGACGCAGCTGTTCAGTCAGCCGTCTCATCCAATATCTCATAAGTGTGAGTTTCAAGCCTTCCATTCATTTCATAGATTTCATTTTTTTGCTTCTTTGCATCTGTGCAACCTCATTATAATTCATGTGTGGACGGCTTAGACTTGTGTCTGACTAGCCTGGAAGCTGTATAGGTCTCACGCAGTAGTACTAACCTTGTAAAACCTGACAAGTTTCATTCTCCATTACATATTTTATAACATAACGTATCGCGCCTTCGTCACAGTCCCCTTCATTGCGCACCAGGAAGTAGTAGTTACGAGTTTGCTCGTAAGAACTACATTGATTTAGTTCACTTTCTTCATACTACTGACTGGTCGCCAATAGGTAACCTCAACGACGTTGACGAACAGGCCATTTTTTGACAAAAGTTCTTTACGATAGCTTGAGTAGCTTTGTTCGAAGAAATCGAAAAGAACGGTAATTTTTCGCGTGGGATTTCTGCTAAACTGAAACGAGCTTTGGGGAGGAAACATTGAGCGCACACGTAAGCCAAGAAAACGGGCCAAAAAATGTGCCAGAATGAGTTTCCTGAACGCAGACCTCTTTGTAAATGCCCAGTTAAGTGTGATAGGTCGAGTTACACTGCCGCGGTTGAGGCTAAAGCAACACGCAATGCCAAAGCCTTCTGGGGCCACGTCGGCTCACGAAATTTTAAAAATTCACCTGGAAACATTAACCTCCTCGATGAACGAGAAGAGCGCATATCGGACGGTCCAATGCCTTTGCACAACTATCCAATTCCGCATACGGCAAGAAAAGCGCAGCTTGACCCGTTAATTTTGGTATCCAGGTTACTGCAAGTCCTCAGAAGTATTGGTTTCTGACAGCCTGCTTTCGAAAGCTCTAAAACAATTATGATCCTCATTTTCATGCGGCCCTGACAGCATTCTTTCTACAGTTTGTAAAGCACTTGGTGATATCCCTGTTCCGGTGTTCCAGGGGAGGCTGGGCTGGCGTTTTTACGTCGTTCCTTTCCCCGTGCCGCTATGAGTGATGTGGTCTGGCCCTGCTTGGTAGTAGGGTTGCCTGTTGGCAAGGCCTCCAGGCAGCCCTGCTTGTGGAGATGGGGGTTCCTCTTTTCTTCTTGGAACGGCAGCGTCTGTGCAAGTGGTTGTCGGTGCTCAACAAGAGCAGGCCTTCATCTGAGGCGAGCACGTGGTGCCTTGGTTTGGAAGATGTACGGGCGAGAAAAGTGAATAAGGACATTTTGGTGAACACAATTTAATACGGCCTTGCAGCCATTCCGTAATGGGTGCGACCACGGCGTTGTATAACGAGGTATATGCCGCAAAGGCATACGTTTCATATGAAAAGTTCGGTAATCACAGTACACCAAAAATATTTTGCACGACGATTGGCCTAAACAAAATACCAAATGATAGTAAACCGCTGGTATTAAATACACTGTCCTAACAAGGCACTTGTCCACTATATAGAACACTCTTGGTTATGTTTTTTAAATACTGTTAACTCTATTTCTCCAAGCAGTGGAGCAGCTGAAAAAACAGTACAGGCCATAGCACAGAACACTATGACCCCAAATTTGAGCAACTAATTTTTGAACTGAGAAAGGCAAAAATATTTGAAAACTTTTAAAAATATTTTTGAAAATAAAAATATTTTTAAACACCTCTAAGCTTAAAAATAGATCAGGCCTTCATACAGTTGCACCGCTTTAACAAACACTCAATCAGCTAATGCGCCTGATAAGACGCGTGTCAAACCACCGATGTGGCTTGCAAGAGTCAGACACAGTGCGCATTGTCTAAGCCGTACTCATAAGCCAGGTAGCTTACGGAACCCCTTATTTGGCCCTGAAAACATCCGAAAAATCCAGGCTCAATGTCATTATTCGTCAAGTATATAAAACAGCCTTAGGACTGCACCAAAAAACATCGACGAAGAGGTTATTGCATCTTAGACTACATAACACATGGGAAGAAATACAGGAGGTGCATTATAGCTCTCAACTGGAACGCTTACGCCTAACACCAACGGGACGAGCTACACTGCGACGGCTGGGATATGCCATACCGCCACTGCAAGACCATAATGAGCGGGTTCCACTCCAACTCAGACAAGGCATCAGGGTAGCCCCCATCCCAAGAAACATGCACCCACTCCACAACAAAGCTCGACGCATAGCAAGAGTACGAGCCATGAATAATAAATACGGCGACAATCCAACAACAAGGTATACGGACGCGTCTCCATACATAAACAAGCCAGCCCACGTCGTGTGCGTCGCCAATGCAGCAGGACAAGTAACAACCGCCCTCACTGTCCGCACAACATCAACGGAAGCTGCTGAAGAAGCCACTATTGCCCTGGCCATCACGACGGGAAAAGATGCAATTACAATTTTGACGGATTCGCAGGCGGCGTGCCGCAGTTACCATGGAGGCCGCGTCAGGAAAACGGCACTTCAAATTCTTAAGAATACTGCCCACATACCTGAAACGCGGCTCATCTGGATACCTGGACAGAAATCTCTCGAAGGTAATGAGGCGGCTCATGCCGCTTCCCGCGCGCTTATACACCGGGCCATTACCATAGAGGTACAAACTCCGCTTGCTGCCCCCAAAACAGAACCGCTTGTCAGGTATGCTGAGATTCTCATTTACCGTCAAGGCCGAAGAACCTTCCCGACTCCGCACTCCCAATTAACAAGAGCAGAAGCCACCACCCTTCGAAGACTACAGATAAATACGTACCCCCACAGAACCCTACTCCATGCGATTTACCCAATACCCGTCTACCTGCAATTTCTGTCCAACTCCCGGTATTCTGTACCACCAGATTTGGGAGTGCCAGAAGACCCCAGGCCTTGCCCCAATAACCTCCCCCTCCTACAAGCAGTGGGTGAACCGCCTGACGAGCCCGGACTTTTGGGATCCAGCGTGAACTGGTGAAGAGGGCCTGGACCGCCAGCCGAGCTCAGGGTATCCCGGAATAGGGAAGACCCCCACCGGGCGGGTGCCCTAACATCTGCACCAGCTTGACAAATGAAGATTTATTCATCATCATCCTCTAAGCTTTTTACATAGGTGAGTCATAGTGAGTTTTACGTATTTAAGATGCGCGACACAGAAAATACGGGCGCAGGAATAAGATGCAGACATAAATGTGTGTAACGTAATGAAGCAGTCACATGGCACTATTCTCTGTCGACTTTCCAAACAAACTAGCCGCCTTTTTTATTGAATTGATTGCTATTATATTTGCCGTGCATCAATCGGCTACAATTCTAGCATTCTCTTGATGAAATCTAACACTGAATGGGTAATCTGTGTTGCCATATTCCAGCAGTGTGGCATCACCTCATTGATACATTTTTGAAGTTTTAACAACAGTAGCTAAACCAGTAATATAAAAATAAAAAGAACAGGTGACAAGATAGATCCTTGCAGAACACTACTCGCAAGGATGACACAATTACTCATCATTGATCTAAGTGACACCACGTTTGAACGATCGCGAAGTGAATTTTGAAGAAGAGAATAAAATGGCCAGGCGAAAATATACCTCTATTATTTATCACAGAGTATACCGTAGTTCACGGTATTCAACGCCTTATTAACACGAAAAAAATGACCAAAACCAAACCCAGTACTGATCTATGCTGCTATCAATATTTTCAGACAAGATTTCAAGTGACACGTACGTGCCCGCACCTGATATAAATCCGTATTTATGCGCACCCAATAACTCGTGTTTTTTAACAATGAAGTAACGACACCCAATATGTGTTTTCCCATAACTTCCTATAAACACCTTACAACCGATATAGGGTGTAGTTTGCAGGCGTTTTTTGTACCCGAAGTCAATAATATTCAGCCTGGTTGTGCAATTGCACGACGAAGGCCTTTTCCAGAGATCTTCAGCCATGTCTATAGAATGCTACCCCAGTCACCCCAAATTTTCGTAGCTCATAGTTTCATAGTGTCCTTGGCCATCCCCTAATACAAAATACTACAATAAAGCAAAACGTACGTTAAAAGGCTGTAGTGGCTCTGCCCGTATGTGTTTAATAAAATAGAGTTTTTCGAGAGAAACTGTGCAGCTTTCCCAGCTTCCTTGGGGGGGGGGGGGGAGGGATGGATAGCAAAACCGACTACATCTTGGGTTTTTATAATGTACGCAAATTATTCTAGAACTCCTCGAGAACGTCCCCACTAAGTGGAATCCTCAGATTCGTAACAGAAGTCTTTGAAAAGTGGTGCCAAACGCCGCTAAAGTGGCCCCGCTAGGTCACTGCTAGTTTTGTGTGATGCACAGTGGTATTTTCATATGTGATTTTTCTTTAAAAACGTGTGATAACGTTTATTTCTATGAGTACTTACATATTATAGCGCATAGTTAGTTGCCCTTTCTGTAGTTCTCTGTCAGCCGAAATGGCGTTGCGTTATTTCAAATAGCATTACGCATGCATTGCGAAACGTTTGTTTACGCCAGCACAGTTGCCTATTATTCTGTTTGCACGCATGTAATTAGATTATTTGTCGACATATAAGATCGATCCTTTAAGCCTAAAGACCACTGTGCTAGTAGCACTGTCTAGCATTTGTCAGCATCCACGGAAGAAGCAAAAATTTGAAAAAATCAAGCGAAAACTTCGAAGTGCGATTTCTCAAAACAGCATTTCTGCTGAAAAAAGGAACATTTTCGTCTCAAAAATTTCAGTTTCTGAAACCATTTTTGTGTGAGTTTTTTTTTGTCGATGCCGTGTACACATTCTGAGCCAGAATAAGCATGTTCCCATCAACGTTCGTTTTTATTCCCACTTTTTTGTATGAAGAATCAATAAAATTTGTGTTTTACTAATTTACTAAAATAATAATTTTTATTTTAAAAGCTAATATATATTTTAGCATTAAATTTGGCAGATGGTTAGTAGGCATATATTTTACTTACCCTTCAAAATTTCAAGTCGATAGCAATAAAATCAGTTACGTTAGCGGGAGACTTAGTTGGACACCTACTTTGATTATCGATCCCCCTTAACTCTCCTCGAAAGTGCAGAACATGACAGGGTCCCTTGGGTTTGCGTTTGGACGGCATGTTCTGCTTGACCAGTGAAGGCGCTTTGCTCGCACAAGCATGCGCGGTATCAACATTCGGACACAGTGCCGAGCAGTGGCGCACAGCTGGCTCTCGCTAAATGGGCTGCAAAGCCGGTAGCGAGAATTGCACGCTTTCCGTGCTTTATGCACGTCGTGGGAGAATCCCATGGAACTGATGGCGTAATAGGTTGTGGCTAGCGTCCGCCCGTTCCTGGCGGCATGAGTAGTTACGCGGATGGCGGCAATCCGCAGGACCTCTATTTGCATCCCAGTTTACGATGATGTACCCGAAGCAAATTCACAGCTCTATAATTCTCGGCGAGACGAAAACACGAAGTCGTTCCGATCACACGAGCTCTCACTCTAACAGGATAACATTATTCTAGCCTCCTCCGGCGTGGTTGTGCGCACACCGGTGGTCCTTTTAGCGAAGGTCCCGCCGTTTCTCTGGCGCATGACACGCAGCGTACTGCCTTTGTTGATGACTCACAAAAACGTGCTGGGAGAACGACGCAAGGCGGCCTGGCCGCGCGAGATGTCCTGCGAAGGTTGACGGCGTATTAACGGCGAAGGTATTTCGCACATCGTTTCGTTATTTTTTGTCTCCACAGTTAAAAATACCAAGTAATTGCTGAGCGCTCATGTGACCTCGGGCCTCCCGGCGATCGCCCGGCGTACCCTTTTCACCTTTGTCAAGCCAAGCATAACCCTTTAAGGCGATTCGTGAAGATTGCGGCGACTGCCCGGCAGTTTAAAAACCAAGTAAATGCCGTGTGCATGCTCGTGTGTGCGTGCCTCGGGACGACCACCCAGGGTCCCCTACGGACCTTTGTCAAGCCAAGCATAGCCAATAAACGGACCCTGCAGCAATCTTTGAGCAGCGCAACTAAGCCTGCGCGACGTTTAGATTACACTGCCAGGAATACATAAGCCAAATATTGCACATGCACGTGAAGTGGTGAACGCGCAAATCGCTTTGAAAGACGCGAAAAAAAGCAATCGACCTCTCTTCGGTTTTTCTTATTATGCACCCCTGGCATGGCCTAAACGACGTCATTGAGGCCATGGCTGTCATATTGGGTTTGGCTGGTCAACTTTCCAGCTTATTTCTCGCATTACCTGTGACGATCCGCCGTCGTCAGCGCTGTGTACCAACCTCTTCCATGCCTTAGCTTGTACCCACACTTTTGGCGTTTCTTAAGTGTTTCAAGTGCGCGCGGAGTTTGAGTGACGAACTCAATACTCCACTTTCATCGAGACCACTCGACAACAAACATTTATTGCTTCAAAAACGCCCTACCAGCCTGAGCGCGCGCTTGCGAGCAGGCAGCTATGTCTGCTATTTTGTGGCATCAGACCGGAAAAAGACTCCTCCACTATGCAGGGAAAAGGAGAAACCTACCCTGCCGACGATATATCGAAAGTCGCCGGAGAGAACGCCGCGAGCGGCCCCCTTCTCTAGGCGATATCGCGCAGCTTTCGTCGCGTTGTCTGCGGTGTAGTTGACAGGGAACAGTTATGCGCGATTTTGCAGTGGTCGTAGGTTTGGTGATAGTGAATGCATTTTCATAATCCTTGTTGGAGGATATTGCTGGCACAGTCGACTTTACCCCAAAGTGCATTCCGAGTAGTCGATGATAAGTGCTGCAAAACCCCTTTAAAGGACATTGGCGAAGATTACGGTCACCGCCCAGCAGTTAAAAAAACAAAAACAAAACAAGAAAGCACCGAGCACTCGCGTGTGCCTGCCTCGCAGCGACCGCCCAGCCTCCCGGTGCACGTTTTTAAAACCATGCCTACCCACTTAGGGAGACTGGCCAAGATTCGCCAGAGAAAGTCCACCGTTCGCCGTAGTCGCGGCGCCACTTGCTCGGAACGAGATGGACTCCAGCGTTCCCTCTAATCGTGGGAACTTCTGATCGGAAATAAAAGGACACGTCATAGCGTATGCTTTTCCAAGGTGATGTCCAATGGCTCTCACTTCAAAAAAAAAAAAAACGAAAGAAGGCTACACTTATAGCAACAGTGATAGAGTAAAGTCATTGCGGCAGAGAAGAAGCAAATCGGCTGCAATCGTGCACTTAAACCATCTTGATGGTCGGGAAGGTTGCATGCTGCTTCGCTGCATTCAAGTCTTTAAGTCTTTATTTTAAAGCAAGCTGTCTTCTACCAGCCAACGGTTCTTTCGTGGCGTGCGGGAACAAGAAACTGCTAACGCGGCTCAGGAGGCGAAGGGCGCTTTTCACTCACTGAGCGCAGTGTAGATGCCGCGGCGATGAAGCATAAATCCCCGGCGTTCCCCGTTCTCACCCCGGTGGACGCGTCGGCGGAATCCTTCCGCGGCTTTGTCGTCTGCTTTAGCGACGGTGTTTGGCTTCGCGACCAGGGTGTGGTTACTTCGCACGCCTTGACTAACTTGTTCGACAGCACGTCCTGGGTAACCCGTATCCAACTGAATTAAATGGTCGTGCGGCAAAGATCGGTTTGCAAAGTGAGAAAAAAAATGTAGAGACACTTACAGACATCTGGCCGCTATAGAAACGCCACCTTTCTTGCACAAAAATTGCTGAATACCAATTCGGTTGTGTTTTAACAGGTATTTGAAAAGACGAATGGAGCAACTGGTTGTGATAAATAGCGATTATTATAAACGTTCCTTCAGCTTTTTCGCAATTCTCACAATTGATTGATTGTAGGGTTTAACGCGCCGACGCAGTGCAGGCGATGTGGCGCGCCGTAGGGTGGGCTACGCAGTAATTTTGACAACCTGGGGATCTTTAACGTGCTCCGAAACCAATTCTCTAAATTACAAAACTATTGCGTTTAAATCTGCATAAATGGTATTCACTAAGCTCTCATGACGGATTGTTTCGGTTCCTGCGCTTGTGTCGCGCGGTGTGGTAGCCCCGAGCTTGCACATCGGGATGGCTAGGTTCAGCTATCGCACCCTTCGAAACACGCTCCTCTCCGTCATCTTTCTTCTGACGCATACCCGGGCTACAGCGGCGGCGTCCGCCGATCGAGCCCAGCCGTGGCCCCGGCTGCTGCTTTCGGGACGGCGCCCCCGCGAATCTCAGGTTACGGAGGGCAGAATCTCTGGTGTTACTCTTTCTAGAGCCACGTGTATGAACTCGAGTAACGTCGCATGTGGAAATTTTGTGGGGGTCGTTTAGAGCTTTGCTTGCAAACCACCGCCACAGCGTAGATTGGAGCGGAATTTTTTGTAAGGAATTCGTGACAGGGCTTCAATACGCCACTTGTTGGGAAACGTTCCTTGAAATGTTGCGAACATGGTTCAAAATACACGATTGCCCGAGGCTCGCGACGCCAACAGGCAGTTTTTCGGCCCATTCCCCAATTTTCCCTCTCATGCGTCTCGGTACGCTTTCTAATATAGTAGTTTTAGAATACACTGCTCTGTAACCTAGCATTTGCGCCTTGTCCTCAGGTAAGGGCACCAGCCTGAACTTTACTCGCACACCTACTGAAGTCCGTGAACTGAACTAGACTGCCAACGATGCTGACAGTAAGGCTGACAGACTAACAGTTCGTTCGAGCAAGTGGTCCTTGTTCACTTACGACGAGGAAGCGATAACATGTTTCCAACAAGCCCCGGCCACCCACCCCTCCTGGTACAGTCTGTGAGTCAGCGTTTCTTCCGAAACAGACCAGTGACGACTGCCTACGTCGAAGGGGAGCCGGAAAAACGTCCCTAGGTTCGCCGTTGAATAGGGTGAGTAGAGGTGTGATTTTCATCGTGGTGATTGTCTTTTTTTTGTTTGAGAGCCATCATATAAATTCTGCTAATGTCCGGAGATATTTCTGGTCTTGAATTAAGGCTGATACAGTTATCGAGTACTCAGAGTTTTGTTTGCTTCAGTGCAAAAATAAATAATTGTCTCTTGCAAAAACTACGCAGAAATCTTTTGAGATGCCTGCAAATATCATTTATGCCGCGGTATAGCTTCATTCAAATTAAAAACCGAGCACTTACCGCCACATTTTTTCATGCATGTAAAGCAGTCCGGAAAATTATTTTTGCTGTTTCCACATCCTCCGTATATGTGCGGGAGACAAAGGCCCGAATAGTTGTCGTAATACCAACGTGGCATGTATGCCCTGCAGGGGCCACGGTTCGGAGGAGACGTGCACATCGGATTCTGTCGGGGAACTGATAAAAACCACAAAAGCACTGGTTCAATTTTACTGCCTAAGAGAAAAACTAAAAACTCGTCATTCTTTCAGCTGTTGTGTGACACCCAATATACTTTTGAAGTGTGCTTAGCGCCCAAGGTCACCTTAACATAGTGGCCTCTCATGAGTGCTATCCTTTGTGTTGAACATGCCTTTGAAAGTTTTTGGTAAAGCCGATGCCCAGTTAAAATTAATAGACAAAGTGATGTCTTTTTCAAGCTATAGTTCACTGTATTCTTATGCTTAAAAAAGCCCATCCTGCAAAATGTTACTGCTCATGAATTCACAAAATGCCTGTCTTTTAAAGAGCTATCCACGAAGTAGGGCTGTAGGGGCAAAATTAGCTATATTTTGAGGCTCTTAAGCTAAATCTGGAACATAGGAATACATAGTTTGAAAAAGTCAACACTATATGTCACCTTCGCTTTTTTGTCATGTTCTTTGAATAACTTAAACGTCGATTTTTCAGACTTTGAATATTGAGAAGGAAGGAGGCCTTTCCTACATTTTTGTATTAGGACTGTTTCGCCGAGATGTGGTTGTCTTTATGTGCGGACGCAGTAGCTGACAAAGCTGTCAGGCGACTGGTTGAGACACCGCATGCGGCAATTTGATTAAGAGGTCATTTGGTGGCGGTAGTCATAACTGCGTCGCGTCCTACATTTCACGCGGCTTCACCAAATGCAGCAACGAAAACGAAAACGCAATGTATTTAAAAAAAATGAAGCAAGGCGAGAAATAAATGCAACCACTGATGATCAGGAAAAACTCCTGAACTTCAAGGACTGCCAGTAGACGAAACAATACCCATACCTCGATAACACATGCAGCTCTCCGTGGGCCGTAAACGGTGCCCATACCCATATACCTGTAACACGGGTAGCTCTCCAGAACTCTACTGGTCTGGGCGACTTCCTCATCACCACACAAAAATTTCTGCTGATACAATTGGCCTTTTTACAGAACGATATGGTCAGCCAGCCACTTAAAAGAAGGATCCAAGAATTACAAAATAAAAGAATTACAATTGTAATTAAGAGATTGTAATAATAGCTTGTAGTAAAAGAATTACAAACGATTGATTGCGTGATTTATTGAAAAACTTTTACTTAGCTTCAAATAAAGAATGGTGCACGCAGGCGCCAGATGGGGTGGTTCCCTATTCGCAGGACCCATTTGTGTCCAGTAATTATCCTCCAACCACCAGATGTTGCTGAATGGCGAGGTCAAAGCTGGACAGTAAGGTCTCTACTTGCTCGAGCGGGTTTGAATTTGGGGAGGGTGTAAGGGAGTGCCTTGAGTTTCTTTCACTTACTAATTATGTGCGCGAGAGCGCCGTCTCGCTGCCAGAACGGACATGTGTTTTCGTGTCCTGCAGGGTACAATTTGTGCAGAAGCGCCGGATGTGCGAGCAACCTTGCGTGTAAACAGCGCAATATCGTCTCCTGCCATCTGCTCAGTTGCATGTGGGGCTTGGGAAGTCTCGTTCTACTTGTTGTGTATCGACGGACGATCTCCTTATATCTCCTGACTGGGTGCGGTTGCTCTTTCTCGGCCCGGATGGCTAGTTCCCGGGAATAGTGGTCGCAGGTGACGTCGCCTTCCGCGAACGAGTGAGAAGGGAACCACACGAGCTCGCTGACTCGTCCTGGTGTTGGGAGATGCTTCTTTACATAGTTGCTGCCGCAGGGGAGACGATCCGATTCCGATAGCTTGGGTACGCTTTCTTGGTGACGGTAACCACCATGCTGACCTCCGGCAGGGCTAGGGCCAGCGCTATGGCTGCCTCTTCTGCCAGGGTTGGGTCCGTAGTCTTCAGCGACGTGCAGGTATTCAGCTTGTCGATGTCCGTTACGGCCACCACGGTCTTTGTTCCGTGTTTTGGGAGTGACGCGTCCACACCCAGGACCCGGGGGTCCTCCTCCAGCTTCCGGCCAGGGCTTTGGCCCACGCTGTCCGCCTGCCTTCATGCCGTTCCACTTCCTGCAGGGTTGCTTCCTATTGCTTCCTACAGGGGTCGAACCTACGAATTACTGAAGGACAAACGTTCAGCTAGTCTCCTCACAAGACTGCCCCTAGTGGCCGCAGGTGCTCGGTTCGTGGGTCCACCAGCGCCAAGACATCGGTACCACCGGTGGAAATGGAAGGCGCAAGGTTTCGGACTCTTCTGGCTTACACGGACTTAAAAGGACCTCTCCATGGACTAAACAGGTTTTGGCTGCGGACTCTGCTGATTTATTGTCGCGCGGGGGGAGGATGTTGTAAAAGTAGTAGAGCTACCTCTTTCGTGCGCCATAACCATCATCATGAGTTCACAGGATTAAGGAATCATCAGGAGGGGTCTCGGCGGCTCGTCCCTTTGTGTACAGTCATGTTGAGCAGTAACGGTTTGCTTGTGATGGAGTCACGCCATCCCTGAGGGAGTGATGGCTTTTCCGCATGTGGGTCAACCTGCCATCCAATCTTGTGTAGAACGTCTCTTCCATGTTCTGTCCTGCTCAGACGAACTCGCTGTTTGGACAAGTGTGCTTCGATGAGTTCGTCCGTTATGTTGAGGGTGCCCATGTCCATCGTCTTTTATGCAGAAATGCATTATAGTCGGGGGTTGTCGTGCGTCCCTTGGCCGGCGTGCGCCGCGCGTCTGATGATGATTGTGGCATGATGCTCCTAGGGATTGGCCAACCAAACAATCCATCACGAGATAGCTTCGCGTTCAACCACCATCGTCATCTTCCCGTAGGGGAACCGCTGAAGAAGAAGAAGGAGAAGAAGACAAAGCTGCGAAGAGGAGGGCTGCGTGAGTTTTGGCTACCGTTATCCTCCTCGGCCGGCGCATCTTCCCGATCTGAACCCGGTCGAAGAGCGGCTCATCGCGCCTCGACTCCCCTTCGTGAGCATCAGGCGGCTGACTCGAGGCAACGGGCAGTTTGGAATCAAGGGACAGGCGGTGAACGTGCCCATCGACGTATCGAAGGTTGTGCGGTGCCTTCCTCGCATGGTACCCGAGGTCGTTGCGTTCGACGTTCACATCAAGCGGAGGCTGATGAGTCCGGCAACGTACAAGCGCGGGTTGGTGAAGCGCGGCAACATCCTGGCTTGGCTCAAGCACCTGGAACACACCCCGCTGTATCGCGCCATCAACGTTCGGGTCAATTGGAGTCGGCTCGATCACTTCGATGACGGCGGCGAACGAGAGGAACCGCAGGAAGACGACGTCGATGATGCTGACGGTGAGTTCGAAACGATTCCCGACGACTTTGACGTGAACGATCCTCTGCAGTTGGCGGTTGCTTTCAACGCGGTCTCGAAGACGCTTCTCTATAACGAAGCGGAAATGACGGGTGTGGGAAAAGAAAAAAATAAATGATTACGCTCACACTCTCGCCTCTCTCTTCGCCATTAATCGCATCACACGCATCGGTGCACCCAATGCATTTCTGCATCCTCACAATCCCCCTCGGGTACGTGCGGGGATTTTTTTGTTGACGAGTACATTGGCAGACCCATGGCTATCTTGGTGGCTTTACGCTTCGCCGTGTCCAGTGCTTCCCTGTCCGCCTTCGTTGGGCGGAGGTACGGGGCGGAGTAGGTTACGTGGGGCACGACGAACGCCTGCACTAGCCGCAGGGTGTCTTCTTCTTTACGTACGCGACTGCGGTACGCAACTCTACGTATCATGCTTGCGATCTGTTACGTCGAGTGCTTGATCTTGGTGACGTCGGCCGAGGCCTTTCCGTCTCCCCTGAGTAACAGGCCCACGATACGGATCTATTCTGTCGGTATGATTGGCGTGCCGTCGATGGTTACGGTTACGCTTGGCGGTGCTTGCTTCTTTGGCCTGCCTGGGTGGACGATGAGCAGTTCCGACTTCTGTGGGGAGCGGCTCAGGCCGCAGGACCTGGCGTACCCATGGACGGTCTCCGGCGCTCTCTGGAGCACTCCTTCGATCCAGGCGTCAGAGCCCGCGTGGTTGGTACACAGCATGATGTCATCGGCGTAGAATGCTTGGCCAACCCCGTCTATTCGTTCGAGTAACGAGGGTAAAGGAAGGAGCGCCAGGGTGAACAGCAGAGGCGACAGGACCGACCCCTGAGGGGTGTCCCTGTCCCTCAGCTCCACGGGTTCTGACTTCTCCTCGCCAATCCTGATCATTGCCGTTCTTTTGGTCACGAAGTCTTAGATGTAGCTGAACGCACGTCGGCCGCATCCCGTCCTTCCTGGATTTTCAAGAACAGTCGCGTCCGACACGTTATCGAACACCCCTTTCAGATCAAGGGCCAGTATTCTTCGTTGCTTGTTTCACCATTAGTTCGCTGAGCTGCATCATCACGTCTTGCGTGCTTAGGTGTTGTCTGAAACCATTCCTCGTGTCCGCATCTGTCCCCTCTTGTCTAGACAAGCTTGCAGCCTCTTCAACACCATGCGCTCGACCACCCTTCCCAAACAGGGGGTCAGCGATATCGGACACAAGTTTTGGATCTTGCGTTCGAAAAGACGTACGACCGCATTCATGGTCGTTACTTCTGGCCTGGCCTCTAGGCGAGTGTGGCTAAATACGTCAGATCTTGCTGTTCTTTTCAGCACGTTAATTAAGCGACGGACAACTCTACCTGCCGGCTTGCTGCAGCCTCTGCCGTGTCCGGTTGTGCCCTTCCAGACTACTGGGATCGATTTGTACGGGCCTTCGCCTAGGACACAGTCCGGATACCGGTGGAGTGTTACAGCTCTGGATCCCTTGACTCGTTACGCCGAAACAGCGCCAGTATGCTTCGGTGCAGCTATAGAAGTGGCCGACGTTGTTTTGCGTCAAAACTTTGCGCCATGGAGCACCACGCGTCCTCCTCAGAGATCACGGAAGGACTTTCTGCTCCAGCATACTCCAAGACCTTCTACGTGCTTCCTACACCGTTCACAAAACAACCTCTGGCTATCACCCCCAGACGAACGGTTTAACCGAATGACTTTATAGAGCCCTGTCGCACATGATTTCCATGTAGATCAGCCCTGATCATCGCAATTGGGATCTAATTCTCCCATTTGTCACCTTTGCCTACAATACTGCAGTACAACGAACAACATAATTTTTCCCATTCTTGCTCGTATTTTGCCGTTCGCCTTCCTCTATATTCGACCCAACTTTCTTCACTGCTCCTGTTTCTTATGATACACCACTTCACGAGCAGTATGTTTCAAGGCTCGCCTATTGCCGCCAATTGGCTCGGTCCCGCACTGAAGCTCATAAGGATTTGCGCAAAGTTCGGTACGATTCGTCCCATCGCCCTTATCGCTTTTGACCGGGAGAGAGGTTATTCTTTGGGCTCCTGTTCAAATTCCTGGCTCTTGCGAAAAATTTCTGCTCCGCTTTATGGGTCCCTACTGAATTGTCGAAGAAACCTCCCCGATGAATTACAGAGTCACTCTAGTGGACCCTTCACCAGATCGCCGCCGTCGGGGTACGAAAATTGTTTACGTCTCGAGACCGAAACTGCTCCAGCGCCGTTCCCCAGAATGACTTGCGGGCCCGAGGCCACTTCTACCGGAGGGGGAAAATTAGTGTGAGCCTTCTCTACCACACTCCCGTTGGTGGAGAATTCCGGAGGAAAATTTTCGCACTTCGTCTTCATCTGTACACAATCAGGAGCACCAGCCAATGCGGAAGTGTGTCTTCATTATCTGCGCACATGATCATCATCATCACGTGTTTGAATACTGCTTGTACGCCTGAACAAACGCCGGTCCTGGCCCTCGTCTCTCAATATATATATATATATATATATATATATATATATATATATATGGAGGAGGTAGCTTAGTAACATTTCCAAAGCTCGCTTTTTACCCTTATGACGGGTGCCGGGCACGCAAGTCTCTCACCCACAATTTTATTTGTGCTGCCTTGGTTTGATTTGCCGGCCCCCCGGAGCCCTGCTGCAACCCATGGACTGATGGTCGACAGGTTGGCGCCATATTCCCGCGAGATGCCTACCAGGTCGGCTTACAAAGATCAAGGCTATCTTATGCGTGTCGTGCATAGAGGGTGGGAAAAGAACGCCAACCATATTTGTTTATTCATGTTTCATGCGCGACCAGTTTATATTGTTAGCTCCAAGATTTCGCTGCAATAGCTTGCGGTAAGAAACACTGCCGGTTATCCCCCCTCCCCCTGCTTCTCGATGCTATTCCCCACTTGCTGGACAGGCCACACAGCGCCTGCCACTGAGAGAGACGCCGTTCTGCCACCGGCGCCACAGAGAAAGCTATGTCTCAAAAATCCTGCATAAGTATGAAGAGCCGAACTAACGGCGCCACCGGCCAGACGCGGTTGCGCCACTTGAAGTTCACTGCCACAGGCACTGCGGCAGGCTGCGCAGATCCAGTTACTCTAGCTGAAGGGTATAAGTTCTAGTTTTCTTCGCTGGTGCTCCCTTTGAGATAAACTGACGCACTTCACCACAGGCTAATTTTTAAGTAGCCGAAAGGCGCCAGCAATGGTGACGCCGTCGTTTAAAAATCCTCATTCCCATCACGGCAAAAGGTGCTTAATTCTATTCCCATTCCACTCCACCAAGCGTTGTCCTCATTCCATTCCCATTCCATTCTGCCATTTCGAAAAGGTGGAATGACTCCGGAGTCATTCCAATTCCGGAGTGGTAACTCCGCAACACTGGTCGAGACCTGGGGAACGCGCCACAATGGGACGCGTCCGGGCGAGCTGGGAGACTGCAACTGCGGTAGCACGCGCAGCGCTCCGCTGCTCCGGTATGCCATCGGTGAGTCGAACGATCTCGATCTCTAGCGTTCCTTAATGCCTCGCTCACAGTGTTACCTTTATGGCGTACAATCAGTCTGTATGCAGTTTATATGATTCGCACTTTGCAATAAATGCTGCCATTGATGTTTTGCCCTCGCCGCCTGCTGCCTTTGTCTGCCTCCGCAAACAACGGACCCGTCCGCAGCCGGCGCTCGCAAGGCATGTTTGCTGAGCGCGGATGGCTGCGGGGTGGGAAATAACGAGTGTGCGAGACGTAGAACCCCACATTATATATATATTTATATTTGAGAAAATGGTTCACTTACGATTAAAACAAAAACAAAAACAGTGGTTTACTGATGTTTTGACTGGAAGACCAGTGTTCATCTGACGAAGACTCAGATGAAGGCTGGTCCTTCAGTCAACAGGTCAGTAAGCCACTGTTTTTGTTTTTAATCGCAATTCAACCATTTTCTAAAATATTTCTTCTGGTTCCTCGAGGAGTTTCGTCTACTGCCTATATATTATACATATTTATGTTAGCCGGACCGCAATCGCACCGTTATTTTTTTCGTCTCGACACACTGATATATATATATATATATATATATATATATATATATATATATATATATATATATATATATATATATATATATATATATATATATATATATATATATATATATATATATATATATATATATATATATATATATATATATATATATATATATATATATATATATATATATATATATATATATATATATATATATATATATATATATATATATATATATATATATATATATATATATATATATATATTTTATATATATATATATATATATATATATATTTCAGGGTGTCGAGCCGCGAAAGGACGATGTGGTTGTGATTACGGTAAATAATTTTGTTCTGGTTCCGTTCCGAATCGGCTAAATCACAGAACCGAACTGGTTCGCGAACGGTTTCGGAAGTTTGGACAAGTTCACTAACTGCTTCGATGCGTTTAGTTATCAGCAATGTGAGAAAAACCTGTCTTCTCGTTTAAAGCGGCTATAAACACAAAATACAAACAAAAATTGAAAATACGGAGTTTTCACATTACAGTTGTGCGTTTTCAAATACAAGCTTTGAAGGCTTGTGCTAGAAATTAGGAAAAAAATTACACCATCTTCCCGTGGGGAACCCTGATGAAGATGCGAAGCATCGTGGCGGTTCCGTGTGGTTCCATTGTGTTGCCGTTATGTTGAGTGAGCTGGTGTTAACTATCGCCAGAGGGAATTCCGCCCCCGGTTCCACACCAGTGGCGAAAGGCACGCAAGTACTGTTGTGTTAAGCTGAGTGGGCGGTGGTTCTCGAGGCGCCGAAACTCGTCCATCATGTTCTTGTCGATGTTGTCGTCTCTGTGATAGAATCGATAGTCTCCGTCAGCGTTGGTGAGGTAAAGTTGTTGACATTGGTGCATCGGCTGAGACCAATGTACAGGCCCTCCTCTTCACAGCTTTGTTTTCTCCTCCTTCATCTTCGGCGGTTCCCTTACGGGAAGATGACAACGGTGGTTGAACGCGAAGCTATCTCAGGATGGATTATTTGGTTGGCCAATCCCTAGCTGCATCCAGCCACAATCATTATCAGAGGTGCTCCGGACGGGGCGAGAGCAACGTACAGGCCCTCCTTTTCGCAGCTTTGTATTCTTCTCCTTCTTCATAGGTTCCCCTACGGGAAGATGACGATGGTGGTTGAACGCGAAGCTATCTCGTGATGGATTCTTTGGTTGGCCTATCCCTAGGGGCATCCTGCCACAATCAGCATCAGAGGCGCTGCGGACGGGGCTGGTTGAGCTGCAAGGCGCGTGGGGCTTCCCACCACAGCTTTCCCACAGGAAATTCAACATCTTCTTCTAAAGTTTTGAGTTCGTCGTTTCCGATGACTTTCAGTTGCGCGTGCCTTCGTTGTATCAGTAGCTTCTTGACGTAGTTTGATTGTGTCAAGGACAGAAGGCGCGTTCGTAGCTCTTGCTCCTCTCCCGGTTTCGTAGCGTTGTGAGAAGAGCACTGCGTACATCCCGTTGCGGACAGAGAGTCGTGGGATCAAAACCTGGCACCGGTAACTATTTTTTATAGTGTAGGAGGAGAGGTGCAGACAACCGACGGACGCCGGACATAGCCCCGAGCAAGAGATGCTTTGCATATAAAACAAATAAAGTAATAGCGATTTACCGGCACTCTTCTCGACCATCGCTTATGCCGCACTAGGGACCATAGTTTGGAGTATTTTTTAGAGAGCTGGGAAAGTGTGGCTGCTCGACATGTTCAATTTAACAGGATGGAAAGTTGGGCGAGTTGCTGTTGGGTTTTCAAGATGTTCAATTTAGATGAAAAATTTATGTGTATCTCCTTGACACAACGTACAAGATATCTGACGTTTGTTGCAGGAAAGAAACATTCCGTTTAATACCTCGCTATAAAATTTCAAGAAATCGCCAATCTCTATGCCGTATAAGGCAGCCCTTGTGCTTCCCAACTTCGTTTCGACGGAACGCCTCCTTCGGCTGGGCATCTATAACACCGTACCCGAGCTGACACACCTTACAATTCAATGCTAGCGGCTAAAAGCTACCTTCACTGGCCGCGACCTGCTAACAGCCTCGGCCAGCCCTCCAACGCCATTGCCGAAACGTTCTGCACCCTCCCTTCCGCCCCCCCCCCTCCACAACCCGCGCTGCCATCCATGCACTCGCGATACCTAAGCACATACACTTCCTCTACACCAAGGGGCGCCGCTCACACCGCACACGGCAACTAGCTAAACGATACATTACCGATCCCACCGCTTACCGATACCGCACACACCCAGCACACGTCATCGCAATCATACACTCAGTAGGCTACCACGCCACTACAGGCACCTGACGCACCACATCTATTGACACTAGGGAGGAGGCTTCCGTCGCGCTCAACATTGCGCACACACCTGCAATGCACATCACAAGCCTGACTGATTCCCAATCCGCTTGCCGTCGCTACGCCATGGGTCGTACCACCAACCTCTTCCTTTCAATCCTCACATAACGACCCAGAATACCGAGCACCTGCCTCGTATGGATCCCAGGGCATTCATATCTTCCCGGGAATGAGTTATCTCACGCCGCTGCCAGCGCCTTACCCTCCCGGGCATTGCGGGGGGGGGGTGGTGGAGGGGGAGGGCGGTGAGGGATCACCCACTACTTCTAGACGCCTATACCCTCCAACTCCTACCACCCAACTCCCACCGCCTCTACCTACCACCTCCCCCTTCCCTTCCCATCACAGCCGCACGGCTCTGGCGCCGTCTACCGACAAACACTTTCCATAACTATCAACATCTACACCACATATCTCCGAGACCACCTTCTCCCTAAACAGCACACACTACAACTCCGCACTAACTACACTCTACTTGGCATGGCAGTGTCCTACTAACCCCTCACCTCCCCCTCCAGCCAACCAACCAGTTGTGGGATTGGGTGCTGCGCAGCGGCCAGCTTAAGGACCAGGCTCCACTGCTCGAACGGGCTAGATGAGCGGCCGTGGCACATGACCTACCAGACTAAGAGGGCCGCCCTTGCCGGTTTTTTTAACACCCTCCTTCACACTCAACCGAGTTTCAGAACTAAATGTTTACTCTCTCCATTTGAAAAACTCTCTAATACGGCTTTAACTAACATCCACAGTGAACGAATCACCCACACGTTTCCTCTGTGAAATGCAAACTATTACCGATGTTGCAGCAGATATTTTTATTTGGAGACTATGGATACTTTAAAGGAGTTAGCTTATTTATCTTTTATTTTGGAAAAGAACTTTGCAGAATCAAAATAACAGGCATGGATCATTTCGTCTAAATCGCGGCGGCCGAGAGAGGCAATCGAGCATAGATCCTCTCCAGTAGTTCAGTCACTGAATAACATGTCAACTATTCAGTGACACTTAACACTTGCGAGGACACTTGCCATGCATTTACACTTTTCTGAGTACGGCCTCTCCAAGCAAATCCTAAAATGCAACAAGGGACAACGTTTACAGTGTTGGCCTCCACCTTTGCGCAGTGCAACAATCTGCAGCCTGATTGCTCCTACAAAGTCGTAGCGAAGGAGAGCATAGTCGATGTTTCATATCACCTTCATGATACGCAAAGTGTGTTTTGTTCAGCTTTGCGCACTTTACTGGCGACCAGCAGCAGCATACCATTAAAGCACCGCCGGACATGCATTTCACCATGTTGCGACCACGTACGAAGCGCTGACAGTGCTGGGACTGTTCTTAACGGGAAAGGTGCGTGAGAGGTTACGAAGTTGATCGCACGAAAAGAGAAGAGCGCCTAATGACACTGACCGCGTATTATTGACAACGGGTAGTTTACACGTTTCACGATGAACCGGTAACTGTTAATAGAGAGTTTTAGAATGTTCTTACCGTGTTTACGTTGCCGTTTACCGTGTTTGCGGGAGTCGACTGCGCAGCGCAAGAGTTACCGGGACCGGTGACTTACCGGCACAGGCTTCACCTTCGCCAGCTGCTTCCGGCAACACGGTAAACGGTAACGCAAACACGGTAATGATATGCTAAAAGTGCTATTCGTTTTCGGTACGGTTCCTGCTCGGATTCAGAAAGGTAAAAAATAAGGGTTCGAGTTTGGGTTCAGCTCCGGGGAAAATACTGGTTCTATTCCGGTTGACGGTTCGACACTTTGATATATATATATATAGGAACAAAGTTTTCCTGGACGCCGGTAGAATATACACAAAAATGGTTTCGACCGCGGTAAAAAAAGAGAACGGATTTAATAACGTTTCGGCCGAGGGACCGGCCTTCGTCAGATACAATGGTGGCATTTGTCGTACAGCTTATATATGTTTCCAAACTACAAATCAGCTGAACAACAACACTGTGTTCTGCTGTTGTACTAATTATTCATAGGCAATTGTTCATGTTATCGCTGTTAAGGGTCGTTGCTCGTGCTTTAGATGTTTATAGAGACAACCTTGTAAAGATAGCCTTGCTTTTGTATAAGCACAGACATCGTGCAGAAAACCTTTATTGATAATTCTGGCCAACATAGCGTCTATGTAATGCTTTAGACAAGCGCCTGTATCTCGTGTTTGCCTCTTTCCTTTTCTTCCCTTTCCTCATTCAACTGCTGTAGCTGATTTGTAGTTTTGAAACATATATAAGCTGTACGACAAATGCCACCACTGTATCTGACGAAGGCCGGTCCCTCGGCGGAAACGTTATTAAATCTGCTCTCTTTTTTTATCGTGGTCGAAACCATTTTTGCGTGTGTGTATATATATATATATATATATATATATATATATATATATATATATATATATATATATATATATATATATATATATATATATATATATATATATATATGAAGGTCTCCTTCTCCCCGTGTAGTCTGAGTGGCGCTGGCTAACACCCTCAAGCGTCAGATACAGTTGTAGTAAATATAAATACCCCAGAAAGTGAAGGAGAACACAGTCGCCCAGATAGCCGAATTGGTAAGGCATTCGAGATCTAATCGAAAGGCGTGGGTTCGGTCCCCACTCTGGGCGCGTGTTTTTCTTTCTTTCTTTCTCACGTAATTAACAAAAAAATAATGTAACGTCACTAACGGTAAACTGTAAAAGCAGTCTAACCATTCCCCGATGCCTTCTTTGGCGTTGTATACTGCCGGCATTTCTTTCTGTGTAAAGCACGTTGTTGGGCTAGTTGGTGTTCCATGATAACAATAAAACTGCGCAAAAGGACGGTACGGAAGAAGAGGACAACAAACCAGGCGCAGACTCACAACTAAATTTATTCAGAAACAGCCTACGCACCTATATACCCTTCCGTGCACATGCGCACAGTCGCATGCATTTAATCACAAGGACGCGTTTAAAAATTCATACTCACTACAATACAAAGATAGTGACGCTTCGCTAACGCAGTTATCACCATTTTTTCGTATATGAAAGGCCTCTATTAGTTCCCTTGCCACCTTTTGTTTGCTGTTTATATATATATATATATATATATATATATATATATATATATATATATATATATATATATATATATATATATATATATATATATATATATATATATATATATTTATATATATATATATATATATATATATGTACAGTTAAGAGAAAAGGTTCCTGGCTATGAGGTTAGCTGTACGATAGAGAAGTCAAACTGAAAAACATAACAACATTTATTCTAACGTTTCAACCGGGTTTGTTAGTAAAATTCTAGGAGCGGGGAGTGTCGCAACAAGTTGAGTTGGCCGGGCTTGAATGGGATTGTATGAAGTAGAAACCTTTATTTTTTAGCGTATATTAACGGTTTCCTAAATGACAAAGCTAAAGCATCTACTGTAGTTCCAAAGCAAATGTTTTCGACGAAATTTCACACTATCACCAATAGGCCAAAAATATTTTCACAATCGTTCTTGTCTCTGTTGGTCGAGTGTGCTTCGTCTAAAAAGTCTGACTAAAATACACTTTCAAATGACATACCGTTACTGTGCCTCTGCGATCTTGAAGCTGAAAATAAATCACAATGTCGTTAGGATTAGAACAAGTAGAAATATGTTTCTACGTTTATAACAAACGGAACCTCAGAACACTAGTTAACATGCGAATATTTTAAATATTGCGTTTTTGAGTACTGTTAAACACAGAATGCGAAGTACGGTTAAGCTTATGCAGTAGCGATTTCACGCCATAGTGCGCTGAACATTCCATGGCGTAACATTGGCGTTTGGTATCTCATAGTTACTGCGCAAACGGTTTTTGAAACTATTCTCTACATCATTCTCAAGACAGGCGCTCCCTACCTTATGTTTCCCTGCTTTATGCGTATGACCCGCAATTGGAGAATACCTGAGATGTTCTCGTAACTTACAAGCGATGCACATGTATCAGAAGGGACGAGACGAAAGTTACAACGAACTGAATGATTGTTGTTTACTTCCGTAATTCCAGATCTTCCCAATGACCGTAATGGTTATGGTGGGATATTTATTAAAATCTTTTTTAGTTACACAATACTGTCAAGCTCCCTTAGGATTAAAATAGGAGTGAGTATAGCCATCATAAAGATATTACAAGTAAAAAAATGCAACATGTATATTCAAACAATACAGATACCAAGATTCATGCAAGCATCAGGTAAGGCAAAGTTCAAGTTATCCAGGCTACTCACGCCGTAATAACGCACAGTGTTTACATACTAGGTAAATACAACCATTTTATATCAAGATATAAAACCTAGCACACTTTTTTCAGCATGTTGCAGAAATGTTTGGATGGTTGGCAGTTGAGTAACAACAGGGCCTAGTGCATTCCATTCAGGAATGCTGCGTGTAAAAACAGAATCGCTAAAATTGTGAATAAATGAACACTCTTATTATTCCAAACAATGTCATTGTCTTGTCGGTCTAGCGTCAAAACGTCATGAAAAAATCCTAGTTTATCCTCAATGATTTGTGCTTGAACTGATTCAAAAACTTCAGTCGAAGACACGTGCGCTGTTTGAAACGGTACGTAAACCTGTCCGACCTAATACTTCAGTTGGCGAGTCAGTGCGCCCATATCTGTTGTAGATAAAGAGCACTGTTTTGCGTTGAACGCTATCCAGAGTTGTAATGCGAGACGCACTGTGAAAGAAACGGACAACAGTTGCACATTCCAAGAGGCCGTATGAACGTGGCGAAAGCCAAAAGTTTGGTTTCGTGGGTCGAAAACCGCCCTTTTTATAGAAAATAATTTGTTCAATGATTTCTTTGTGACTTGGCGGACATTCTCAGCTGAACCAAGATCGGAAGATATCGTTAGGCCTAGGTATTTAAAGTGGTTTACTCTTGGAATTTCCACATTGTCAAAATTGTACGAGAAATTTAATTTTAAAGTTTTTCTCGTGAAGGACATGCGGAAAGTTTTATTGGTATTGCTCTTCATTTGCCAGTCGTCACACCTATGGGCTATCTTCTTTGACGTGCTATTTAGTTTCAACTGGTCGTCATGGGGTTTTCTTGGTTATGGAGAATTCAGTCGTCTGAAAGAGCTTTATTGGAACATCTACTTGCCAAGCTAAGCCATTGATAGAAATTAAAAACAACAAAAGAGCTAATACAGAAAGTGGGGGGTCTGCTGACAAAACTGGAGTCAAATCGGAATGGTGGGTTCTGCAGTGTACACATTGGTAATGACCGAATAAATAATTTTGTATCCAATAAATAACCGGCCCACCTCAAACAAAATTATAAAATTTGAAGGTAATTTAGCCTAAAGTACACTGTCAAATGCCTTTGAAAAATCAATTATGGTTATATCTTCATGCGAACCCTCATTTATTCCCAGGGCTAAGTCATGCAATCTCTCAACAAGCCGAGTAACTGTTCATTATCTGGATGTAAAACCATGCTGAATTGGAAGGAGGATGTGGTTTGATTCAATGAAATTCATTAGAAACTTTCGCAAAATGTGTTGGAGAACTTTGTAGCAGGTAGAGGTGGTGGAGATAGGGCTGTAATTAGCGGGGGACGATTTAGCACCCGACTAGCGTATCGAAGTAATTTTAGCTGTTTTTGAGTCAGGGATCTGTGACTCATTTGGAATATATACAATACAGGTATCTAGTAACTGGTTCGGTGTATCGCTTGAAGAAACCATTTAGAATGCCATCTGGGCTGCACCTTTTCCTGCCATTGATGCTTAGCAGACGTGAAAGTATTCCCGCTTCTGATATGGGAGGCTCGTTTCGTAGCCTTAAATAATCATTGTACCTGAATGTGCATGACTGGATCACACGGTTGACGGCATTCAAATAAAAAAGAAGCATTCAAATCGGCTGCCCTCACTTGGTCCTCTAGACCACCTGATGATGACGCTAAAGTGCTTATTGAATTACATATTGCCAAAATTTATGCGGTGATGGTGTCATGAACGTCTGTAGTTTATAGTTGCAGAAATAAAGCTTAGCGGTAAGAATTGTTTTTTGAGGTGTTTATTCAGAGTGTTTTTTTCCGGGAACGGTAGCCCGCCGCACTCAGGTGCTTACTAGATTTTCCAAGCCGTTTACATTTACCTCCAACATAAATCATATCGCACGTAATTCATGGGTTGCATTTCTTCGTTGTTAAGCGCTCAGTGGGAACAAAGTTTCTTCACAATACGTAACATGAAGCTTATATTTCAACCGAACCTCGTCAATGCTGTGGCTTTCAAAGAGGCACATATAAAATCCAGAGTACCCGTGCACAAGGTATGTCAGTATAGGTGCATTGTTAGCTCCATTTAAAGTGGGAAGTTGTTTTACAGAACCGCGTGGGCTGGATTGTTTAACCAAATGGAGTGTGTATCAAACTATTTTCTGCTTAGATAGCCCATTGAGTATATTTCGTTTCTTTTTTCAGACCATCACTACTTACAAAGATTACATCTAATATTGAAGACAATGCTCCTTGCACGCGTGTTGGTGCGCTAAGAAGCTGGTCAAGAATAAATGTAAACATCATACCTATATAAACAGTTTGGGTTTTTTTTCCTGGGCTAAAGCTACCCTAATCGAATCGATTTTGGGAACGTTAAAGTCACCGGGCAGTGTGATTGTCACCTTCTTTCCCCCAACCCCCATCAAAATTGTAGTGCATATAATCATAAAACGACTCAAAATAAGTGCGGTCAGCAATAGGCGGACGATAAACTACACCCACTTTTACGGTTTCGTTTTGAGATATACATCAATGCTTCAAAATCAGTGCAAGCTGGCACAACAGAAGAACGTATTCCTTTTTTGAAAATGAACGCGACGCAGCCCCCACGTGATGTTCCGTCTTTTAGTGCGATGATATTATTACGTTGCACAGCGTCATCCTCGGAAATACTCCAATGTAGTCATGTTTCAATGACAGCAATAATGCCACATGCTAGGCCCGAAAGTACTCCTTCTGGCTGGTGTAACTTATTGGGGCGACTGCGGGAATTTACGACGACGAAACTTGCCGACTGTGGCTTCTCCTAATGCGCAGTTCATTCGCCGCTTTCTTCACCGTAACCTTTTGCTTGGCGTTTTTGTGATCTTATTCACAGCCGTGTCTCAACCGTGTCGTCACGGCTTGCATTAAAACTATAGACATGATTCTCTACATTGACCTTATCATAAACAAGGCGTAGATTTTCATGACGGTCCCGGTTTTCTTTTTCCGAAACCACAGCTTTCTCCTTATATCCCGAATAGGCCGTGAAAAATCTTGACTGTCTGAAAACGCAGATCCTTTGAATTTGGGGCTATTTTATGGTACATTTTTACTCGGAAATCAACAAACTTTATTATTACGGACTTGGTTTGTAATTCTCCCCCCTGCTTTGGCCGAACAACACGGTGAATCCGCTAGCCATCTGAAATCTTTAGGAGAAGCACACCCCGAAAGATATCCTCAAGGGCAGTCTTCTAGAGGATTTCCGCAGTGTCGTTATTCTGCCTGTTAACAGAATTAACTGTTCGATTCGAACAACGACTTCTGTTTTGAAATTCGCAAAGATTTTCAGACATGCTTGCAAAGCTACAGTCTAACTCCGTTAATTTGTTCACGCAATCGGCTACTTTTTCGAGGGTACACTAATTTTTTTGCAGTTTTTTATCAATCAGTAAATTTTTTTCATGCCGGTATTGTGCCTTCTTTGATAACCTTAATATCTCCAGCGATGGCTGATAGCTGCTGCGCAGGTTCCTCAAGAGTCGATCCCGGGTTTGACTCGATGTCGCCGCTCAATGAGACTAAAAATCGCATCGAGACACGAAGCACGCAAACCATTTCATAAATAGGCCTAAACAGCTCTTCAGGCAGGATACATCGACATGCATGAGCAGGCCGGCTTGCAATAAAGCAGGCTGCACATTTATTGTCATGCCTGAATAACATATCGGCCAGAAGTATTACTTTTTAATGTAGCAATAATAGATGTAATCTCACATGTATCCAAGGGATTAAGGAACATTATTCCTGCTCGCTAATATTTTATGCAACTGCGCTGGTGGAAGACCCATACCTTCCTTTCATCACGTGCACCACTTCACAATAAATACTCAAAAGTGCTATACCAAAGCTGAGGGGGAGATAACATTTCTCCTTCGAAGATTAGCTTTGTTGGAAGCGTGATACCAGATTATACACTAGTTGCTTGCTTACAAAATTTGTAGAACAGTGACTGATCACTGACGAACATTTTGTTTCGCAATATTTATTTTGTTTGATGCATTTGTGCAATAAGTTAATCACAAAATAATTTCAATCCTTTGAATTTGTAGGGGTCATTTACCATAGTACATTCTTCAAAAAATTAGGTTTTCTTCTTTATTTTATTTTACAACCATGCGTCAGTTCATGGTTTTCTAACACTCTCGTGCTTTTTGACATAACTTGCAAACGTCATTGAATACAGCTCGTTGATTTGAGAGTATAAATCGATGAAACAAAAAAAATAATTCGTGCTGGCCGAAGCGGTCAGACCAGTATGCTGAGAGAACCTTTGAAAGTTTCTACTTCGCGTATTCGATTTTTTTGTGTATCGAACCGCGTTGTAGTATTTCTGAAAAAAAAAACAAGTCTAGGAGTGCGTCTTATAACTACTGCGCTGTAGCCAAGGCACCCCAATCCTCAGCGCACATTTTACACAGAAAAGCACAGCTCTAATAAACTTTCCTGCCAACCGGAGAAATGAAAAATGTTGATAGAAGCTTCAAAACAGTTATTGCCCATGGTTTTACTTCCCGTCATCACCCTATGCCATCGATGTGATTTGTCCATTATTGCCACCATATGTAGTTGGCAAACGGAATAACAGAGTCTGTATTTAAGCAGCTACTCTTGTTGCAATTGAAAAAGACGGAAAAATAGCGTTCGAATTAAAAATAAACTAAAAGGCTGAAAGTACGCCACGCTTGAACTATAGGGGAAGCTTTTGCACGGCAGCAACAGGAAAGTTTGAAACAAAATATCATAAATTATTCCGCATATTTGTTGGCCCTGCTTTTCGGTGCATGCTTGCTTATAATATAAACTGCATTTATGTTGTCACAAAGAAATTCTGTAATCAAAGAATTGCTTACCATGCATGACTACCAGAAAAAGCACGAGAGCAAAAAAGCAATGCTTTAATGCCATTGGACGTCTTACTCGTACGGTTCAAGGAGTGAAACAGCAACGAAGGCTCACACCTGAGAAGTGGCTTTATTTTCCCCGACGGGCCTATTTATGGAGCGTTAATGTTGATTCTACCCTTTTGTTTACGGTCTCACGTCCAAATTTTAGTACTGTGTAGACAACCGTATTGTCTCTTGGCGTTCAGTTGCCTGTGAGGTTTTGTTTCCAAGAAACATTACACCGTTGCTTCTTAAAGCGCAAGTTCGTTCAAAAAACCTGCGTACAGGTGTCCAGTTGCGAACACTATTGTTCGGAATGTTTGCAAATGCCGCGTGCGGCTAGAATAGAACTCACTGTTACTGATGTATTATACGTAATAGCTATTTTTCATTGTTATAAAAGAAAGGATAGGAGGGTCTGTGGCTCTCAACAACCAACTAAATATTTCATGCAGTTGAAAGCTTTTTTTGACACCGAACGCCGCATTCGTAGTTACTGTGGAATTAGAAAGTTTTTTATACAGATATTTCCCGCATCCATCTGCTCCCTTATATTGTTTAAAGAATTAATATTTTGCACTCTTGGTAACTCTACAAAGTGCACGTTGGGGGCTTATTAACAACCACTCAAGGAATCTCGAGGGTAACCTGGCGTTTACGTTTGCATTGGGTTATTTCACTTGATACCAAAAAATAATGAATTCGCAAAAGTTTATTTTATAACACAAACACTCACTAGGGTGATCTTTGAAAGGCCAAATATTTGGTTTGACTTAGGTGTGCTCCCGTGCAACGCTAGCAGTGCGCCATAAAGGGCGCTACAGTGTCGAGTGCAATAAAAATAACGATAAAGAAACAAAGTAGAGGAAAGCACACTAAGTTTTAGTACACAAAAATGCCGCAACACAGAAACAGAAAACGCTTTTTTTTCTCTTGGATGACAATAAATTATAAACGAATTACTACCATACTAATACCGCGGAACTGATCAGGATAAAGTCTATTCTCGCAGTAATAAAAAAAAGCAGTAAACTAAAGGGCGAAATAAGCACTCGAACAAAACGGTCAAAAAGACACGTACAAAAAACGACACAACAAGAATACTCTTTCGGTGAGTAAATATAATGACTTATGCATTGCTACAATGCATACTCCGGGGAGTTTCACAGAGAAGTAATTAAGAGTGAATCCTTTGACTAGCCATATTTAGTACTAATCCTAGGAACCCACCGCGGTGGCTCAGTGGCTGAGACGTTCTGCTGCTCAGTACGAGGGCGCGGGTTCGGTTCCCAGGCGGCGGCGGCCGGTTTTTTGATGGAGAATAAAAGCAAAAACACCCATGTGTACAAGATTTTGGCGCAAATAAAGATCCCCAGGTGGTCAAAATTAATCGGAGCCCTCCACTACGGCGCGCCTCATCGCCTGCGCGGTGTCGGCGCGTTAAATCCCAAAATCAATCAATCAATCAATCACTAATTCTTGGAATTTCCACCGTTCATTGATGCGCAACTCCCGCACTCGTTCTTAGGCCTTGGCCTTGTGGGGATTGCGGGGATGGCACAACGCGCCTCGCTCGCGCGACGGGAGCACGCCAGCAACCAGAGGGTTTGTTGTCGCCGGTCTGGAGTCGACCCGTTTCCCTCTGCTTTACGCGAGAACCAGTTCTTCCTCCGCAGTAGCGCCACCGTTTGGTGAGGTCTGGTGGGATGTATCATGACGAGAGGATGCTCTCTAGTCTTTGGGATGCGGTAGCGCCTGGGTGTTTTGAAACGCTGGTCTGGACCTGGGGAACGCGTCACAAATGGACCCTTCCGGGTGAGCTCGGAGACTGCACTCGCGCTCGCACGCGCGGCGCCCCACGCTCCAGTAATTCATCGGAGATTCGAACCATCTCGATCGCTAGCGTTGTTTAATGGCTCACTCCAAATGTTACCGTTATGGCCTATGATTATTCGGTATGAGGTATATTTGATTTGCACGTTGCAATAAATGCTGCCATTGGTGTTTTGCCCTTGTCGCCCCCTGCCTTTGTCTGTCTCCGCAAAGAACGGACCCGTTCGGAGCTGGCGCTCGGAAGGCATGTTTGCTGAGCGCGGATGGCTGCGGGGTGGGGAATGACTAGTGTGTGAAATGTAGAATCCAACAGCCTTAGCCAGGAAACTTGAACAATAAACTGTTCAATAATTTTGATAGCAAGTTTGTGTCATTTTGAAAGTGTTGTTTGGCAAAGTTTTGTTACAGTTAATATGTTCAAGGCTTTTAAAATACGTTTGGTATGGGCGTCATATCCGGCCTTAACAATTGTACTAACGGCTCTCTTTGACGTTTTGAGAATTTTTCCACATTTTGTTTGTCCCAAACCAAACATGAATAAAGTAGGCATGGTATAAACGAGGTACCTGTGTCGTTTTTTTAAGGAAGAAAAATATAAATATACACATTACACCTACAGCGTCAGACAATTTATTCAGAACAGCTTATAAATGGTCATCCCAAGACATGCGCTCCTCTTGAAGTACACCAAACATTTTACTACATAAACACTACTATCGTTGAACGAAGTATTATCTGAAGGCTTATTTCAGCTGGTTTTTGCAAGGCAGTGAAAAGAACAGCCTTCGTTTTTTTTCATTTATGGTCAAAGAACTTAATTCGTCCATTTATTTAGCACACATTTATTTCATTTAGCAGAGGACTCTCTGCTTTTGTAACGTTGCCCACGTCACCTACCCTAAAAAACAGGCTGAAATTGTCAGCACTAGTTTTAAGTGTAGTTTTAAGTCGAATTAAAAGCATTAATATTATAAAATATAAACAAGCACTGCCCGCAACGTGCTTCAATGTGGTCGTAATTCAGATGCAACACTATAATTTCTACCTGCTAATGGCAATATGCAAGATAAGAAGCGGTGAGTTTATTAAATATTTCTTGGAAACAGTAGCATTACAGCTTTTGTTTAATGCAATAAACGGCTTTAGAATATTCAATAAATATATCTAATTAAGAATATTTATCAAATAATGTCAGAATCTATTCTTTCCGAATCAACAAAGCTGTTCCTGTTGAACGTCATATTCGGAAGCCAGACTGGCAGTCTGTTATGAAATTGTGCTAATCTGAGAAATTCGTGCCGTGGACGACCATAAGTTTCACGACACGTTTAACAAAACGGAGGATATAAATATGGTGATAATTTGTGAAGCTGTTAATGTCTACAGCCTTAAATCTTACCGCGACTTTCCGTAGCTGCAGTTTCTTTTAAAAAAATGCCTTCTGAAAAATCGCAGCTGACTGTATGTTGAAGGACTGGAGCGAATAAAGTTATAATATATTTACTCGTCGAATTTGTATGTGGTCAATGTAAGAACAGTTGCTGTTTTTTGTGCGCAGTACTTTGGAACCCGGTGCAGGGGTTTCGCGGCGGTGGCAGTGTCCGCGTGACCGACGGAGCGAATGAGCCACTCCTGCAGATGGAAAGCGAAGCAGCAGCGTCTGACAAAGTGTGAGGGGAAGGGCGCCACGCCCTACTAAGGCGTCATCTCGTAGCTAGTCGCCACCGCTCTGGACATCTTACTGCCTCCCCCTCAGGCTTTCATCATGAGTCGCCGCAGACGAGCGCCCTCCGCTAACACTTTCGCCAGGAGCTCCTCCTTCGTTTGTGGCTCATCCGAACCAGGTGACATTTGCGCGGGAGGTACAAACACGATTTTAGACAAGATGCTCGCCGGAGGCGGCAACGCACTGCCAGATAACAGCAGAGTAGCGCGCGCCGTCGTGCATTCGCTGATCACGCGACCCCTTCCTTAGGCGCAGCAGATATGCGCCCTGACTGGGAAGACTGCAGTTCGCGCTGCGCACAAATTTCGCATTAAGGGGTGTAATAATCGTTGTGCGATTTTTTTTCGTCACGAGCACTACTGAACCTGCCGCGGGGCTTTTTTTCAAAGACATAATAATTCTTCATGTTTCATACACTGAGGTAAGTAGAATCCCCGGCCGCGGTGGTCGCTTTTTTGTTGGCGGCGAAAAGCGAAAACGCCTGTGTGTTCGAGGTTTGCAAACATGTTAAAGATCCCCAGGTGGTCAAAATTACACCGCAGCCTTCCACTACGGCACGCCTTCTCGCCTGTGTAGCGTCGACGCGTTGAACAACCAATAAAAAAAGAGGTATTTGTTATCAATGCACACTCCATTACTTGTGGTTTTCAATATTCAGCCGCATCTTTGGTTTAACTACTGTTTGCAAATGACACAAAAAAATAATTGAAAGCATCAGCTAAGTCTGTCGGTGAAGTGTTGTGCCAGTAAATACGGAAACTCATCCGGTAGACGTCGTTCGGCCGATATTTATGTTACAGTAAAAGCTCGTTAAGTCGAACTCGAAGGCGACCATAAAAGTGTTCGTATTCAGCAGAGATCGAATTAGCGGAAGGGCGCTAGAATTAATGGACAACGTGCCGCACTGCACAGGCAGAACACAAAGAAGACACCTCTGGACTTGTTATAGCGACTTAGGCTCTACTACATGTTTCTGGCAGGGCATTATTAAAAACTATTCGGGGAGGTCGAAAATTAACGGATCAGTCAGTTATACGACCGAAACAGCCACCCACATTGCATTCATGTGAGCAGTGAGCCGTAATACCGAAATAATCACCCTGTCTATTCGCGAAAACAAGTTTATTTACTACGCAAGGGCGAGGCAATCAAAATTGAAGTAATCGGTTATATACATTTCCTTGCGTTTCTTTTGTCATGACTCCATGAGCATCGCTTGGAACTTGCCGAAGAGCTCCAGCGAAGCGTCAGAATTCTCATCTGCTGAGAAATAACGAGCGGCAACCTCCAGCCTCAACGCTGATTTGCATGCATCATAAGTAAATTTTGTTTGCATTGGATTTCCAGCACATTGTAATCACTCTGGGCCAACTTCTGCGAGTATCGACAGAAAGCAAGGGATCGCAGTTTCAATTAGCCGTTCTGGATACCGAGGCGTTGAAATTATGGGGAGTTTTCCTCCATTAAAATATACAGGGCTGTGAGGGACCAGGGCATCAGTTAGAATTAACAGAAAGTTCGAATTATCCGAGTTCAAACTAACGAGGTTTTACTGTATAACTGTTCCCATACGAGGTGGGACTTTTTAAGGCTTCAGAATTGGAGCGGTCACACATATATTGTTATTTAGCTGGACAAAAGAGGTTAACTTGTTTTGATGCTGCCTAAATATGTCAAAAACCGCCGCATTTCTTTTTCAATGAAATGTCCAAAACGTTCATTTTTTAAAGAATAGCATTTATGTACGTTTTCGTCGCGCATGGCACTGACGCTTTTTGAGCTTGCTTTCTATCTTTTTGCAAGAATACTGCTGTAGGTTTCTAGGAGTTGTTGTAAGATTCGCCTGGATTCAAAGCCTGGAAATTTGTCCAATGCAGTCACATTAACTCTGGATTGAGACTGTTTAGTTTTCTCACGTAATGTTCCCAGTGATGCAGGCTTCTTTAAAGGGCTGGTCGAATTTAGGGTATCTAGCATGAGAACGATAGGGAGGTTGTCACTTACGTGATAATGAATAGCACCGGCGCTAAATTTTGCATCTTAGCATTTGTAATAAAAAGAATGCATTATTGTCTCGGCTGTGGATATAAAGCGTGTAGCTAATTGTAATGCAATAATGAGCAGTATGCCTCAATAATTCTTGTTAGGTTTGCTTCTACTGTCTGGTTGTTCAAGAAGTCAATGTTTATCCTGTCAGTAAATTTGTGGAGTTCTCTTCTAAGTTAAGGGGATGTACAGCGCAATAAAAAACTAAGGACAGAAATGATGCACAAGGGCAGGGCGCTAACTTTCAACTAGTGGTTTATTTAAGATAGAACTTGTTATAACAGCGGAGTACATAAAAATAAGCGAAACAAACAAAAATAAAGGAAATGCAAGAACAATTGTCGGGCGATGACGATAATCCCAAATACGATATATGGCCGCAACCGAAGTGCGCTGAGGCAGCACTCCCTCATGGATTGTCTCGACGGCAGCGATGGTGAGCCTCTGCGTCGGCCGCGCAAAGTGCGTCTCAGGAAGGGACCAGGAACTGCGTCTTAGGCAGGGAACGAAAACCATCGTCACACGCACGCCACCTTACGTAGGGGCACAGCATTTTGCCCCCTCCCCAACACAGACGTTCGGACCGCGCTCGCGTCGCCGAAGTGAATCGCCCTCCCTTCACAATTTGCGACACTCTCCTTATTTTCTTTTTCTCACTATTCGGTCTTGCAATCGTTCACTTGGTCACGACGGCACCGCCGCTCAGCCCGCAGACAGCCGCCAAAGGGCTGCTCCCTAAAACAAATTTGATACAACACTACACATCGTTTCCTCCGCCGTTCCGAACCACTAGGCTTCCAAACGAGCTATCATGCATTCTGGCGATAAAGCAATTGACGCTGAACTGATGCATCGGTCTCCGGCTTAGGAAATTTCCAGTGTGCTTCCAGGATTGCTCTAGTTCTCTTAGTCGTGATTTTTAGCACTACTTTGCAGTTGGAAAGCAAATGCATGCATTCACAAACACGAGATTGCGGCCCAATGTGGCCCTGCAGATCTCCCGCACATTATAATTATGCTCCCTGAACCTGCAGTTTATGCATCGACTGGTTTCCCCTGCGTCTTCTTTGCCACAACGATTCGGAAAGGACTGCACCGCACCTTCTCCGCATGGTAAAAACTAGTTTTCGTGCTTTATAGAGCCCCCTTCCGGATTTGGAGCAACTAGGTTCTCCTGTTTTCAGAGCCAGGATAGCCTGTTTGCGCGGAAAAAACAAAACGTCGGCCTTTGCGCGCTTTCCCATTTTTTAAGAGTATAAGACATACTGTGCTATTACGGTGTTGCCGGTCTCTTCAAAGCACACTGAAGTGAATTTGCAAGCTCCAGGTTTTGCTTGCACTGCGTACATTGGCTCAAAGTAACACACTTTTCATCGTTTATCCGGTTGATCAGTCGAAAGACGAAAGCGCGAAAGATCGAAAGCGCGAAAGACGAAATCAGTCGAAATCGCGAAAGACAAAAAAATACCATGCGCGGTTTGGGGCGGCGGCACCAACTAAAGGCTGTGACGACGGGAGGAGACGCACCGTGATTGGACGATATCCAAGTTTAGCGTTCAAACAATGTTTGGTTTCGGTTCCGTAAAACAACATGCTTGACATCCGAAGGCATCGTTGGATGGGCATTTTCTATATCTCAGTAATCGTCTTACCGCGCTTCGGCCATGTTGTCGGCTGTAAAATGCATCAGATAAGCCTCCCAGGATGGCTTGGAATCGTAACAATCACTAGCCGAGGCCTACGCAGTGGCAGAACGCCCTGCGCGTTCCTGCAGACGCTCAAACGCCATGCGCTTGTCCATCATATTTGGAGCTTGCCTCACTCATGTCATATAGTAAAAGCGTGTTCGCACCATGCCAAGGGTCTGTTGATTCTGGCTTGGGCCCACTGCCCGCAAGCACTCGGTGCTTATGGCAACAGCATGCCAATGAGAACTCGCTAGCGCGTCAGTGTCAGCCTGCGCGCGTTCTGTTAACTAGTTTGGGGAGCAGTTTACGTTACGGCCCAAAAATGGTGATAAAGCAATTGAAACTCAGTATAGAAAACATCGGCCGAAAAAGAAAAATTCAACGTATAAAAAAAAAGAATGTACCCCTGGGGATTCGAACTCGTGACCTGCAAACCACTTGCAATATTATACCTAGCGCTCCACACCACTCGGCCACGGGCGTTTGTTCTGTATTTATTGCCTGTCTTTGACAATTCACAACAGATTACATCTCAAGATTGCAAATATGTACACATACAAGATGTAGAGTTGCCAGCCACTGCAGGGATGACTTTGTCGATTTAAAATGCCCTCATATCGACTAGTTGCTCTATTTGTGGCAGCCAATCAGGTAGTTCCTGGTAAAACTTAATAACTTTAACAAATCGACCAATGCTCTCTTTGAAATACTCCCTTGCACATCGCGCATCAAAATGATTGTAGAACCTTGCTGTACGTGGGCGCCATATACTATGGATACCCAGTACCAGACTAAATCGTAAGGCACTCCATCCTCAGTGTCTATTTCAAGGAAACGTATACCGCGAGGATCAGTCGAATATCCTTGTGTAATGTCTTCTGTAGAACATCCCAAAAATATACGCCCTCCCAACAATGCAAAAATACATTTTATATTGTCTCCGGGGATTTACAACTAAAACAATCTGTCCCCCACGATACGAATAACCCCCTTTCTTTCATAAACGTTAGTACTAATAATGTTCCCGTATGTAACCTAAACAGAAAGGACTTTACCTTTGCTTGAATCTGCATTCTTTTAACCCTCTTAAGCACATTGCCACCGGGCCTTCCACAGTACTTATTCCTGTACATGGGAACAGAGAACACAACATCGACAATATTGTCACGAAGCCAAGGACGACGCAGTTGTCTTGAAGGAGAAACAAGTTTATTGGAGCGAACTTGTGCTCCCCTAACAACTCAAAAGAATTCAGAGGCGGCAAAGCAGCGGTCAACAAAGTGACTTGTGTCGGCGAGCGTCGCAGAATCGAATGCCGCGGCGTCTGCTGTGCAGGCTTTTATCTTTCGGCGCGAGAGCTTCTGGAACCGTCTATTCACAACCAGACCATTGTAGATCACAGACGAATATTCTGGGCTAGCGGCGTTACGGCGAAACACTCTGCTTATCTGAATGAGATAGCCCGTGCAGCAGAAAAATAAAGAATGGAACACGAGCTTCGCATGGGACACAGATAACAGATCCGGGCGCGGCCGGGCATTAAAACAAAGAATAAATAAACAAACCCGTATATGGTTCGCGGCATTACCCCCCTCTAAGAGTGCATCGACCCGATGCTAAAATAAAACGACAGTCCGAACAAATAGCAACAACAAAACAACAACAACAAAAAAGTTCGTCATCTTGCGAAGTACGGTTTGAGGCGAACCACGTGGACCACTTCGAGTCGCGTGCGTCGTCGTGATGTGCCGGAATCACCACTGGGGATCACTTCGTAGGTTAATTGGCCAACACGCCGTAGAATCTGGTAGGGTCCGAAATACTGTCACAGAAGCTTTTCACTGAGTCGGCATCGTTGAATGGGAGTCCAAACCCACACACGATCCCCTGGTTGGTACTCGGCGTCTCGGCGTCGGAAGTTGTAGCGGCCGGCATCCACCAGCTGCTGGTCCGTTATACGAACTCGAGCGAGCTGGCGGGCCTCCTTCGCACGTTGAAGGTATCCTTGGACGTCGGCGTTGAGGTCGTCGTCTTCTACATGCGGAAGCATGGCGTCGAGCATCGTAGTCGGCTGTCTTCCGTAGACAAGCTCGAACGGTGTCACCTGCGTAGTTTCCTGCGTCGCTGTATTGTACGCAAACGTGACATACGAGAGGACTTCGCCCCAAGTCTTATGTTCAACGTCGACGTACATGGACAGCATATCCGCAATCGCCTTGTTCAGACGTTCCGTTAGTCCGTTCCTTTGGCGGTGGTACGCCGTCGTTCTTCGGTGATCCGTGTTGCTGTAGCGTAAGATTCTTTGCATCAGCTCCGCGGTAAAGGCCGTTCCGCGGTCTGTGATTAGGACTTGAGGGGCTCCATGTCGCAGCCCAACTTGGTTTATAAAGAACTTAGCGACTTCTTGTGCAGTCCCCCTCGGAAGAGCGGCGGTCTCTGCGTAGCGCGTCATGTAGACTGTCGCTACGACAATCCACTTGTTCTCTGATCGTGACGTAGGGAAGGGGGCTAGAAGGTCCATTCCAATCTGTTTAAAGGGCCTCGACGGGACGGCGATCGGTTGCAGAAATCCGGCGGGTCTTCTCGGCGGCGTTTTTCGACGCTGGCAGTCACGGCAACTCCGAACGTAGTGCGTAACGTCGGATGTAAGGCGGGGCCAGAAGTACTTCGCCTTAACTTTTGCAATAGTGCGAGCTGTGCCGAGATGTCCGGAAGACGGGTCGTTGTGGGACGCTTCCAAAATTTCGTCGCGAAGGTCTGCGGGGATGACAAGTAGATAATGCGTTCTCGTTCCGGGGCTGAAATTCTTCACGAGGACGGAGTTTTTGAGGGTGAATGCTGGTAAGTTGCGCTTAAACGCTGTAGGCACGACGACGTTTCGTCCTTCGAGGTAGTCGATCATTACGCGCAAGTCGGGGTCGTCACGCTGCTGGGCGGCTAGGTCGCTCTCCGTAACAACCCCGAAGAACGCGCTGTCTTCATCGGAGCCTTGTGGTGGTGGGTCGACAGGTGCGCGGGACAGGCAGTCGGCGTCGGAGTGCTTCCTGCCGGATTTGTAGACGATTGTAACGTCGAACTCTTGCAGGCGCAAAATCCACCACCCAAGACGGCCAGAGGGGTTCTTCAAATTAGCGAGCCAACAGAGCGCATGGTGGTCTGTCACAACCTTGAACGGCCTACCATACATGTATGGTCGAAGTTTTGAAATGGCCCATATGATTGACAGGCACTCTTTTTCGGAGGCAGAGTAGTTTTTCTCCTCCTTCGACAGACCACGGCTTGCATAGGCGATTACCTTTTCGTACCCGCTTTGCTTTTGGACTAGGAAGGCCTCCAAACGCAAATCGCTGGCGTCCATGTGCGTTTCCGTTTCGGCATTTGCGTCGAAATGAGCGAGCACGGGCGGGTTTTGCAGGCGTTGTTTCAGCTCGCAGAATGCTTTTTCTTGAGCGTTTTCCCAGGCGAAAGGGGTACTATCTTTTGTCAGGCGCGTGAGTGGCTCTGCGATGCGTGCGAAGCTTGCGACGAAGCGCCGCTGGTATGCGCACAGTCCGAGAAATCTTCGCACGCTATTTTTGTCTTTCGGTTTTGGGAAGTTCGCTATGGCTGATGTTTTCGCTGGGTCAGGCAGGACTCCCGTGGCGTTGACGACGTGTCCCAAAAACTTGAGTTCCTCGTAAGCGAAGCGGTGCTTTTCACGCTTCAGCTTTAACCCCGACGAGCTAATAGCCTCGAGTACAGACTCCAACCTTGCAGGGTGTTCATCGAAAGTCCGGGCGAATACCACGACGTCGTTGAGGTAGACGAGGCAGGTGTGCCACTTCTGGCCAGCTAGCATAGTGTACATGACTCTTTGAAACGTTGCTGGCGCCGTGAACAGCCCAAATGGCATCACCTTGAACTCGTATAGACCATTCGTTGGTTATAAATGCAGTCGTCTCTCGGTCTCTCTCGTCCACTTCAATTTGCCAGTAGCCGGTCTTCAGATCCATCGATGAGAAGAACTTCGCGTGGCAGAGGTGCTCGAGGGCGTCATCGATTCGTGACAGGGGGTACACGTCCTTTTTAGTGATTTTGTTCAGTCTCCGGTAGTCAACGCAGAACCTTAAAGTGCCGTCCTTTTTCGTCACGAGTACGACCGGCGCAGCCCACGTACTTTTCGATGGCTGTATTTTGTCGTCGTTGAGCATGTCGTCGACTTGATTCCGGATGGCTTCCTGCTCGTGGGAAGAGACGCAGTACGGTGACTGTCGGGTAGGTCGGGCTCCATTTTCGGTTATTATTCGGTGCTTCGCTAGAGGTGTCTGACGTAGTTTCGAGTTCGACGAAAAACACTCGCTGTTGCGACGCAGCAAAGCCAATAGTTTGTTCCGTTGTTCTTGCGGTAGCGCCGGATTCACGTCGAAGGAATGCGGAAACTTGAAGGTATTTTCGGGTGCGCGTTCAAAGTCGGCGACTGCGATCACGTCACTTGCTGGTTGCGTTTCTTCGAGGAATGCAATTGCAGCGCCCTTGTTTAAATACTGGTACTCCTCGGTGAAATTGGTGACCAAAATTGGGATTTGCGTTGCTTAAACCGCACAATGCCTCTTGCGACAGACACACCGCGGTCGAGAAGCAACCTTTGGTCACTGTCCACGATAGCGTCGGCATCAGGAGCAGCACCTTCACAGTAGGCGGTGGTCATCAAGCTTGCGCGTGGTGGCAGGGTGACATGATCATCGGCGATTTTTGCAGCCTCACGGTGTTCGGGGTTCGGTTCCGGCGTCATAGAGTGATTGGAGGAAAACGTTATCGACTTGGTCTGCAGATCAATTATTGCGCCGTTGTCTGTCAAAAAGTCCATTCCGAGAATTACGTCGCGGGAGCAGTTGGGCAAAACGACGAACACTGCAGGGTACGTCGTGCCGTCTATGGTGACGCGCGATGTGCACGTTCCACTTGGCGTCACGAGGTGGCCTCCTGCTGTGCGTATGTGCGGACCGTCCCATCTGGTCATAACTTTCTTCAGCTTAGACGCAAATGGTCCGCTCATTACGGAGTAGTCGGCTCCCGTGTCTACGAGGGCGACTACGTCAAAGCCGTCGATGGACACCTTGACGTCGGATGCCGCCTTCCTCAAGTTCTGGGTGCGTCGGGGCGTCGCATCTCGGCTTGTGCGTGTTGACGGTCGGGCACTGTGCGTCGTAGTTGGTATCGTTTTCTCAGCGGACGCCTCGGTCAGGTCGGGTATGCGTCGCGCCGTATGGCTGACGTCGTGTTCAGAAGTCTCGTCAGGGTTATGTCGGGTCGTCGAGATGAGGGCATGTCGTGAATCACTATCTTCGGCGCGTTTTTGCGTCGTTGGAGGGTTCGCGGTTTTTCGCCGTAGAGCAACTTCACCTCCAGAAGTTGCTGCTTTTAGTTTTCCCCGCGAGGGCTGGGGGACCTTCCACGGGCGAAGTCAGCGTTGCTACGGTGGTTCGGCGATTGGTATGGGTAGGGTGACGGTGAACGGTTGAAACGCGCAGGGCCACGGCTGGTTTCAGATAGATACTCGTCGATCTCGCGTGGTCATTGGCCAGGGAGAGGGCGAGGTGCGTCGACGGAGAAACCACGCAGTCCGAGTCTCTTGTATGGGCAGCGACAGTAGATATGATCGGCCTCTCCGCAGTGGTAGCACATAGGACGATTATTGGGAGTTCGCCATACGTCCGTCTTCCTCGGCGTCTGGTTTCGGGCTACCAGAAGTCGGGCGGCCGACAGTGGGTGGTGGTACGGCGGGGCCTCTTGACGGCGTGTTGGAGCAGGGCGGGGCCGACGAACAGCCGCGGAGTATGTCATAGGTTGTGGCTCTCGGGGTACTTCGGATGGCGTAGAATTTCCCAACGCTTGTTGCACTTCTCTAATCACGTCGGTAAGGGTAGCGACTTGGGGCTGTGGCGGCGTGGGCAGAAATTTCCGCAGCTCCTCTCTCAATACTGCGCGGATGGTCTCGCGTAGGCTTTTAGCCGGAGTCCGCATGTTGTCAATGTAGTTCGCATTAGCCGCGCCAACAATGTTCCGGTCGTACTGCTTAGCACGCATTTCGAGGGCCTTCTCAATTGTGGTGGCTTCGGTGACGAATTCGGTGACAGTTTTGGGCGGGTTTCGGACAAGTCCAGCAAACAGTTCCTCCTTTACACCGCGCAATAACAAGCGTAGCTTCTTTTCTTCCGTCATATCGGGGTCCGCGCGGCGAAATAGTTGCTTCATCTCCTCAACGAAGATCACAACCCCTTCGTTGGGGTGTTGCGTGCGCGTTTCCAACAAGAGGGCGGCTCGTTTTTTTTCGCACGACGGTAGCGAATGTTTTGAGGAATTCACTGTTATAGCGTCCAGTTGGTTAGGGAACTTTCATGGTTCTCAAACCACGTTTGGGCCGTATCTTCTCGATAGAAGAAAACATGGTGGAACGTTTCTTCATCCCACCTGTTAAAGATGCGCACGCGCTCCACTTTCTCCAACCACTCCCCAGGATCTTCTCCAGGGGATCAGCGGAATGATGGTGGTTCCCGGAGCTGCTGCAGGACGATTGGCGACGCTCGTTCTTGCACCATGGTGTTGGTTGCGCGTTACTTCTCTTGGGCCCTTCTGGCAGAAGACCGAGCTCGGGTGGCAATCCTTGCAGTCGGAGGCTGGCTCTAGTTGGGATGGGATGGGGGCTTGCAGAGGTCGTCATAAAGGGTGCGTACCCAGCACCTTTACCAGATGTCACGAAGCCAAGGACGACGCAGTTGTCTTGAAGGAGAACCAAGTTTATTGGAGCACACTTGTGCTCCCCTAACAACTCAAAAGAATAGAGAGGCGGCGAAGCAGCGGTCAACAAAGTGACCTGCGTCGGCGAGCGTCGCAGAATCGAATGCCGCGGCGTCTGCTGTGCAGGCTTTTATCTTTCGGCGCGAGAGTTTCTGGAACCGTCGATTCACATCCAGAACATTGTAGATCACAGAAGATTATTCTGGGCTATCGGTGTTAGGGCGAAACACTCTGCTTATCTGAATGAGTAGCCCGTGCGGCATAAAAATAAAGAATGGAACACGCGCTTCACATGGGACACAGATAACAGATCCGGGCGCGGCCGGGCATTAAAAACAAACCATAAATAAACAAACCCGTATATGGTTCGCGGCAATATCATGGTACAATTTCTTACGCGTAACCGTACTTAAATACTCTTTTGAAAATGTTGCGTTTAAAAATTCACGCTGGCCCCAACCTGCTTAAAATATCCAAAGATACCTCTCGTCACGTATTCAGTCGTAATAACGAAATCGGGGAGAACCCTGCCTAGCCCTAATTGACACACTGTACGAGGAAAAGGGTCACTTACTTGTCTCAAAAAAAGAAATGTACTAGTTGTCGCACAAATAAATGCGGTAGCCCCACTCCTCCATCTTTCACACCCCTAAAAAGGTTGTTACGACAGCACCTTTCCCAATTCTAGGCCCACACAAAAACAGCGAACACTCGGTGCAACTTTTCAACGTTCGTGCGTGGGCAGTGCAATACCTGCATCACAGGCCACACTTTGCATACTAAGAACAAATTACACACTGGCACCCTAGCAAATGTGGACAAATAAGCCCCCTTCCACTTGTCCGCTTTCGCGCGAGTTTCTTGTGTCTGTTCTCGCCAATATGGTTCACTATCCCTGAAACAGCAGGGGAGCTCCTAGATACCTAACTGGGGTTGTTGTCTAGCCTACGTTGACAGAAGCGCTGCGGGTGGGTTTCTATAAGCCATGCCAAAAACCAAGACAATTTACGTAATTTACTAGGCTTCCGTTTGTGGTACTGAACAGTTTTGTGACCTGGACTACTCTATAAATTCTCTCCTTGTTTTCACAGAAAACAGGATTGTCCTCCGTATAAGCCAGCAGTTTCACTTCGGTCTCCAGGAGATGGAATCCACGAATCTCTACATCTTTTAGGATACGCAAACACAAGGTTTCAATGTAAATACAAAACAATAGTGGGCTGAGGGGGCATCGCTCGCGCACCGAAGGTTGCACGTCGATGGCCGCTCCCAAGGTCTTATTCACCACTAACCGCGTAGTGCAATTTCGGTACACGAGACCCACCCCATCTTTGATAACAGAACCTTCATCGATATAAGGCAGTATACAAAACAACACTTCATGTGGCACACAATCAAAAGCATTCTAGAGACGCAGCTGAAGCGCCGCGACACCTACTTTTGCGGCATCCCTACACTCAAGTACGCACCTGGCCTTGTGAATGTTAGTACATATAGATTGTTCTCGTATACCGCAGGTTTGATGAGAGCCTACTGTTTTATGGATCACTCCCTGGAGTCTACCTGCTAACATTTTCATAAAAGTTTTTTCATCCACATTTTTGAGTGAAATGGGATTGTACGAAGGAACTTGCTTAGGTTTTTACCTATTTTTGTTTCGGGGATTAATATCGTGTGAGCGGATCCATAAGAAGGTGGCAGGACATTCAAATTAAACGCTTCATTGAAAACGGCAATTAGAACCGTAGCTATTTCACTTTTAATTTCTTTATAAAATGCCGCACCTAAACAATCCGGGCCTCGGAAATTCCCGGGGTTTTAATGGTCAATAGCTTCTTCAACTTCTCTTACTGTTATTGACTGCTGTAACAGCTCCTTAGCGCGGCTGACCTTGGAAATATAAGGAATATAATGTATAACCAGTTTACACTTTTATTTAGGTTCAGCATTACAAACAGCTTACGTGACTATTTGTTGTATTGCGCTCGGGCAGTAAGCGTCCCCCAAATTTCCACAATATCTCACGCCTAGCAACTGGATTTCTTAGAGGGGAAAGCGTTCGCAGATGCGCGGTCATGCTGCTCACCGCTGTGCTTCTTCACCCAGTGCAACAAAGCGCTTCTGATCCCTGGTTTTACACTGTAGGGTAAAAGTTTCAGGTGATGTTATTTCCTTAGTTCCTATATTGACTTCTCTGACTCTTCTCCTGCCTTCAAAGGGCGTTAGATTTTCTACTAGCGTACCATTCAGCGAAGCGTCGCATGTGAGCTTGAGCAGCGCTTGTGTTGAGCGACCTGGGCTTGGAGCGTGATACAGTGTACAAACTAACAAAGTAAAGAAAGGCAAATTCTTCCATACGCAAACGCGTCATGGGCTAGTTTTAAATAAGCGAACGAATTGCGACGACTTGTCGGCGGCCGGCAGAATAAACACTGTGCCGACTGACTCTGTCGGAAGGTCGGCGAGCAGTGCAGTAGCGTGGCCAATTGCCAGGTCATCTCCTCCTAACGTCACGAAAAACGCCACTGCGCAGCGTAATGCCCCAGCTAATATAAGTGTAAATACAGGAGAATATTTTAACACACATTTTACAACCATAGGCTTTTCCTTGTCAAAACATTTTCAGTCCGGTACTGATCAACCATCATTTTCAAGCAATATAGCTAACAGTTTCGTAAAGCAGGACATAGAAGGGCAAGAAATAACGTCTGTGGCCTTCACTACAGGTCTAAGCAAAGCGGCCGGGATAGACAACATTTCTACGCGCCTAATTGAAGATAATGTTGGCGTTCTGAGCCCCATCATGTGCCATTTGTATAACCACTGTTTGCGAGATGGTGTCTATCCTACTTCGCTGAAGAAGGCCAAGGTCACACCTATAAAGACGGGGAAACTTCAGACCCATCAAGTTACAGGCCAATTTCAGTTTTAAGTGCGATTAATATAATTTTTGAAAAGCTTCTTGCAAAACGCATTACTTCGTTTCTTGATAAGTACGAAATCCTTTCCACAGAGCAGCACGGGTTTCGTTCAAACCATTCCACATCATCTGCTATAGTCAAGCTTACTCAAATTGTCAACACGGCACTAAATGGCAACAAACTTGCTACAGTCGTATTTGTAGACCTAAAGAAGGCCTTTGATACCGTCGATCATCAAATCTTCCTGAATAAATTACATTGCTATGGATTCAGAGATAAAATGTACTACTTCCTTTCTCGCTACCTTGAAAATCGTCAACAAGTGGTTGTGATGGACGATATCAGCTCAACCCCACAGCTAGTGCGCATGGGCGTTCCGCGGGGCTCGGTGCTGGGGTCAATGCTTTTTTCATTATTTGTAAATGACCTTCCCAAAGCATTAACGCACTCAGATTTAGTAATGTACGCCGACGACATGGCGGTTGTCGTAACCGGTGATAACGAGCAGGAAATACAAGGAATAATTATTAGGGAATTAAAAAAACATTGCCCTGTGGTTTTCACTTAACAGACTCACTATCAATGCGAAAAAAAGAAAATATATAATATTTCATTCTCGAAAAAAGAACATTCGAAAAGAACTGGTCGAAATATCAGTGAACAACTGCTTACTTGAACAGGTGGACTCAATTAAATACCTAAGAGTTGCTATGGATGATCATTTGCTTTGGCAGAATCATGTCGATGCTGTCTGTGCAAAGCTAGCGTCTGCTTGCTCCGCATTACTGCAAGCCCGTGAGTTATTTGTTAGCAAAATACTAAAAACGCTTTACTACGCTTTATTCAACAGTCACCTGTCATACGTCATGGTTTCTTGGGTTTGGACGTACTATACCTATCTCAATCCTATACGTCGACTACAAAAATGGGCTTTGAGAACAATCACACGCTCAAGACGAGACGCCCCTAGCAAACCCATTTTTGACGCTCTTCAAGTTTTCACATTTCATCAATTACGTTTAAAAAATACAGCTGAATTGGTGCACAGTATCACAGTATAATAAATTATAGTCGTCCTTTAGACAGCTCGATATTTTATTCTTCATTGCGCCAAACAAGAAGTTCTGCTGTAGGCAACCTTAACCTGGCGCCTGTTAGTAATGTGTACAGGCAGCGACTGCTACAATTCATTGGGGCCAAAATATGGAATGATATACCCCAAGAAATAAAAGAATCAAAAAGGTTTAGTTACAGCATGAAAATACACTTGCATAAAGAAACCTAGCAAAAATGAGTTATAATACGAGTGTGGAGCCTTTGCTACTTAACTGCTGATTCCGTCTTATTCCTACACACTATGTGTTAAATACAAGCCTCCTTAACCCACATTCATTTTATTTTGTGGCCCGTGCGAGATTTCAGTTGGCTATAAATATAGTGCGAATGTATTTTGTATATGTACCAACATCTTTTGTTTTCTTTATGTACAATGTATATTCTTTAAAAGCTCATGTTCTTCTTGTATAGTCGGTGTGTAAGCCTTCCTCGCCTGTATATATGTGTGTGTTAATACTTGTTTGTGTATACGTATGTATACATGTATATATATGTATATATATGCACATATTTATATATACTTGACGTTTGTTAAACACTTTACTTAGGAAACTACGATTTGATGCGACCGAAGTGCCATTGTATTTTGTTTGTGGACCCTCAACTAGCCTTTGGCTATTGGGTCCAACACTGTTCTTGCGTATGTTGTTCTGTAAAAAATGAATAAAGCTTCAATCAATCAATCAATCAATCAATCAATCAATCAATCAATCAATCAATCAATCAATCAATCAATCAATCAATCAATCAATCAATCAATCAATCAATCAATCAATCAATCAATCAATCAATCAATCAATCAATCAATCAATGAAAATTGGTGAGGGTGCAGAGAGGAGGACAGCATTTTCGAACTGATTCTTCGTCTAAATAAATTTGCGTAAACGCGTTCAGAGTGGTCGAAACATGGCCTATGTACTCCGGACTACAATTCGCGCTAGTAATCCCGCAATGTTTACAAATCACTCCAGTGTCCCTTTAAACTGTGTATTCTAGTAGCTCACATCACGCACACTCGGTTGCGGTAGAGATAAAGCCCACCCCCCTTACTCCTACTAACTCCTCTCCAACCTGGTTTTCTACGTATGCTTACCGGGATGTTTTGGAGGAGTTGTCTGTGTACCCAGGATTGCAAGGTTTTCTTTCGCCTAGCCATCTAAGCTTCGCATTAAAACTTACTACTCACGTTTTACTGTGAATATGTTGCCCTCAAGCCATGTTTCCCGCTTCAAAAAAGACAACTCCTGCAACAGGCAGGTTCTAATATCGAAAAACGGGTGTACTCCCAAAACAAAAGAATGCCTGACAGGCATGGTGCATCACATGAACTGAAATAGATGGGGAAGAGAAGAGGTTTAGGGTATTTTGCCTTAGAAATGGGTGAGCAACTGCAGAAGGCTAAATCTGCGTGTGTGCCACAAGCCCAAAACATCCCAGGTAAACATAACTGACTGGCTTCCTGCCGAGAAAGAGGGACAAAATGAGCACTTTTATCGTGCCGTGAGAGATAAGGTGGGCAGGTTGGTCGTTACCTTAAAATTATGTGTCCTCAATGTGCCCAACAAACAAGAGGAACGACAGAGAGACGAGCTTTTCTGAAACACGCGTTTTTCCTCAACGGGTTCCCTCAAGCATGGGGGATGCGTGCGCGGTTACTGTGACAAAGAGTAAAGGAGCTGAGTTGTGCTTAACAACGGTCAATACAGATGACACAGAATCGGCGGATGACACAGAAGTCGTGTGTGCCACCACCCTAGTACCAGATACTCAAGGCCGGGTGACCGTCATCACCGACTCGCTAGCAGTCTGCCGTAATTTTCAAACGGGTCGTATCTCAGCGATGGCACTTTCTGTACTACATAAGGGTTCAAAAGAAGAGAAAACACCAATGGACATTTATATCATGTGGACACCAGATCACGAGTCCTTAGAGGGTAATTAGGCGGCAGATACCGCAGCCCGAGGCCGCTCACACCGGCCTTCAACCCTCATTGGCATTCACCACTCTGCCGACAGCCACCCGTCCATCCTCAAGCGCAGCAGAGACATACTAGAGCACTACAGGTTATCAAGAAGAAGATATTCGCCGCCCCAGCCGAAGCTAACCAAAGAAGACGCCACACAATTCCGGAGACTGCACACAAATTTATTTCCGCACGCCACACAGCTGTCCAATATACACCCCAATCTCTTCAGCTACGGCTGCAACTTCTGCTCTGGGACGGACAACTCCCTGTACCACGGGGTACGGGAGTGTAAAGGCGTCACCGAACTACCTCAAGTCATCGCACCGACACAGGAGCAGTGGGAGGTCCCGCTGTCAAGCGATGACCTTGAAAACCAGCGTGGCCTGGTGACCAGGGCCATTCGAGCTGCAGCTGGCCATGGCATCCCGGACTAGGGACGCCACCCTTCATGGATGACCGACAACCATCCCGCGCTCCTTTCTCACCGCTCAATGGGAGCAATTAACGTTTTTTTTCTGTTCCTCCTCCTCAAGGGGTTACAAAGCGCTTGCCATTTTTGAATATTTTTTGAGTTGCGTTCAGTGCTTATATTTTTTTAAACCAACGCTGCCCAGCTTGCCAAACCTTCTACCAGGCTGGCCACCAATAAAATGAAATACTAAATTATCATTATTAAACTGGGCCTAAAATGGGAAATGTGGGCATTTAGGCATTATCCGACGCTACCACGAATGCTCGCCAAGCTGTGATCACAGCTCTCACATCAGCAGGAATGGCGAATAGAGCGCACGTGTAATCGTTGGGGCATCCGAGGTTGCGCCATCGGGCCTGCAGTGCGTCAGCAGGTACACATATTTATTGTTCACAAAGGAGCTGGATTTCCAGTACGCGCGGTCAAAAGGGAGAACAAGGCGCGCACGTTTCTTGGTATGGGCGCTGTCCTTGCGACATTTTGTTCTATTGTGGGTTGCATGTTCTGTGCGTTTTTGTGACTGTTGTTTCGCTAGTGCTTTATCTTTCTGTAGTTGTTGGTAATGTGGGTATTTGTGTTGGGTGTGTAACAACAAACGTTCCCTTGCAAGACACCGCTGTATTTTTGCACTTCCAATTCTGCACTTATCCGTTTTTTCTATGTTCTAATTATAGCATACCAGTTGGCTTTATGGTATTTTGGTGCGTGTGTAGTCATGGTGGCCACGCTCGGCTATGAGGTGCAGTATCGGCGTTGGTTCTCTGCACTGCGTAAACTCCTTGGTATCGACCACGGTGCTTTGGCTCTTTTCTATGGACCCGGAAGAGATCGGGCACGTTTGCCTAGGCAAAAATGGGAGGTTTGGTGAAGGAGAAAATAACTCTTCCACAACCGTGGAGTATTTAGCGGCTGTTAAAACAACACGTCATCATAGGGTTCAGATGAAAAAGATTATTAAATATCACTGTAGCACCTATAGCAGTCATGTGGCAAGTCGTGAGGTAAAAATCATTGGGCGCACGAGAGAATTCGTCTGGCATTGCTGCAGTTGGAGATACAAAGTTTTGTAACATTTGTTTAGCATTTGTCGCACAGCAGTGTCGGTTCTAACCAGTACAAATTAGGAAGAATTTCCACGCACTGCTCTTCTGGGTTATTTCTTGCGCGCATTTGAGTGGCCCAACTTTCTAACAAATTCGCAAGGAAGAACTGTGTTACAAGTCAAGTAATTATTTTCTTAAAATTGCTTATAACAAAAATCAGATTCGCTTATTTCAAAACCAAGAACCCCCGCATGTATCAAACTGAAAGCAGAGAAAAGCTGTTTTATTATCACTTCCCCTTTGACGCTTCCATTTATTCCATCGGAATAACATATTTCACAAGGATAGGCATTGCTTCCACTGGCACCAACTTCGTATAATTTTTTCTATTCTCTATTAATTTTTTGCGGGGGCACTTGAGTTTAGTTACCTATATTTCGCTTTCTTTGGGTGTCGGGAGTATGTAAAAATTCCTGAATTGTGGCTGACGAGGGAAGACAGACCTTGTACAAAAACCTATTTGCGCCAGAAATGAAATGGTACTAGAACAACAACGTTAATGCTGTTTATTGTCTATGTTAGAGCGCAGAGATTGTACCGACTCACGCACGCTCATCTCAACTCAGTAAATAATTCACTACGAACAATGCCTTGTTAAGTAAGAGAGCTTTATAGGTGTCTTTCAGATGGCACTGCACTAAGCGGTTCACTAGAAGAATGTGGCTACTAAAATGAGCGGTTCACTAGAAGAATGTGGCTACTAAAATGTTGGAACAACGCGGCTTAGGCACACAAGGGTAAAGGCAAGCGTTAAATTTTGCGAAACATCTTGGGAAAACCATTCGATCAAACGTTTTCTTGAACTGGGAAAAATAATTTTGTATTGACAAAGAAGAGGAATGTTGTAGTACACTGTTTTTGAGAAGCTGGAGGTGTGGAGGAGAAAGACCATACAAAAGATATCCATGAAATTTGTAATTCTGAATAGAGGCGGCGTGCAAGAAATGTATTTCCGTCATTACCAATTTTCAATGTATACAGATATCGTAAAAAGACAGTATCAAAAATACGCGAATACAAACGTTTTAGTGACATGCAACTGCGAAGGTCCCTAATGTCTTGTACTAAACACGTCCATTGGAATATGCTTCCGCAAGAAGATTTCGAAGTAAAAAAGAGCTCTAGTGCCATAACGATATACCAAATCGACTTATACTTTCGCACCAGGAGAACAAAAGACCTATCTTGCTAAGTTTCTTAACCGAATAAAGTTGTTGACTTGAATGTCTTTTGCATTTGCCGGCCAAATTGTAATAAACTGCTCGATAATCGGAACATTCCAAGACAGCAATTGTCTTTAAATGTCTTGCGATGTTTTTTACTAGCACGCTTCGTTGATACTTCAGCCATATACCTCAGACAGTAGTGGCGTACGAACTGCATTTTGGGAGTATTATTTCAAAGAAAGCATGGGCTCGCAATCTGCCTGTATCTTTCATCGCCTTGTTAACCCGGAATTCGCCGGATTGGCGGGCTGATTTTCCTAACCTGACATCTTTTTCGTAGCCTAACCACCGCGCCCCACAAACTATACTTCGGAACAGTGCTCCCCACACTGAGCAAACTGGGCTTGTTAACTCTGCAAACAGCAAGTTCGACGTTACGGAGTAGGCCTTCCCCGCTATTCTTGCACACGCCCATGGATGGAGCCGGTTTTCGAAACGTGTAACAGCCATTCGTGTTTGCTCAGCCATCTACCATCAAGCCAGTGCGGGATTTTCTTGGGCTCATGGACTGCCGCTTCAATTCTTGGTGCGCCGAAGTACTGCAGCTATCATCCATGGCCTCCCCGTGGGCCTCAATACACAGAACGCCTCGATGACTGCGAATGCCACCACTAATCGAACATTTATAGGCATCAAAGAAGTCATTGCTGGAGCAACACTCATTATTTTAAATCCAGGTATTTTCAATCAATTTTCCACCCTTGATGAGCCGTCCCATCCTGCATCATGCTTGATGCCTCGGACACGGCTGTCAGCGCAGTCTCGATGCTGCGCGTTATTAATATATGGCAGCCCATCGTCTCCTCCGAGACGCTTGCGTCTCCTCGGCGTCGCTGCTCCCTTATATTAAACCGAAGCTTCCTCGCCCTTACTGACGGCCGTGTCGTAACGAAAACGAACAGCATGAAAGCCACGTTTACTGAATAGGAGGACACCAAAACATCACGAATATGATAATAATGAAGCAAGAATACAACACTTCCCAAGGTCGAAATCGACCTTCGATTCTTTGGGTTACGAAACGGATGTCTAATCAATGGCGCAATCATCGATCATATGCAGGTTGCTCCGCATTTCCTTTGGGTGCGTTGCGTGGGCGTTAACTTCGAACTTGCGCTGTGGTGAGGGGGACTTTGGTCTTGTACCCTGGTGTAAAGATGACGGGTGGGGCGCGGTCAGGTCTCTCGTGAGGGATTCGTTTGCTGTTGTCTGAGTTTGGATTATGACTCGCAGACAGTTTGCAATTCGATTGTTGGCGCTTGTACTTCGATTCTCATGATTTTGGCACACTGGTCGATTCCACTTCGACTTTGATTGCGGCGGATGTGACTGCAGCAATTCGCCATTTGATTTTCGAACGCATGAAAGCTTCGCGTTTAAGGCATCGTACTTGTTAGACGGAGAGACTCAAACATTTTTGGTTACGAAGCGCTTATTCATATCCCTATTGACCGCACATGGCTGACGTCCGGCCTAGCCATCAGTAGGACCTCTTAAGCTCCCCGCGAAATCAGGCACCTAACCTTAATTTTAAAATATACAACCAACATTCCTCACATCACTGAGCAACGCCATGCGGTCCAACGCGCCTTCACACGCAACAATCCATCCAGCGTACCACGGCCGACGGGATACAGACCTAAAGGCCGTTTCCACCACTAGCTGTTCCGATGACACAGTCGAGCAAGTCGCCCGCACAATACCTCCCAGGTGTTTCGAGACGCCTTGCTCCCTCAGTGCTACGTGCCGGTAGTCGGATGGCCCCCTTCGTCTTTATGGGCCTCGCCCACACTGCCGGACCGCCTTTGATGTCCTTTATCCTTCCGTCCACCTTTCGCTCCACCCTGCCACCCATCGCATCTCTGTTGGGCACTGTAGAAAAGGAGGAAGAGGACGAAGCGATCGTGAGCACGCGCCACGATCATCATTGGTAGTTGTGTTCTATGACAGCCAATAAAGAAGCACGAATCACTCTGTCTAGGGCTCTGGGCCGTGACTCGCCGTAGCTTCCGCGATATCTTTGGTGCCGAGCAACCCGAGAAATCGCCCTTCGGAGCATCCCCCGCATGGCTTCGTCGATTGACCGCCGTCGAAAGACTCGTGGCATCGTCAGCAGTGGCGTCACGCAAGCTCTCAACCAGCTGAACGGCCTGCTGCAGCAACCCTGTCCCAGCGCGGCGACCCTTAGCTCCCACGTCGTCTACATCGTTCAGCAAGACGCTGAGCTCACGGCGCTCAACGGCAAGATCGCCGAGGCAACGGATGATGACGCGCTGCAGCAAGAGCTCGAGAGAGCGGCAGAGTACAATCGCAAGGTTTTCTACGCCGTCTCTCGGACACGGTTTCTTCTGAGAAATGCCCAGCCGAACGCTCCCATAGCTAGCGATGGTGGGACAGCAGCTGCTTCAGCCCATGACCCGACGGGTACGTCATCACGCATCGTGCCTACGTCACGGCTTCGGACAGTCGCCCTTCCGAAACTTCGTATTCCAGTGTTTTCGGGAATTCTGCACGAGTGGCAAGCTTTTTGGGATCACTACAGCGTGACCATTCATGACAACGTCGAGCTGACAAAAATTGAAAAATTCAAGTACCTGCTGACCTACTTGATCGGCGATGCCAGGCAAGCCATCCAGGGCATCCGACTCTCGGAAGCAAACTACGACGTTGCAGTGAGCGCCCTCGTTCAACACTTTGGCCGTCCAGAGTTGCTCATTAACGAGCATATCGATCAACTGCTAGGATTCACACCGATACGTCGCTCGACGAATATCGACAGGCTCCGCGAGTTGCATGACAAGGTACAATTCCGCGTCAGCGCCCTGGAAGCCCTGGGAGTTCTGCAAGAGCAGTATGCCGTGGTACTCAACCGTGTGCACCTGCGATGCCTGCCGGATGACATTACCTTGATGTACCGGCAGAGGGCCAAGGAATTGGGCCAAGGGTCGACTGCTGAATCCGCAACGGAATCCGCGATGAGTCAAGCACATGGTTGCCAGGAGAAGAAACTACTGGAATTCTTGAGGATCCAAATTGAGATTGGCGAGGAAGGGAAGAAAGGGCAGCTTCTATCAACCGCAGCTCGTTGGTCCGTCCAGAATGCCGACTTGAACCCCCCAGAACAATCGGAGACACCCGTTCCCTCAGCGCTGGCATTGACCGCGGAGACCGAGTCGCCAGCCACACCGGCGTGTCCCTTATGCGACAGCCGCGGTCACAAGGTGGCGGACTGCCGGGTCAGCCAGTCGGCGGCCGAGAAGAGGGCCCGATTGCGCAACGCTCGCTGCTGCTTTTGGCGCGGCAGACGCAATCATGTGGCTCGTCAATGCAGAGCGTCGCGCAACCTAACCTGCAGTACCTGCAACGGGCGTCACCTCACCGTGCTGTGTGACGTGCTCCGGCCGTCTGACCACACCACGCCCAGACCAACGCCGCAGGTACAAGCTGGACAAGGTGCACCGGCAACTTTGGTGACGGCTTCAAGCGGGCACACCGGAGATACGTCAGTACTACTGCAGACGGCCCGAGCCTGGGCAGAGGGTGCTCGGCGATGTTTAGTGCGAGTACTTCTTGATACCGGAAGCCAGCGGACGTTTATTCGTCAGGATCTGTCCAAAGCCCTTAATTGCACTGTTCCCGACACAGAAGAGCTAGCGTTGGTAACGTTTGGCAGGACAAAGGCTCAGAAGACATTACGCTGCCGGCGAGTAGAGGTGACGCTACGCGGACAAGCTCGTGGAGACCCAATACAGTTGAAAGCCTTGGAGGTCCCTAAGATTTGCTCGGTCACCAGTACGCAACTCGATAGCGCGACCGTCAATATCCTCAGTAAAAAGCGGTACGACGCTGCTGACGTCTACCAGCCGAATACATGGAAAGAGGATGAAATTGGCATACTGGTTGGATAGGACGCCTACTGGAAGGTGGCCACAGGCAAAATAGACCAAATCAATGCAGATCTCCCAGCTGCGGAAACAGCTCTAGGTTATACGATTCAAAGAACACCCAGATCTACGGCTTGTAGATTTACTAGCGCCATTGTCTTCTCGGGTGGCACACGGCGGCGTTTAGAATTTAGCGCACGTGCTGTGTGGTGACGGCAGAACTGCTGGTCCAGTTCATCGCATGAACCCGAGTCGCCTCATGCCTACCCGAGCACTTGTAAAGGATTGAGCACCAAGCGCAAAGTAATTGGAGAAGTGATGATGGAGAAAGGGGCGGAAGGAACGGATAGCTCTACCGAGCAGACACCGAAGGAAGGACCAGCCCAGAAGATGCCCACTTATCAATCCACATGTGGACGCAAGAAAAATCGATCCCCGAAATGGCCCCGAAAGAATATGCACCTTAGGGTCCGACGGCGATCCCGATCGCAGTATCGAGCCAGGGGTCCGTAAAGGCACGCTCGAGACGGGTCAGTTCTGGAAATCCAGCAAAAGGGGAGACGAAGACAAACCGTACGCCTCATGCGTGTTCAGCCAAATGTAAGAGTGCGCATGCGGAGAACAGCCAGAAGCTTAGCTTGGGCAACAGCAACGAAGGTAAGGACTGGAAGACAACCATGTGCATAAGCGGTTTATCGGCAATGCAGGGCCAATCCAGAACGCGCTCAGTCAGTTGTGTCAGCGAGGCCGAAACGTCAGTCATCGGGTGGCTGGAAGAGAACTCGTACACTTGTGTGTAACCGGAAGGTTGTCGCGCTGTTGACTCCATCGCCAAGCCAAGTAAGAAAAACGTCGAACACCGCAGACGGAGATAGACGACATCGCGATTGTGATCCTGGCCGTCAACGCACCAAAATTGCAATGGGGACCTTCTTAAGTGTCAGTGCTGTACCTGCTATGGATTTGCCGTCTAATCATCTCGGGCCCATGGAAGGATGTAGAAAAGGAGGAAGAGGACGAAGCGAGCGTCAGCACGCGCCACGATCATCATTGGTAGTTGTGTTCGATGACAGCCAATAAAGAAGCACGTATCGCTCCGTCTAGAGCTCTGGGCCGTGACTCGCAGTAGCTTCCGCGACAGGCACTGTGCGTAGTCGTTATTGTCGTCTTCTCAGCGGCATGCTTGGTCATGTCGGGTACGCGCCGCGCCGTGTCGTTGTCGTTGTGTTTGGAAGTCATGTCGGGTACGCGCCGCGCCGTGTCGTTGTCGTTGTGTTTGGAAGTCACGACCGGGTTAGATCAGGTCGTCGGGATGAAAGCATGTCGTAAAACATGGTCTTCGGCTAGTCGTTGCGTCGTTGAAGGGTTTTCATTTTTCCGCTGTCGTGCAACTTCACCTCCAGACGTTGCTGCTTTTAGTTTCCCCTACGTGGGTTGGGGGACCTCCCACGCGCGATGTCTGCATTCGTTCGACGGCTTGGCGACCGGTGTGGGTTGGGTGATGGCGAACGTGTGAAGATCGCTGGTTCTCGGTTGGTGTTGGACAGGTAGTCTTCCATCTTAGTAGGGTGCTGGCCGGGTAGGGGGCTTGGTGCTTCGACGGAGAAACCTCGCAAACCGAGCCTCTTGTAGAAGCAGTGACGGTAGATGTGGTCGGCCTTTCCGCAGTGGTAGCACAGCGGACGATTATCGGTGGTTCTCTATATGTCCGTCTTCCTTGGGGCGGGGAGTTGCACCGCAGGTGGTCGGGCCGGCAACAGGGGACGACGGTACGAAACCTCATGACGATAGGGTGCAGGTGGGCGAGGCCGATGGACGGCAGGCGAGTAGGACATAGATTGCGGCTCGCAGGAGGCTTCTGGCGTTGTTGAAGTTTTCAGCGCTTTCTGCACTTCTTCCCTAATCGCGTCCGTGCGAGAAGCGACTTGGGGTTGCAGCGGCATGGGCAGAAGTTTCCGCCAGACCTCCTCCCTCACTACTGCGCGGATAGTCTCACGTAGACCATCTGCCAGAATCCCCGTGCTGTCGACGTAGTTCGCATTGGCCGCGGCAACAAAGTAGCGGTCATACTGGTTAGCACGCATTTCGAGGAAATTCTCAAGTGTGTTGGCTTCAGTCACGAATTCGGCGACGGTATTGGGCGGATTGTGCACAAGTGCAGTAAACAGTTCCTCCTTCACACCGCGCATTAAGAAGCGTAACTTCTTTCCTTCCGCCATATAACGGTCAGCACGCCTGAAAATCCTTTTCATCTCTTCCACAAACAGAGGAATGCTTTCTTGGGGTGTTATATCCGCACTTTCAGCAAGAATTTGGCCCGCTCTTTTCGCACAAACATGCTGAACGTCGTCAGAAATTGCGTTCAGAAGTCGTATCAAGACTCTAGGGAGCTGTCATGGTTTTCGAACCAGATCCGTGCTGAATGTTGAAAGTAAAAGAACACTTGCCTGCGTCTCTCCGCGTTGTCCAATCGGTTGAACAGACTGACCCGTTCCGCTTCCTCCAACTAGCCTTCGGGATCTTCCGAAGGTGACCCATGGAATGATGGGGGCTCGCTTGGTTGTTGACGAACGAGGTCAGGATTGGAGGCGCTGGTCATTGTGCCTGCGTTGATCATAGTGGTTTTCACGATGTATGCTTTCTTCACGTTGTCCGGAAGCAGTCCGAACTTTGGCTGAGGACCTTGCTGTCGCCGACTGTCATGAGTTGGGCTTGCTTGTCAGCTTGACGAGGGCTTAGGGTGCATGTACCCACCACAACGACCAGATGTCACGTAGCCAAAGACGACGCAGTCGTCTTGAAAAAAAAGAAGTTATTGGAGCGAACTTGTGCTCCCCTAGCAACCTGAAGAAAACAGAGGTGGCGAAGCAGCAGTCATCAAAGTGACGTGCTTAGGGTAGTGTCAGAAAATCGGATACCGCGAATCAACACTAGATCAAAGAAGATTATTCTACGATGGTTACGTTAGTTCGAAACACTCTCCCTATCAAAGCAGGTAACACTTGCGGCATACAAAATCAAGAATGGAACTGGAACTTCGCTTCGCCCACGGACAACAGATAACGCAGCCAAGCACAGCCGGTCGAGAAAAACATCAATAAGCAAATCCAATGAATGAATCGCGGCATTACCCTCCTTCCCCTTAAAAGAATCATGGGCACCATGCCTGCTGGCCTGGAGTGGCCCACCGGTCTCGCATACCTCGACGACGTTGTGGTAGTGGTCCTAACATTCGACGACCACTTTGCAAGATTGAAATCTGTGCTCGAGGCTATTCGCCTGTGGAGGTTACCGGTGAAGCCTCAAATGTGCCGCGTCGCGTGAGAGGAACTCACGTTTTGGCCGTGTCGTCGACGCCGCGGGAGTCCTGCCTGACCAGGCAAAAACTTCAGCCATAGCGAACTTCCAAAAACGTAAAGACAAGAAGGGGGTGAGAAGATTTCTCGGACAGTGCGCATAGTACCAGAGCTTCGTCGCAAACTTCGCACAGAATGCAGAGCCACTCGTACGTTTGACGAAAGATAGCATCGCTTTCAGCTGGGAAAAAGACCAACAAAAAGCATTCTGAGAGTTGCAACAACACCTGCAAAACGAGCCCGTGCTCGCTCATTTCGACGAAGGCGCCGAAACGGAAATGCACACGGACGCCAGTGATATAGGTTTGGGTGCCGTCCTCGTCCAAAAACAAAGCAATTGCGAAAAATTAATCGCCTTTGCGAGCCGTGGTCTGTCTGAGGAGGAGAAAATCTACTCAGCGTCAGAAAAAGAGTGGCTCGCTATTATATGGGCGACTGCGAAATTTCGCCCATACGTGTATGGTAGACCATTCAAGGTCGTGACAGACCACCATGCGTTATGTTGGCTCGCCAGTTTGAAGGACCCCTGTGGACGTCTTAGGTGGTGCAGCTTGCGCCTGCAAGAGTTCGGCGTTACTATTGTCTATGTCCTTTGGTATGTCACGTCCTTCGGTATTTCACGTTTGCGTATAACATGGCTATCCAGCAAACTACGCAGATGACACCGTTCGAGCTTGTATACGGAAGACGGTCGACTACGATGTTTGACGTCATTCTTCCGCATGTAGAAGACGGCGACCTCAACGCCGACGTCCAAGGCGTGCGGAGGAGGCCCGCCATCTCTCTAGAGTTCGCACAACGGACCAGAAGCTGGTAGATGCCGGGCGCCACAACCTCCGACTCCGAGACGTTGAGTACCATCCAGGGGACCGTGTTTGGGTTTGGACTCCCATCCGACGACGCGGACTCAGCGAGAAGCTTCTGCGACGGTATTTCGGACCCTACCAGATTCTACGACGTGTCGGCGAACTCACCTACGAGGTGATCCCCGATGGTGATTCCGGAACATCACGAAGACGCACGCGGCCCGAATTCGTCCACGTGGTTCGCTTGAAACCTTACTATGCAAGATGGCGGACTTTTTTTGTTGGTTGTTCGGACTGTCTTTTATTTAGCGATGCACTCTTAGAGGGGGGTATGTGTGTGGATTGGGACCCCAATCCGACGACGTGGACTCAGTGACAAGCTTTTGCGGTGGTATTTCGGATCCTACCGGGTTCTACAACGTGTAGGCCAACTTGCCTACGAGGTTATCCCCGATGTTGTATCCGGAACATCGCGACGACGCACGCGGCCTGAAGTCGTCTACGTCGTTCGCCTGAAACCGTAGTACGCACGATGACGGACCTTTTATGATCTTTCAGACTGCCTTTTATTTTAGCATCGGGTCAATGCACTCCTATAGGGGGATAAGGCTGCAAACCTTGCACTGGGCTTGTTCATTGATCTTTTGTTTTTGCCGACCGGATGCGTAATCTGCGTTATCCCTGGGCCAAGTGAAGCGCGTGTTCTCTTCTTTATTTTTATTCCGCACATGTTATCTGCTTTGATAGGGAGTATGTTTTGGACTAGCGTCACCAGCCTTAAAAAATTTTTGATTTACAGTGTTCTGGATGTAATTATACGGTTCGAGAAACAGTCGCGCCAAAAGATAAATGTACGTAGAGCAGAACCCGAGGGATTCGATTCCCCGACACTCGCCTGCGCACGTCCCTTTGTTGACTGCTGCTTTTGCCGCCTGTTTATTCTTTGAGTTGTTAGGGGAGCACAAGTCCGCTCCAATAAACTTGTTTCTCCTTCAAGAGAACTGCGTCGCCTTTGGCTACGTGACAAGATCGCAGTGATACGTCATTTTCTGCAACTTTCTTTCACCCGGGTCCTTACCTTAATGCTCAAGTTGACCAAGCGCATAGGGTGAATTCAATACACTGATGTGCCAATAAATATTAAGTTTTATCTCTTCTGTTGTGAACAAAGAAGTGGAATACTGTACCTTCAAAGATCCATTATATTGCCAATCTGCCTTAATAACACACTTAGGAGAATGTGTTTTGTAGCCACCGTTGGCATTCGTAGTGTATTAAGTGCGTCGACATTGTTTATTGCTATTTTTGGAAATGTGTCCTGTTGCCTATGACAGGTCATTGTGTGGATCGTCACAGTGTTATCAGTATGGTTGCTTGTGTTATAGGCGACTTTGGAATTACTATTTTTCCCTTTCATGCTGTTACAATGATTCTATTGTAACTACATTGGTGCAACCTCCTTATGTAATGTTGTCTGGGAACGTATCTCTGAGAAACGACTATGGTATATAATTCCCTGACTTAACGCAGCATAAATGCGGTAACTGATCTCCATACACATGGATAACTGAGGGAAGATTAATGTTCTCCAGCGACAGACTTCGGGTGGTTTGTAGCCCAAGATGAAATCGAGACACACCGAATGGCCGACTGTACCTTAAAACGTCGTGCACACAGATATATTTTTATGCATGCTCATGTAAAATATATTTTTCATGCAAAATATGTAAAAGGGTATGTAAAATATTTTTGTGGATACCAGCCACTGACATCGTTCTGGTTTTTCTGTGCCACAATAAAGGATTCTACTTCCGACAGTAATCTTTTTTGAGTAATGGTGGCAACTTCGTCCTTCGTTAACTGAAATTCCTGTATCCGACCCGAAGCCGGAAGTAAATGATCTTTGCAGGAGATAGAAGGCAGTATGTTGAAGGGAAAACCGACGACTAACCCCAGTTTTAAGAAAAATAACAAAGGAACTTATACGATATTGAAACAGTTATGCTCACCAAGGAAATATTTTGGCAGATAGTTTTTCTGCCGAACAGATAAAAAAGAATTGCTTCTTTTTTTACACCGGAGTACAAGATATTTCTTAAGGGTGCCGAAAGAAGTGGTCTCCTAATCCGAGTCTAGAAGGGCCCTCCGGATAACGGAGGGAAATTTCTGCTCCCAGGTGTGGAACTACGTAAACACAAGGTTTTGCATTCACCCTTACACTAGCAGAAAAGCAGCTACTGTCAAGTATTTTTGCAGCTGCGGTCCTCTACGCAGCATTGGGGAGCTCCCCGCAACTGCGCCGTGAGGCATTGTTTTGTTGTTGCTTATTCGTGTGGGAGGAATGGAAAGGTTGGACGGAAGCCGCAACTTTCTTTTTCGCTGACGTAAAAAGATGTATCATGCCTAAAAGAAAGCACAATACTCGGCAAGCATTTCTTTTGGCATGTTTGTCATCGCCAAAAGAGAAAAGAGTGTGGGAAAACTCGAACTATCAATGTCAAACCGAAGTCTAAAAAAATTAGTAGTGGCTTACCAATGCTATGCCAGGATATAAGATTCAGCAATCCAGTCTAATCCAGTCCAGTCCAGTCCAGTCTAATTCAGTCTAATCCAGTCCAGTTCAGTCCAGTCCTGTCCAGTCACTGCTCCTCGCGCATGCTCAGTACGGCTCTTCAGGAGCCAACCAAAAGGGCTATCAAGCGGCTCCGGTGCAGCGTAAGACTTGGATACTGCGCAATTGAGGCACACACCTGGGCACGCGCCGGCACCAGTGCGTCTGCCGCGGCTATGACGCAACAAAATCTAACACAATCCACTTTAATTCAATCCAATCCGAAGCCAATCCAATCCAATACAATCTAATCTAATCCAAGCCAAGCCAAGCCAATTCAATCCAATGTCCCTTGCGCTTGCGCAGAACGGCCCTTCACAGCACCCGCGAAACAGCTCAACCTCGGCCAGTGTAGCTTACGCTACAAAACCACACAAACCTTTTAAAATACTACGAGTTCACACATTACGCGGGCCTCAAATAAGCGATTGTGTTTCGCAAACGTAAAAAACCCTATGCCATAGTAAACAATTTGTGCCCACCACAATTCATTCACTACGGAACTAAACAAGTGCTTTTAACTAGGTTTTAGGGTTTTTAATTGTTTCCTATTGATATTTGCTACATTTGTGTATAAAAGTCCACACCCTAGTAACTTGCAACTGAAAGGTATTTTCTCTGATATTGTACGTTAAAGTGCGTTTTCTAACGCAGTCGTGTTACATTGCGAACAAGAAGCTCTCGGGTTTCCACGTGTACTTACCTGAAGCGCGAGGTGTTTTATAGTGAGCTTCTTTCGAAAACGACTGTCTCGGAGTGTGCTATATTAGCCGCGCTCACCCAAAACCGCCCATCGTTCAAAACGTGATTTGGACGTAAAGCTTAAAGGTTTCATCACTTGCATATACATATTGAGTATTTTAATTATCAGTTGGTATCAATTTCAAAATCAGTAAATAAAAAAAAGTGTGTACGTGTGTGTACGCGCCTTTTTTAATAATGACCGCCCTCTACGATCACGACAAAAAAATTTTTTCTCGTCTTTCACCTAATTTTTTTGTCTCTTCAAGGTCGTGGGATAAAAAGCTTTCGTGGACATCCACCTAGTCAGCGTAGAATCACCCATATTTGCTTAATTTGGGCACATATTTTCATAGGCCGGAAATGTTGAATGACAGGTTCTCGACACTACCGGTATTGAGGAATTTTGGTTTCAAGTTCCACCACTTTATTTTTATTGTTTATGGTTGCCGAAAAAAACTCTGCTTGAACTGCTAAATGTGTTATCACTACTGTTTTGGTAACGGGTCAAAGTAAGCATTTACTAAGTGCTACTGAGTACTTTTTATCCCATAGCAGTGGATGGGGTAATTTGGCAAAATTTTCACGTCGACTCGCGTCGGTGTAACAACAGACTGAAAGCTACTGGAACACAGGGCGATGGAGAGGACAGAGCTCGGGGAATGAACTGTCATCGAATAAGGAGAACGCTACCTTCGGAACACTTGCAAACATCACAACGGTAACGCCATGTCACAGCGGCCCTCGCCACCAGCCTCTCCAAAGGACGCCAAAAAAGGATTCCCTACCAGGGCATGCTCAACGAGATGACCATTATGTTTGCCAACGACAGGGGTGAGATCCCCTGGTATTCTAAGATTCACCAATACACTTTCAGTTATATTTTTTCATCGAAACAGTTTATAGTATGTAGGCCTAACAAGAAACTGTATTCCCGATTCGTTTGCAAAGATTTTCATGTGAAGTACTCGTGACATTCAGCTTGATACTGTTGCGTCGTTCGCCATATCTTCCATCCTAAGCGCCTTTATGAGGAGTTAAACAGTATACCCGTCTTTCTGCCGGTCATCTTTATCGGTTGCCCTTTTATCGGATAAGAACGAGTGGCGCTTTGTTGTCCACACTTTGATTTTATACTCCTTAATTACCCCTGGAAAAAAAGTCTTACAATTGCAATTGTACATAGAAGTAGTGCTCACCTAAAACTGGCTACTATAGGGCTGAATAAGAATACATGGGTTTAGTGGGGCTCGTATTATAAATTCCCAGTGCTTGATATTTTCATACCGAATCACCCGTTTGCCTACAAATCTGCGTTTACCCACAGCAATTGTGTAAAGTCGACTTTAAATTTAAGGGGATCGGCGTACAGCTCTTAGAAATAGGGTGGTTTTTATCACAGTATTTGCTATAAGTTCGTATGACTGCTGTGGTTACATAAATGACCTACATTAGTGCTAATAATAAAGGCATTCGTAGCAACTCACCTGTGCATAGAAGCTGTGGGGCTGACTCTAAGTAGGTTTACTGTGTGGTGCACAATGAGGGATGCATGCCCACTTGGTAGATGTAATATTAGTAGGCTCTTAGTACCCCCTAGCGCCTTATTGTTTCAATGTAAGAGCGCCTTACTACCATAAAAAACGCATTTGCAGCAAAGAGTGTGCATGACAGTTAAGACAAAATTAAAGAACTCGAAGCAGGGGCGTAGCCAGGGGGTGTTTCAGTGCGGACTGTTATCCTATGTATAACCGTCTACAAGTAGACTGTTATCATTCTTCTTCTGTGATTTATACTGATGCATCTCAAAATGGCAACAACGCTGGAAATATTTTTGTGACAATCTCTAGATTGGAGTTATTTGCTACGAATCCGAGACTACACACCCATTTTTAAGGCGGAATTTTTAGCAATAGCCCTCGCACATGTACACTACCGCAGCATCTAACAGAAATCGTCGTATTTTTCGATTCGATGGCAGTTATACCCTAATTAACTTTCTGTTCAGATATTCCTTTGTAGCCGTATGGCTGCATTAAGGTGGATGTCATATTTTTATTCACAGAAGTCTGATTTTATGTTGTTCAATCGAAATAAATTAGTTTTTTCAGGTCCTCACGAATTTCAACAAGTGAGTTAGCCCTGACCAATCCCCCCTTGTGGGTACGTGTTAAAAACTTTGAGGGCATTATCATCATCATCAGCACCAGCAACAACAACAATAACAACGTGCGGAGATAGCACATTTCGGTATTAGAACAGCCTGGAAAAGTATTATCTCCACACGTTGGCAGCGCTAGAACAAATGTTTTGTCGAAGTAATCATCCCACTAAACTTTGTAAACAACCATGACATCCTCCGATTTTTATGCAGTGCATTTCTATACAATTTGCTAAAACATTGGCTAACCACCTGCAAAATGGGATTGAGCTCCTAGTTGAGGACCATCAGACAGGTGGCAATCGCGGCTAGTGAACATTGGCATTGCAAGGTCCATACCTGATTGGGTTTATATTACTTCAGCGCAAATGGACCGAGTAGAACTAGATTGGTAAAGGGCTATGGATCGTGGGTGTCACTAGTTCCTGTATTGTGCTATATTGTACAGCATGTGAACGTACAGCATGTGTCCTATATTGTACAGCATGTGAACCTAGGCTCATGGCTGAGCGATGGTATTATCCCACCCAATTCACCTTTTATCACTTCTCCAAATATTCCTTTTGCCGACAATCCGGTTTTGCTTATGCATTAAACCATTAAATATGCGTATTATGAGGAACAATATTTTCCGTGTTTTACGCAATCATCGAGATGAGAATCCTAGCATATACTGATGACGTAGCTTTATTTTGCACTGACAAGCCCAGGCTAGCAGAATGCTCATGCCATTAGACAAGAATTCCGCAAGCTTTCAAGTACTGCCTTAAAATGTCTGAACAGTTGTGGCTTTTAGTTTTGTGGAATTAGGAATGACAACCGATCATTTCGCAGGACTGCATTAGAATAGTGACCTGACGTATTCAGTCATTCCCGTCTTACAGTTTCGCAATACCGAGTGGCATTTGTTGGAGCACGCTGTGAAAGATACAGCGCCAACCGAATAATTGGCTCGGATAACAGCTGTTCATTTTTTCTCGTGCTCGGGCATGACATATTTTTTTGGCACCCGTCTTACTTAAGTCATACAAGCTTTGCATTGCGCTGGCATTGGGATACTGGCTTTTTACCGGATTTTCGCAACCTTCCTATGGTGTTCACGTAGTGAGCCCATGTTTTGTGATAACCTCTATTCTGGTTTTACGAGGGTGCATTAGGCTTGTTCATCTCTTTGTCAGGCAGCGCGTTTCTCGCTTATTGTACTTTCGAGATGTTGAGCCTCCCTTTAGAGAGTTGTACAGCAAACACGTCTTGCCACTTTCTGCCTGACATTGTGTCTTCGATGTCGGTGGAAGCCCCCCCGAATACCCCGACGATTTTTTAAACAAGAGGGGACACTTTTCGCTTCTTGAAGACTTGTTTTAGCCTTGAGTACATATTTAATCCTTCGTGTGAATCTATTGCGAGGCGGTAATATAGCCCGTATCCCATTTATTATAGCGCGTAACTAAACCATAAAATCGGGCTGATTGGTTCTGTATCAAATAGCGAGAAAACTCCTATAAACAAGGACCAAGAAAAAAAGCAAATACACAGACACTAGCGCTGGATAGCAACTAAAAGCACGGTGATGACTCAGTGGTTGCGCATGCACCTCCGACGATTGTATGCGTTTTTATTGTGTTTTTTCACTGACGCGGTGTTCCGTGATTTATGTCTCGCTTTATAATGCCTGGACAATAAAAAGTAGTCAGTGCTCGTGAATGTTTTTTTTTCTTGGTCCTTGCTTAGCGCAGTTTTTTCACCATATTTATATTGTTTCCCGTACTCCCATTGCTGACACCAGGACGTTCTTAATATAGTGTGCAATATGTGTGTTCCGCTAGGTGTTGAACATTTTTCTTGAAAACACACTGCTAGGCTTCCTGTAAAAACTTCGATGCAGTACCCTGGTATCTTATAGCTTGGTGGACCGAATCCCGCCTTTGTTCACGAGCAGAGACAATTGATCCCTGCTTTGTAGACTGCAGGGATATTGTCGGTTAGTTTCTGGTACCTGCTTAGGGGTACGGGCTGTCGGCGCCTCATGTCGTCGTCGTCTCATGCTGTATCATGTAGTCGCGGTTCTAAAAGTGCGGGGCACTCGCTTTGCAACGCCTGGCGCTAGAATGGAACTCGTACTCAACGAACACAACCGGACTAGTCGTTATCCATCGCCTCGACCTAGAACGCTTTGTGCTTCAAAGACACTAAACTTACACCAAAGCTGTATACCTCTACCTCTAACGGTTTCATCTCCATGGGCAAAAACGCCAAAGTGCACAGAATACACTTTTACGCTGCAGGCTTCGCCCGTCCCCAGGGTGAAAGTTAGAGGAGATGAACCGGGATTATTTGATAGAACGCACTCTTCCCGCGGACTCTACCCCTCCCAAATTTCACACTGTACTTAAGGAATAGTCGTTTCTACGGTTTTCTCTTTGGCGTCCAGCTTGTAAGTTCTAGGACAAAGTTCTATATCACAATATGTGCTTCAAAATGTCGACCATTTACATGTTTTTTTACATTGTCACGTGAACACTGTCAAAAATAGACCTTAACTGGGACAATAAAAAATGGCTCCAATCCACACTGTGAAGGTGGTTGGAAAGCAAAGCTTATAAGGACACCCACAACAATTACCCATGTGACATCAATTGAATTCACACACGTGGCTCGACATAGAGTGAAACCAGACATTCTCCCAGCCGTTACCTGGAATTCGCGGGGGCGGCGTCCCGAACCCAGCAGCAGCATCGGCCATGGCTGAAAGAAAACCTAGAGGAGCGTCTTTCGAACGGTGAGACAGCGGAACCTAGCCATCCTAATGTCCTAGTTAGGGGCTATACCACCGCGCTTCACAAGCGCAGACACTGAAACTCCGTTTTCAATTTTAAACTCTACGCGCGCGCAGTACTTCTATTAGAAGCGTTCCAAAACACGTCACTTCAGCCGAAGCAGCGCCTAGCGGGTGTCCCCACAACTGGTTGCTACTGCGGCGAACTTCCCGATGTGATGTTCACATGAATCGCTGTGCTTCTGTCGTCTCTCCTCAGTAGCCCTTTTACGTGCGGCCTTACGCGAGTGAGCAGCGCAATTTGTGCATCTTCCATGAATAACTGTTCACCCGCATTTTCGTAATGAAAGACGATTAGGAATCTCTGGGTACCCAAGAGAACAAGAGCAAACTCGAGCCAGTGAGACGCGAAGCGATACGCCATAGGCGGGTGGGCACGGGAGTTGCGCAACGGCGGATTTCGGCAGTTTGGCAGCGGACGTCATGGTATGCGGGCGTGTTTTGCGTTCGCTGTCTCGCGGCTGCAGCGGTTAGCGATCTTCGTCGGACACACGTCACTGCCGTGGGTGTTTATTGCAGGCGATGGGTGCTCTGCTGCGTCGGGCCGTCCAGCCGAGCACCCATCCCCCAGTCCCGTCCCCCAGTACACGCTTGTCCCCTTGTACCTGCATCCAGCAAACTCTGAAAGCTCGGTACTGTCACGGATACCTCTTCACACTTCAGCCTCGCCTCTACGCTTCACCAAACCCGTCGAGTTTTTTCTCCCGGACGCAGCGATGACGCCAGGATTGTGATTAGTTGTGGTTTGTGCCCTGTGGTCCCAGTCATAGTGGCAACCCCCATCTCGCTCCTGTCTATCCTTTCTTTACCTCTATCTACGTTTCTTTACCCTAACCTGTTCACCCACACTGTTTTCCCAAACTATTCGCCTGAATCTTCTTGAAATGGGCAGCCAGCCTCTTTGCAGGCTACCTATTGCCCTGTCCTACTAAGCAGACGACCCGATCGTCCACAATCGGTTTCTGGTACCCTTGAGTGTCGCCGTGGCAGAGAAGTTTGCGTCTCTTCTCCACCCCCCCCCCTCCTCGCGCACTGACTGCCGACCCATCGTCCCCAAAGCACGCATCTTCACCGGAAACCTCTGCCTGGCAGGCAGGCAGGTAGGCCGGCTGGTAGTTTACTGGCAAGCGGACAGTCTCTTTGGTTTGCATGAGAGTCTGCACCTGCCATCTTATTTAGTCTACGTACGCCCACGCGCACGCAACCGTATTTTCACACAATGAGGCAAAAAATGTCGAATTGGAAATAAATTGGTTAGTCAGCAACGCTTTCTTGCCCCCATAGTTTCAACGGCGTTTTACCTCTAACACGACATCATTAGCAGTGTTAGAAGTTGAAAACTGTCCTGCGTCAGCGTCAGCAACCACCTGTATAGCTGGCCGAGTTAGACCGAGTTTGTTCTGGTCATCCTCCATATGCTAATACACCGGTTAGAAGGAAGGAACGGCTATAATGATTCATTGAATACAGGGAAAAACCGGTGATAGCAACTTGCTAATGGCACTTCAGCGACAGCTGACAGCGATTGGGTTCTAGCGAAGATAATAGCTCTGTGAAGTCACAAGCAGCGCTAATGGTCACTCGTAGAGAGAGAGAAAATGAACTTTATTAAACTTGAGGAAAACTTTTAGAGAGGCGTCCTCATTCAAGGTTGCCTTGAGATCGGGCCAGTCGGCAGCCCCTTCCATCAATTCGAAGCTGGAGCAGGCCAAGGCTTTCTCCCAAATCTCTCTAGAATGGGTTTTTTTAGTTTTGGGAGGTGGGGTGGAATGTAAAAAGAATTGGCAGAATTGGAGGTTGGATGGATCTAGGGTAGACTTGTCGCAGTCGCCTACAAAGTACTCGGGCTCGGCTTCATCAGCGCTGGCTAAGTAGGTCAAATCTTAACCCACGAGGTTCGCGATCCTGTTTGCCGTTATGAGCTGAGGATACCGCTATGAGCTGGTGCCCATACAATCCTGACTGGTCTCGTTCCTGTCACTGATTGATTATTCGAATTGTTGTAACAAGCAATTAACCGTTGGAAAAGTTGCGCCCCGCCTGCTTAGAGTTTGTTACCATAGTTTAGGCGCCGCTTTGGCTAAGCGCACGTTCTATCGCCACTTCTTTGCCTTGGAAGGAACTGTGTACCGGGATTGAGATGCTACACCAGTCAAATGCTGCAGAATGATAGCACAAAGAGAAGGTATTAAAGAAAGCTACCGAATGTCTTTCGCATTAAACCAGTTGATAACCCCTGATTTTTTTTTCTTTCAGTTTAGTTGCTTCCTATAGTCTTACCGCATATATATACAAGTTTCGAAAATCCTTATAATAATATAAAATAGGCATTAGGCAATTAGTTATTGCTTCAGGGTGAGATGTCGATCTTACGCTAGAAACAACACAACAGCACAATACGTGCATAAAAAAGACATTTTATACCATTCCGGTGGTCACCACATTATTTCCTGATTGGTCGAGAAGGAGAGTGCTTCAAAATTTCCAAATCCCAAGGAGACCAAAAATATCTTGGCTGGTCCAAACCTCGAATTACCCTTAACCGTCTCGCTAATTCCTCTAAATCAAATAAATCAACACTCCAGTCCCACTAATTCGCATTAGCTCATCCACTCATCTCACTTGTCTACCTCAGTCTACCTGCTAATACACAATAATCGACTTTTATCCATGCAACGCATAATTTGGAGGTTGAGCAGATTCAAGATAACAGGAAAATGCTGTCTCATCTACTTCGAAAGTGAAAATGAGAAGGCCCCAGAATTTTTTGTGAATTCTCATGTTCTCTTTGAGCAGTCACCTAGGTACACAACGGCACTCTACGAGAAAAAGCGCCGGTGACGTAGAGAACTGGGAGTGTTTGTCTCACGGTTGTTTGTATATTAGTGTCCATTCAAACTAAAATAAGTGGAAGTTAAGGATTTATTGTTAATGGTGTCCCCGAAGGCCTTCACAAGGAGACCAGGATGCATTCAAATTAACAACACATTGAACAATTTAAACAATATTAAACACAATGTAAAATATTTTATGATTTGTTGCCTCGTTTTAATGTAACTTACTCTACATGTGATAGATAATTAGGGGGGGATCGGCAGTACCTAATGCAAAGGTTAGTATAAGAGGACACAGTAACATTAAACAAGGGTACTTATAAGAAGAGAACCTGAGGTGGTAGGGCACTGCAGACTGGGCAAAATATTTTGTGTTGCTATCCGGCGAGTGGTAAAAATATCTCCAGACGCAAGGTAAGACATCACAGTAGAAAACTGGAAAATACAGTTTTTCAAGCCCCGGTAATGGTTGGGAATGGTTCTTACCATTCGATCCGGTTCGAGTTCAATTACAAAATGGCCGAAAAGATACGGTTTCGGTTCAGTTCTGTTTCCGGGCGAAAATTCTGGTTCGGTTCCGGTTTTTGGTTCGGTTTTGCTTTCGGTTCGACACCCTTGCAGCAGGTTGACTGTGCCCACCGTGCCAGCCACAGCGGACTGAAGTAGGCCAGTTGCTCGCTACCCCCTCTCTGAGTATTGTATGTAGTGTTTTCTCCGCTTTTTCTTCCTGCCCGTTAACACTTGCTGCGAATATGATGCGTGTGTTTCTGTAGAAGCCGTAGCACAGCTGATTCTCCACGTGCTCCTGCCCATGCCTTCATAACAGTTTTCTGTCAACACAGTGGCATGAATGAGGAATCAAAAGTTTTTACCCGTGTGTAATCCTTTCAGTCAGTATACAGCCCTAGCTACCTCGCCTAGCCTCTTGTAAAAGACTGTAGAGACTGCAGCCAGCTACACATAGTTCCTGCACTGATAGTATGTTGAGGAGCTCACACTATTCATTGTAATGCATAAAAAGGTTTGTTCTAGCCTCTTACGTGTTCAGCCTTTGCTTCCCAAGTTGTCTTTTTTAGCAATGATTTAGACGCTTTGTACGCAATAAAGCAAAAGCAATCCCATTAAAAAAACCCGGTTCAGCTTGCAGACAGCTTTTAGTAGTTCTATTCAGCAATACTGAATTTGATTACGAGCAAGTTTAAAAGCAACGCTTTTTGAGGATCTTCTGTCAGTCTTTGAAGAGGTTGATTCTGCAACTTTATGGCTTGTGCACCGCTGGGTTTATTCTTAACCCGACAACATCAGCTAGCTTCCGCGTATGGTTTCCGTGGGGCCTGGCAAGGAAAGCGCGAAGGAGGGGGCTATCTCGCGAAGTTACAAGTGCTAACGCTCGTTGCCTCGGGGGGTCGGCGTGCTTGGGGGTCGGCGAAGTAAGCGATTTGCGGAGGGGGTGGGTAGTCAAGGAGATAACGGTAACAGGGATAATTCTAGTGACCTGTTACAGGAATAATTCAAAGTGAGAATAAACGCTTCAAAGAGCAGAAAAGACCATGTCCGGATGCATTGTCGGTACGAGTGCAAAAAGCTTCTAGAATGAAAGAAGGCACAATGCCTTACAAGGAATATAGTTTGATATCGGAAGTCTCATTTTTATCAATGCTATTAGGTCATTCAAAACGCTGCAACCACGCCATCATTAGAAGTCTATGATAGGCAAAGCGCATTTGAATCCCCACTGGTTCTAATACCTCATGTGGTCGTTGTTGCTAAACACGTTAATTTCGCATTTTTAAAGGAGCCATGAAGAGAAAATACAACTTCGTTTAATTTGAAAGAACTAGGATTCAGTATCTCACTCAGCACCATTAGAGCCACAAAAGATGTTTTTAACGAAAAAACAGCAAGAAGTATTTAAAAACTTTCAAATTTTGCGCCACAGTGACGTGTTATGAGCAAGAATGACGTCATACGGGCCAACAATAAAACATAATTTTCAGTGCGTTAACTGCAGGTTAGCATTGAAGTGATGCGGTCAAATGGAACTAGAGGCCCCATTACAGAAGTCCAGTCATGTGTCGTCACGACAGGTCAGTTAGGCGTCCGCCAATCGCGCAAACAAGGTTCCGTGACGTCATAGAAAAGTTGCGGGAAATTGGCTAGGGGGTCGCGACAGCTTCACACGTTTTCTTCAATATCTCTGTTATTTGTTCGAAGATTGCGATGATATTGGTATCATTGTTATCGGGACTAAGCAGTCTTTGTAATAAACCCAACTTGTATTTTGTCTTCATGGCTCCTTTAAGCCAATCAAAAATTGCTGTGATAGAATGAATCGTGCAGCGCTCCCTCTAACAATGACGATGGTTGAACACGATGCTTTCTTGTGAATGATTCTTTCGTTGTCATGTGAGTTTGAACTGGGTTTGCGCCATGTCGAAAAGGAAAGACGCGGGCTTCATAACGCGACAGACGCAGAGTTGATTCCGGCCGCTGAAGCATTCTTTTCTTTCACTTCACCCACAATCACTCATAATCATCGTCACAGAAAGTTGGCTTCCCTGCAGGGCGTCTTTGGTTTACAGACACCATCGGTGAGAACGCCAAAGTTCCGCTCTAAATGAAAAAAAAACACTAAAAATTTGAACAATTACCAAGAAGGTAATATTCTGTCGTTACACCACTGGCTTTGGCCGTGACAGGCTGTAGTTGTGAGTGTGTCACCTCCGCTTTACAAAAATGAAAACAATCTAAATTAAAAATACGAAGAAGGTAACGTTCTGTCGTTTCATCACAGGCTTCCGCCGTGACATGCTGTATTTTTGACAGTATGTCCGATTGGACAACCGGAGGAACGAGCGTCTGAGTCATCCATAAACTGGTTTGACGACCTCATATGGATGCACTCGCGCGGCCTTGCACCGGCTGCCTATATGGCGCAAGCTGGATTTAAGGCAGTTTTAACTTGAAGTGTAAAAGCATGGCGCTATACACGTAGTCAGGGGCTACCGCACAGGTAATTCTCTTGGTGATGCAAGGTTGGGCAAGGTATATAAATTTACTTAAAAAAAGCTTGGATTCTGGCTAGCTGGGATTCCTTGTTTCTTATATTTTTAGTTTCAGCGCACAAGAAAACACACGGACAAAAATAAACAGGGTAAGGTACTGGACTTTGTTGCATAAGGGTGAAATATACGACTAAAAAATTAGCTCAGCTTCTCTGACCTAACTTCGCGGGCGCTGATGTTCAGAGCCAAGCTGCCTGGCGCTCCCTAAATGCAAGGCTAATGCTAATGGAAGTCAAAGCAGGCAGACTGATCCTCGTTCACGGACCAACTATTGCTGGCGCTCCCGAGAAGCGGGTTCTTCATCTGGAGAGTATTCGACTTTACCCAATTTCGAATCATTCGAGAAACGACCGCCAAGCACAAATCCTCCGAACCATCTGTTGGGAGCGCATCCTATAACCTGTGTCCTCTTCGCTTGCAACCCGCTACCTCATTACCACTGTAATCCACTGTAATTTGCACTTGCTCTCCCCATCGACAGCTATAACCTCTCCACAACGCTGCGTCCATGTTACCACGCCCGGTACCATAAACCATCAGCCAAAAACCACTTCGCTGTAAAAGACAGCAGTCAAGAGACGTACATAACAAAGTTATATGGACAAACTTCGGCTACTTTATCTGCCCCACTGAAACATGCGCAGCTGTGCGAAGTCTCATATCCAGTCGAAAAACAAAAGACGGGCTGTAACGTGGGTTACCAAGAGATGTACGTCGGCAGTGATGATGGGGTTGCGTACGGTGTTCCGTTTACCTAAATAAGGATATACGTAAGACAGACAGTACGGTGCGTAGAATTGATTCTACGCGAGCACCAAAACAACGTGCACGAAATTAACATCGAGCACCTCTCTACACACTGCGGCAAATGCGATTACGTGCCATACTTTAGAAACTCCGCCTTATTGTTGCACGATTCAGATCAACGCATGCGCAGGAGCACGCTGGCGGCTGAAATGCAAATACGTGATTTCGAGATTTCAGTGCGCGACATCCCTTAGCCAAAACAGGCCATACGTTAATGTATTTTGAATCTTTTTATACATGTATTACTTTGAATTTATTTTGCAATATTTCGTCCGCATTTATTACGCATTTAGAATACTTTAATAATGTATTCTAAAGTTATCGCTTAATGCAGTAGGAGTGCCGAGGAAATATACATTCAATGAAATTTAAATTTATTGAAAATGCACAGAAAATGCCATGTTAAATACGTACAAAATCTACTAGTAACGCATTTTGAATGCTCAAAAGATACTGTTGCAAATATATTCAAAATGTCTTACTAGTGTTCGCATAGCACCACTGGAAACACATTGACAAAATTATATTGCAATATAATTCTGGATGATTCGTTAACTTCCACGCCAGGAAATTTTGTTTTGGTGTTTCCAAAATTTTAATAGGCTCAAGCCTACCGATATACTCAAATGTGTAAAGCTAAACCACCCCTTCAGTGATTGGGGCCAGCAAACGACTATGCACAAAGTGGAGCTTTGACATTTTTTTGGTGGACAATTTGGCCATTGAAATCAGCAACTTGGCATGAATGCTGTTTAGCCACCACTGTATCCAGCGTAGATGCAGCATTATGTAGTAGACTTCCCCGTGGTTCTGTGTCTCCCAAGCGGGGTATTTCGCCGGCACCGGGAGTAAAAAGAGAAGAAAAGAGAAAAAATATGACTGAAAGAGTGCTTTTTTAAGGCGAAATGCATGATAAATCAGTAAGGCTTTTCCCCTAGCTGGACCAATGTTTTTCAAGGATAAATATTTATTACTTGCCCATTCAAAAGAAAACACAAAAATTTGATACAAAAAAAAATACACCTTCGAAGGACGTAGAGAATGGATTTAGTGTCAAGCATATTTTATATTGCCATATGCCACTACTTCTTCAAGAGCTTAACAACAGCAGACGGCAGGTATGTTTACAGGTCATGCAGGGATGAAAATTAGCGCTAATTAGAAAAAAGGTGCCACTCGACAGTAATAGGAACGTTATCAAACATGCAACAGGATTCTTATTATTTTTGGGCACTTCAGTTATTATTTTGAAATAGCGGTAACTGTATTTTTTGAACTAACTTGGACAAACCTGGTATGTGAACCGACGCAGGCTAAGAAAATGACATTAGTAATAATAATAATAAATAATATTATTATTATGTGTTCCGTGTTTTGTCGTCGTTCTTTCAGAGATGACGTTCTGAAAAATATTTCGCAACACAACACTTTGAAATCTAAGGGGCAGGAAGGTTGTAGACGGCTTACATATAAATCAAGGATTGGTATGTCTTCTAAACAATGCCTTTTGAGGCGTTGACGGCACAGTCAAGGTGCTGTGGGTGGGGCGGTGGCGGCTACCACCGCGCGTTCTGTTCAGCTGCTGCCACCCACAGCACTATCTGTAGTGCAAAACACACTGTGGACAACCCACTGTGCCCACGCTGGCAGCAGGAGCGTCAAGTGGCAACGGTGCTTCTGCATTCAACGTAAAGGAGTGTAGGCTGGCAGTGCGTGCAAACATTCGGGCGAAGGAAGCTGTAACAGCCCATGATTGCAACAGCAAGCAACAGGTAAAGAAGAGGCTATGCTGATGCCGCCAAGCAACGCAGGATCCTTAAACCGCAGTCTATGAATGCCGAAAACCGGGGTACCGAGCCGACAATGGGCACCACTAATGCAAGCCAAGGCGTGGTTTCAACGTTTGCTGCCAGAAAGCGTTTTGTGTAAGCAGTGCCAATTATGCCAATAACCATCTTTAGTCTTCTATGGTTATCGTGTTGTAAACCGTCACCGATGAACAATGTTCAACAACAGACGATTTAGTGTTCGTCAAAAAACAAAGATACGCGGCAAAGACAAGCAGAAAAGGCCTTAAGCAAGTGTCCAAATTTTTAGCAGGTGCAAGGAAGCTGTTCTCTACCCTCAAGGTTATACGATTGTGATACGGCCACATCTGATTTAGAGTTCCTGGAATACTGTAGAAGCCAGGAATAAATTTGCTTTTCTCACAAAAGAATACAATTTCCTGCGTGAGCAATGATATATGGGGTGCGCAGGCTTACATTGTACCCATTTGCAAACTCCTGGAAGCTTTAATTGGTTGAAAATTGATTGGCTTGCTATTCCTGCAGATGACATAGGTATGATCAAAGCAATATTTTCTAGTTTTGTATCGCCACAAGACCACGAACTTAGGAATGAAGAGCGCATCATCCTGCAGTCACAATGGCACTGCAAGCTCAGTTCTACATAAAACGGATTTTCTTAAGACTACATTGGAAAAGGGGAGTGCATAAAAAATAGACTAGCACAATATACAGTCCTTAGGCTTAGCGTCCACTGAATGCAGACCGACGTTGACTTGTCGAAGCCCAACCACGCAGAACGTGGTTTAACCTAAGGGAACTACTTTTGCGTCGAACCACAAAAATCCTTTTCGGAGCTCTTAGGCTCCGTCGGATGAGTTGCTAGGTAGGTCCCACAGTGACCAGAAAATATTTCACCGAGTTGTACTTGTTTTCGTTCACTGCACATTAACGATTAGCTCGGGTCATCTCAGAAAGGTGTGCCGAACGTGAAGAAGTCGCTTCCTAACTAAGGAGGAGGAATTACTCTATTGAAAAAAAAAATTGTTTCTGTCAAGCGTAAAATACTGTAATAACGGCGAATTTTCGGTCTTCTGGACAAGTAGCCTTAGCAAGCTGAAACCGCCCACAAAAACAGGGCAGTAAATTTCTTGTTGTACGGTTTAACGCGCGGACGCAACGCAGGCGATCAGGCGCGCCGCATTGCAGGGCTCCAGATTAATTTTGGCCACAAGGGGATCTTTAACCCTTTGAGGGTCGAATTGTTTCTCCAAATTGAACCCTCCAGGGTCGATATGTTTTATTGCTGATTGAAATTCCTCGGATGAACCTATTTCGAGAAAAAATTATCGGAATTTTTTAGGTTGACCATAAAGTGACAAAAAATCGTTTGTGTTGTCACATATGTGGTTTATTCATGAGTAATACAAGAAAAATTCTAAATCAAAACGAAAGAGTAAGAAGCCGGCTTGTTTTCAGTGGTTAAAAATTAGATACACATCAGTTTCGTGGGCGAAAAAAGCGGGCAGCACCCGGAGTACTATACCAAAACCAGCCGCTACGCGCGCGCGTGCGCGCGCGGCTAGATCTGGTAGCGATAGACAGCGCACCGCTCATAAAATACAAAAAAGAAGAATAGAGCCCCATCCGTTTTGGCAGGCGACCTTGGTCTGTGGCAGGCGCAAGAAGCGAGAGGCGCGCAGGTGCCCGGTTGGCGATACCCAGCGCGCCCACTCGTTAGCGCAACGCAAGCGATAGCTGGCACGCCGCTGAAGTAACTCATAAAAAAAAGAGCCAATGGCGCAAGAAAAAATTTGACGTATTTCCGAAGTGTGGCAGCACATGTCAAGCAAGAGAAGATGGAGAAAAAGGCGCGCTTTTTAAAGGTACAAGCAATGCCCTACATGTACATCATTGACCATTTTGAAAGGGTTTGACGATGCCGTACATGTACAGCCATGACCGTCAAAAGGTTAACGCGTGCCTAAATCTCGCACACATGGGCGTTATGGGTTTTGGCCTTCATAAGAAAAGCGGCCGCCGTAGTTGGGAACCAAACTCGCGTCCTCGTGAGCAGCAGCACAACGCTTTGTTAAATGTGAACTAACGCACCAGAGCATTTCGATGTGGACAAAGACATTACCTTTGCTTGCACATGCCGCTTGTCACGAATGCGCGGGAGATATGTGGGCTATTATGCTTTTCAAAGCTGCCTTTTGGAAGCGTGGCAGGGCATAACAACCTCGTCCTTGCTTTCTAACAAATATACAATTCCTAACTGTCCACAAAGTAATTTAGTGTATTACGAGAAAACAAAGCGTTTACAGCTTTCTCTTTCGACATGAAAGAATTGTATTGCTGGGTAACCCCTCTCCGATATTGAACATACTTTTTACCAAAGGAGGCATTGACAACTATTGTGAAGGAAAAGTTTTATTTATATAATGGTGCCTGTCCAAGCATAGTCGATTGTCTGGCCGTGCAGTTCAATTCCCTTTTAACGCATTTGAATAGCAACAATATTTTGCAGAAAGAAAGCACGTCGATTTGGCCTTGTATGTGGTCAATCTAAAGCGTGTGTTTGGCCTTCGTAGACTACTATATAGTATACTATGTAACCCTAGGCGCTTTTCCTATAATTAGCATCTCCCGTAGCACCATGTGAAGGACCCACTGGCTACAATGACTTGCGTTTTGGAAACATAAAACTGCTCACAGACATATGCGCGAAATGGCAACGACGACGCTATTACAGGAGAATAACAACGTAGCAAAGAGACTAAATGCCCGGGTTTCGGCTTCCTGTGATTTGGCCGAACGGCATTAGTGAAGAACGTCGACAGCAGCATTGCCAATTTATATGGTGCTGGGCTGCTCATTCTGGACATTGCTGCTCGCAGCAGCATTTTTTCGTACGGCCTGGATCAAAGTACCTCCGTTGGCACGTCACGGTGAACTTTCTGTCTGCTACTGTGACGTTTCTGCAGTCACCAGTCGTGAATTGGATCACCGCCCCGCGCCAGGTGTATATAATCTCTGGACAATGGCTTCACCGGTTACTTGGCAGACCGGCAGCAGTGAAGAATGTCGACTGAAGCATTTTCAACTTATCTGGCGCAGGTTTGTGTAAAATTGCTGCATTACTTCCTGTCGATTGTGTTGCTGCTGCTGTTGATGCCAAAATTGAACTGTTTTTTGGTTGATGGGCCTTTTTTTGAACCATGGCCAAGGACCTGAGAGCCCCGTTTGATTAACTTAAGCGTGACCTTCTAGCTGATTTCAAGGAGGTAAGGGAATGGTTCGATCGGGACGTCCGTAAAAAACTGAGAGAAATAAATATATTCATAGCTTTTGCAAACAAACACTACGAAGAGAATAAGGCTGAAAACCAGGTAATCAAAAATCAAGCGCAAATCTTGAAGAACAGTGCGCAGAACGTGCACGACAATTTAAATACCACGAAGTGGGAATTCTTCAAGCCGAGCAGTACTCGCGTAGTGCGAATGTAAAAATAAAAGGATTTCCAGACAATGTTTCAGAGGACCTAACCGACCTACTCATCAGAATTGGTAAAAAAGTGGAAGTATCGCTTGCTGCAGCTGATTTAGAAGCTGTTCATAGAGTACCAACTGCAAAAAAAAAGACACCCAACAGACCATTGTGGTTAAGTTCGCACGACGACAGCAACGGGACAACTTTCTACAGAAAGCCCGGTTTGCTCGTCTGAAATGTTCCGACTTGGGACTTGGCTCAGAGGAACAGGTATTCGTAAATGCATATCTTTGCCCTGAACTGAAACGCCTGTTTGGCCAGGTTACTGCGCGTAAGTGGGAAACGGGCTGGAAGTATGTCTGGGTGCAGAATGGCAAGATTTGGCAAGCATCTTAGGTCATCTGCTATTTAATGCCTACATAAATGATATCATAATTATATATCAATCGACATATATATTATCTATGCTGACGTCTCCAGTATATTTTGTACCGGTAGTGAATGCAATGAACTGGTACAGAAAGCGAACCAAACATCACGTGAACTACACAAATGGGCCACCAAAATTCTCAACTCATAAGCAGCACAAAACCTAAGGCGATCTTTTTTTCGTGGTAAAACTAAAAATGTAAAATCTCGAGTAAACTTCACCTAATCAATGCTGAAATTCAGCTGTCCCAAACTGCTAAGACTTAAGGAGATGGTTTTCATGAATATATGCTATGAAACTCTCAAACCGAAGCTGCGTGCAGCAAATTAAGTAAGTCTCTGGGTATGCTGAGAAGGTGCCAGTCGCTTTTAGCAACTCCCCATAAACTTCTCCTTTTTTATAGGAATTTCACATCACATTTACGTTATTGCCAACTAATACGGGCATCCGTATCAGAGTCCTCAAAAAACAAAATATACATACTCCAAAAAAATGCTATGGGTGCTGTTACAATGCCCATACATCCCATTTATTCGCTAAATTTAAAGACCTAAGGTTTAACTCGGTTGATGAATGTCAGCTTTTATGTCCTTAAAATCTGAAATCCGCACAAACATTACTATACTGAAAATCTCAGCTCACCTGCAGCTAAAAGTTTCAGCTCGCTGTAATCGCCACAGCAAACTCTGGCACATACCTACACCGAGAACAAATTACGGCGTTCAAATGCTGAAATTTGCCATTCCGCATGTGCTAAATAAATATAAGCTTACACTAAAACAATTGCACTCACTTTCTGCAGGCGCTGTCTTTACTCTATTCAGTTGTGGACAGCAACCTATTCCTCCTTCAGTCATAGTCGTACAAAAACACGGACAATAGAAGACCTGTGTCTGTCACACACAGATTATAATATCATTTTGTCTGTCTGATATATTTTATGGTAAAATTAGTATTTTCCCATAAAAATTGTTTTACAAATTTAGTCTGCGGCCATAACAAAGTAGTGTTTTGAATGTGTTGTTATATGCAGAAACATGTGCATCTGATACAAACCGCGGAAGCCTTATTTGCTAAGAAATAATTGCATTGCTCACCTGCTGTCACCCTTCTTGTTTTGTTTTGGTGTTTTTTATTTTTCTTTTTTTTGGAAGGTGGGGCTTCGTCAAGCTGCATTTGCGCAGCTTTCTGCTCATTTTCACACCACTTTGCGTTGCTATTATCTTTGTAATTTCTTTGTATGCACACGCACTGCTTTGTGGTCAATTAAAGAAACTTCAACTTCAACTTCTTATAGATCGGCGGGGACGAACATTTAGTGCGCATTTCTGCACACGGCACACACACTGCCACCGATACTCCCCTTGAGGATGAAACGTTGCCCGCGAAGACTAATGGTTGTATTTTAGTCCCTATCTTAGTCATTTTTGCCTAAACATGTGTGTACTCTTTTTGTCACTTGTAGCGTAAGGAAAAAACCCTAGAGAAGCCACGCAAATGCTAGCTGTGAATTTGATTGTTTGGCCACCTAGGATAATTTGTTAGCAGTCAACGTCTCGAGGAGGGGATATGCAATTTTGGTAAAAGGGAGCTGTACCTAACGCACAGAATTTAATCGTCCTGACCACTAGAATGAATTTTACGATTGTTATTACGGATGTGTGCTCACGTTGAATACGTTTCAGTTCCGCCGGACCACCGCCCTCCTTAGGTCCGCTATGATGAGCAGAGTATGGCTAACAGATTATGCGGTTACAAACTGAAGTGGGATTGGACGCGTGAAGCACGAGTTGTAATTCTTTTGTGGCAATGCTTTTTAACTTGTTGACGGTACCATTTCCCGTCCAGAACCAGTAGCAGTAGCAGCAGAATAGCGAGATGAAATAGTATTTTAAAGTTCATCCTGCATACCTGAAACGGACAAAGCAGCACAACAAATGCGATGCATAAGCGTTTGGCAAATAGGATAGTGCGGGGCCGACCTGCTTTTCTGCATGTATGATCTACTTCTTTGTTGCCGTTTTTAATCCAAGAAATACCTACAGCCTGCTAAAACCGGGCATTCAGTTTCTAGCAACAGGAGAAAGTGCGTACCATATCATAACAGTTTTCTCTGCTGTATCTTCTATTATATTTGGATATTGTTAAGAATGCGGAGTTATAGGCTCCACGCGTCATAAAAAACTGGCTATTACAAAAGGCACCAATGTGCTCGCTACTTTCGCTCTGAGGGCGCGTTTAGATGCGTTAAACGGTGGACACACGAATGGATATCTATATATAGATTCTGCCTTTTGGTTTTTTGTGAATTCCATATTTGAGTGCAGCAAAATAGAGCCGATATTGTTTGTGTAGGAATTCGGAACAGCATATTGAAAACCACGTGCTGGGCCCTTTTTTGTTTTGTTTTCCCGGACGAACACACTAATGAAGAAATATTGGGGTGTTTGGTGTCCTGAAGCTACTCCACACCTTATATAGCCAGCCGGAAGAGAAATCTATACCCCCTTGGATTCCTTAAAATGCGTCGAAATGTTAGAACATAGAAGTCAGCATTTTTAGTTAGAAGTTTTAAGTTTTTGGTGCGTTATTCGAACCAGTATCCGTGTGGTCAGCACCCAATGGCTCTGCCAACGAACCACTTCGATCGTGATACTTGACAAGTGTTTACACCATCCATGTGTGCGACATTTGTTAATCAAATTAATAAATCCAACAAGCATGTACATTTCTATTGTGGACCTTCGGCATTGCGGGAGACTGAAATCATGATGCCCGATTATCACTACACAGACACAGCGAGTAAAGGACAACTGGGTAGGTCACGTCACCTGAAGGTTTACGAGAAAGCTATTCCGTTTGGTCAGCCTTGCACTCTGCTCACGCTACCAGCAGGAGCATTGGTGTGCGCGCCCCTCCTCCTGACGAGGCAACGACTACAGCGTTGATAGTGGTGTTACTGGTGTGAAAGGGAAAGTGGGTGAGAAGTTGTGAAGTTGATGGTTCGTGAAAGAAAAAAAGCTCCGAATCACGTTGACCGCGTATTATCAACAGCGAATGGTTGAAGCGTTTCCCCGTGAACCGGCAACCGTGATTTATTTTTTGGGTTGAGCTCCGGTCCGGGTCAGCAGCCTTAAAAAATGACGCTTCAGGTTCGGGTTCAGTTTTAGCAAAAATACCCTACCGGTTTTGAATTTCGGTTCAGTTTTGTTACGGTTCAACCTGTTGCTTTAAAGAGAATAGTGTGGGGATTCTTTAGCCATACACCTCGTACAGGCGTAGCATAAAAACTTTGTTTTGCGGTTGTTATTAATGAGAAGAAAACTTTTCCTCGTTCATTTGGTGCACCATTCAACAAGGCAGAAAAACCGATGTTGCCGTAGGGGTCTTTACAATATTTTAAGGATATCAAAATGGTGGCAGAGATGCAGAGAGAGTTGGTTAGCAATTAGAAAGGAGCATACAGAATACTTCTTTCAGTAAATTGATTCTAAAATATCGGTGGCCACTTAATCCAGCGTGGAAAAAATGTATATATCCTACCTCTCGCCTCAAGCAAATGTTCTTGGCCTGTTAAAGGCCGAAATGTATTTAAAATAACTCCCAACTTTTTCCCACTTTCTGAGCAAATAACCAAAGCATCTATTAAACATGGGATCAATTTCGTTCGTATAGCGAAGATAACTTGTAGTTAGTACTTTGTCACATAAAAATATATCAACAATTTTCTGTCCAGAAATTTCAAGTCTTCTTTTTGAGCTGCTGAAGCAGTTGACTTTTAATATAGTTCTCCAGGGTACCAAGGACTAACGCCGGGCAGTTTTGGCTTTCTGGTTTCGAAATAACCGTGAAAGAACATGGTTTTGTGGTCACCCTTGCCACTGAAAAAAAGTGCGACCATACATTATTTTCCGATTTGCATTCTTTCAGACGTCCGGAGAGAATGCCCAAACACCGTCACTTCAGGTGTTTTTTTTATTTTTTTTGGGGGGGGGACGCGGTGGTCGCTTTTTTTTTCGCTGACGCAAAGATTCTCTATGCCGAATTTTCAGTTTATATTTCTTGATGCATATTCTCCATGTAAATGAAACAACAGTTACGCGAAAATGTAATACTGCCGCGGAAAATGGAACACTTTTTCATAGTTGCAGATAAAAGAAGACGCGGCCAATCATGCATGTTCAAATTTAGATAATCTACCGAAGCAGTGGCAGCACTATTGTGTATGCGTCATGGAAGGCATCGAACAACGTCAGATAAATGGATGAGTGTAGCGTGCACGACATCTGTAAACGTGCCCATTTTGTTTTATTGCTCACCAGCACAAAAACCACCACCACGGTCACATAAAACCGACTAACTCGCGCTCAGTACGAGGGTTAAATTTAAAATTGGTGCTTATTGTTGCTTTTGCTTAATGTTTATTAATGAGCGCTACAGGATGTCACTAGTATTGACCGCTAAAGGAGAGATCTTGAAATGCGCGATCTTTGTCCACAACGAAGATTCTAAATTTTTTATATGTTTTGAAAGCTAAATGTCGTTCGCTTAGTTTTGCTGCTTAGCCTTCACAGCAGTTAGTTTTGGCTGTGCATAGAAAGTTCGATAGCAACAATGAAATCATTACGACATAGGGCACTAACTTTTTAGCGAAAGCACGTGACCTCGCTGATGGCGTAATTTTCGAATTAGTAAGCGCCTTCACATATTATTACGCAAGATGATGTTCGTAGATTTGTGAAACAAAGCAGCTTAAAAACTTCGCTGGAAGGGCCACAATTTTCGGTACACCTTTTTTGTGCAGGCTCTGCGGCGCTTTTGATAAGACAGACACTGAGAGAGAGAGAGAGAGAGAGAGAGAGAGAGAGAGAGAGAGAGAGAGAGAGAGAGAGAGAGAGAGAGAGAGAGAGAGAGAGAGAGAGAGAGAGAGAGAGAGAGAATTTTATGACTTCATGGTTTGCCCAGGATGACTTCAGCAGTAGGAAAGGCTTGGAGCCAATTCACCCTCTCTTCTGTCATTGCTCTCTGGCGGCGGCCTCGGCCACCCAGACAGCCCATAGCTGATACTCGGCGTCTGACCTGAGCAGTATCAGCTCTAATTGGTCTGGTTTATTTATCATTTTCCTTCCGTTGTCTTTGGCAGTGATAGCCGGGCAGGCCAAGGGCATGTGTTTTATCCTCAGCACTTCCTGGTCCCTTTGTACATTGTTCGCTGTGTAGTTCTGGATATCAGAGACTATACAGTACCGGGTGGGCGTACATTTCTGTCTGGTGTAGTCCGCAACGGGTTGTTATTGTCTGATGTTTTGTGTGGCTGTGGATATTTTGGCCTCGGCAATCGATAATGAGTTGTGACCCCTCTGTGTGTGACCGTACATTCACTGCTGGTTCTTCAGTTTGAGGGATGATTGGTAGTGCTTATTACACTAGCTCGACCAGTTAGTCGTCAACCTAGGTTGTGAGCGTACCAGAGAGGGCTGTTTCCGCAGGTGCAAATATTCGTAGTTTTCTGAGCCTTGCACCACTGTATCCCTTCTTGCTTTTTAGCTCTTCAGATGATATGCGTACCCCGCTAACTTTGCCGTCTCGGAATTACTCACATGTCTTGATTGGGTTGGTGATAGTGCAAAGGCAAATAGCGCTTACCCGCCGGGGTGGCTCAGTGGCAAAGGCGCTGTGCTGCTGATCTCAAGGAGGCGAGTTGGTTTCCCGGCCTCGGCAGGCGCTTCTCTGATGGAGGTGAAACGCGAGAACGCGCGAGTGTTCGAGATTTCAGCGCACGTTAAATATCCCCACTGAGTGAAAATTAATCTCCAGCCCTCTACTAAAGCGCACCTCATCACCTGTGTAGCGTCGGCGCGTTAAACCTCATATCATTCAAGCAATGGCAGCTTCTTGTACAGCCTCGTGTTTGGTTAGGTGAATTGAGCGTGAAGTAATTGGGTAGACGTGCTTGTCGACCGCAGTAATTATCATGGCTGTGCGCTCAATCAACCGGGTTTAACTCTGGATGCAGCTTCCCGCGTAAAGGATGAATGTGCATACGTGCTTGTGCATCGGGAAACATATCAGCTTTATTCCCTGGCCGCTAATGATATCCAAGGTTTAGGGATCTGGGCACGTATCTTCCAGCAAGAAATTTTGTCAGCCACACCATTTAAGAGACTGGGTGGGCTTGGAATACCTCGTCCAATGCATTGTGCACCCCAAACGCCCCAAATGTGTTGCTCGCCGTTGCCATGGGCATGCCTTAGGCTTGTCTGTATGCATTTCGAATCATGTGTTTTGTATTTGTCCTTTCGTCTCCTTGACTGAGAGAAAAGGTGCTACGCGCAACATTCTACTCTGTACAAAGACCGCGATCAACCTGAGTAGATTGGCTTCTGTGATTAATTGGTGTAAAATGGCTACTCTGAAAAGGAATGCGGTCCTTTGAAGTAGGCTTCGCTTTGAGAATTGCCATGGCTTTGGTGTTATGACCATTCGCTTGAATTTGCAGTGCCAGGACTTTGATGATCGGCACTATTGGTACGAGCCCACATTTTGCTTGTGGTTCGATTCCCAAAGATTTATAGGAGCATTTGCTTCTCTCCCTGTTGGCCTGATACACAAGTATTGCTGATTTTTTGGCGAGGACGGGAGAACCCTTTGTTTTGACGTAGGTCTCTATTATAATGTTTACTGCTTCTTGTAAGGTGTCTTGTTGCCCCATTACTGGTGCCGGTTACCCAGGGTCTGAGGTAATCTGCGTATAAGCTATCGTGTAGCCTTCTAATATTGTTACTTCTCCCCGAAGTCCCATCTCGGCTATATTGATCAAGAATGGGAGAGAACAGATCACTGCGATGTGACCCTGACTGGCAGTTTGAATTCTTTCGATTTATTTGTGCCTATTTAAAGTTTTCCTTTTCGCAGGGAAATCTTCTCACGTAACTATACGTTCGAGAGGGCATTTCGAGCATTCCGCGTTTTTCTAGGATGGCACTGAGGCGCACGATACCGAAGGCCTTTGTAAGGTTACTGCGGAGTATGGCTGTTTATCGATGTATTACCCTTTCTGCCTATGGTCTCACGTCTTAGTTGTAATAGGCCGTCTTGAGTTGATACCATCGGTATAAATTCGAAAATACTGGGAGGCTATAAATTCTTGCCTTCTGGGTATTCACTAATATTCTTCAGCTCTCTCTACGTGCTCCACGAGCTTTCCGATGAACAAAGGGAGGGAAATGTGTTTTTACGTTCTATAGCCGCTTCTTTTCTGGCTTGGGAATCATGATGGGGTCAACCCTTTCCCATTGTTTCGGTATGCTTTCCATTCCTAATATTGCATTAACATACTGTGCTAGTGCTCCTACGGTATAGCCATAAAGATTTCTTATACTTTTGTTTGTAATCCCAGCCTGGCGCGGTAAAGATTTGGTATACAGGTCCTGGATATGTGCCCGTACTTCCACTTTTATTATGGGAAGGTCTAGTTTGGGTTTTGGAGTTCCGGTGTATGCTTTGGGCTTTGTGTTCCGGTGCTTGTGTTCCTTTATGCTTTGTGTTCCGGTGTATGCTTTGTCCTGTCTTCCGGTTTGTGCTACTTTGAGTTTGGTACAAAGTACCCCTTTTGATTTCGTCTATAATAAACTTGTCTGATCTTGAATATTTATGTATGGTCTTCCTATTGTGTCTGTGTTTGGCCTTGCAGGGGGGGGGGGGTCTAGTAAGTAGCAAAGTGAACTTCGGGTTTTCAGAATCCTCATATATACACCTAATGTATTGCAAGCGCTTACCCATTCTTTCGGGTCAGTTTGTTTGCATACTCTTTTATTTTTCTGTTTCAGTAGATGATTTGCCTTCGTAGGTTGCGATTTATTCTGTAAGTGCTTAACCGCCTTTGAAGGCTCTGTTTTGCCTCTCGCATTCATAATAAGTGGCCATCTGCTTGTTTCAACTATGCTGATTCAGGTATCATCGTCATGGTTTTTTTTCTTTCCTAAGATTCTTGTCCCTGATCATATTTCCCGTTGGGCTGCCGTGATGTTTCGCATTTAATTCCATTCAGTATTTCCAATAAAAAACGAAGGGCACAAGGGTCAGCTTTTCCCAAGACTGATTAATGTATTGATAGTTTGCTTTTTTATATTTTAGCGACAGTTGCTTCGATTTTTGAAGAACCGTGAACGCTATGCGAAGTAAATGCTGTTTTGTTGGGTTGTAGGAGCTTGCTTGTGTTTGGCTGTACAGTACCTTGTCAAAATTTTGGAGGCCACCATGCCTATTGCCGCAGCGGGCGCGTGCCAAAGAAGGGTCACTGCTATTTTCTCTGTTGGCTGGGTGCGTGGATAAAGATGGCGAGAACTTTTGCTCCTGTCTTCGTAGTGCGGCTGGCGAAACAAGTGCTGCCCGAAGCTGGTTTCGCAACGAAATCACTTCATTGTAGGACGCGGCCAGGATGCTTCAGGTTGACTTCGGTATCTCGGTATTTCACACAATGCCGCTCGCTGCTCGAGCTTTTTTTTTGCCGCAGACGGTCCGCGCACAGTTGTTTGTGAATCCTGGGTTCAGAATTCTTGTAGTTTTTTCTATAGGCCCGACATACTCTTTGCAGCATCCGCCTGGAAATCTTTTTGCTCGGAACACACATTACAGAACAAGCGCGCATGCAAATTAATACAGCTAGTTGATACGCGGTCGTGCATACCCGTGTGCATTAGGTTAAAACATTTGCTGGGTATTTCACAGATTAGTCACCCGTATCGAAAGGACCATAGGTAAGGTCACCGGAGTAAATTGCTGGGCTACTGCTTAACTACTGGCGGTTGTGAAGACTCTCAGTAATGCTGCGAATAACTAATACTACTTATAAATTCTTACGCTTCACTGCCCTTTACAAAATGCGAAAAGGTTTTTACAACTTTGCCACTTCAAGATAGAAGAACGAAATAACTAGTGCGGTGTCTGTTGCGAGGAGGGAATATTTTATTAATACAAACCTTATGTGCTGATGCCCGGGCCTCCGCCTGGTGGAGGGTTTTCTCTAGTCCGGGATACTGTGGTCTGCGCTGGCCACGCCGACGCTGTCCTCCAGGCTACCCTGGGAAGCGAGGTCCTAGCTGGTTGGCCGTACGACCTCCTGTTCGTTTGTAGGTTGGCGATTAGGAGTAAGGGACGGGGATTGTTGACACCCCCGTACCAGATGGTGTAGAATGCCAGGTAGAAGGCAGTGTCTGCCACAGACGGGTAAACTGTAGGGCTACATGATAGGAAGTAAGCTATTTTGTGGTACGAGTTTTTCTGCAGTCATCGGAATGTGGTAGCTTGGGTTCTGGATAGCTGTTGCAGTCATCGGAAATGTGGTAGCTTGGGTTCTGGATAGGTGTTTGTTAGGAGCTTGGCTATGTTGGCACCCGTTCCGGTAGTTAGGGACTATTCCGACGTATTTTCGCAGGGGCATGGGCTCAAAGATGTCTTTAGGTTGTAAGTTTACTCCCTCTTGGGAAAGGGCCCGGTAGGAATGGGTGCGGGATTCGGCGTGCGCCCACTCATTTTCCTTGAGGTATTCGTACCCAGGTGACCAGAGAGTGTCTGTTTATGGAAGCTGATAATTTGCTTTAGAATAGGCAATGCATGTAAAGGTATTCCTCTGATCAAAAAATTGCAGAAAGCAGCTGTTGGAGCTTCAAATGTTTATTTTAAAAATATACTGCTCCTTTTGTGTCCTGCAATTTTAATCCTGCAGTTGACCTTTCTGAGCACAACTGGCAAAGCATGCTCTGCAATTTCCGACTGATTTGACTGAACAAGACCACGTCTTCTTCAAACCGCAGGTGGTGCAGATATTCCCAATTTATTCGCACCCTTGTTTTCCTCAACTTGGGCCTTCTGACCACGCCGCTCAGACAGGCTGTAAATAATTGTGAAAATAGTGTCCCTTTGCCGGACACCCTCTTCTGCGGCAAGCTTACGAGTTCTTTGATGGAGCCGCATAGTTCCCGTACATCCGTCGCAGATATCTATGAAGTGCGCAATGTATGATTTGTCGACCCCTGTCAGCACGCAACGCCTTAATTTACCCTGAAGTTGGCACTGGGTCTAATACTTTTTCGTAATCTTTAAATGCCATGTACAACGGTGTATTATAGTCTGAAGATCTTCCTATAACCTGATTGATAGCGTGAATATGGTCTAAAGTATAGAAACCTATGTGAAAACCGACATGTTCTTGTGGCGGTTGAAGGTCAACTGTCACACATATGCGGTTGAAAATGAAGATGTAAATACCTTGCCGGTAATTGAGAGCTGGTTGTTAGGCCTGTAGTTTTTAAGCGCTTTGGCATCACCTTTATTAGGTAGAAACACAAATTCACGTTGTTTTACGCATTAGCCACCTTGGAAATCCTCAGACACTCCGAGGATAGGTGTGCAAGCTTTGCTTGCAAAATGTCTCCACCAAGGTGCAATATGTCGGCCGTAATACCTTCATTGCCTGTAGCTTTGCTCTTGTTCTTTGCTTTCAGCGGCGTTGCTACTTGATCTCTGCTAACCAGCGGAACGTGCCCGACATCAGTAATCGCTAAAACTGTGTGTGAGTAATGCTCCCAAACTGGTTCTAGTACATGATCCATTGTGTTTGTTATTTTGTCGTTCTCAACCCGGAGTGCATACACTCTTGTTTTGCAATAGCGAGATTCCTATAAGTTGCTTTCAAACTTCCCCCGTGGTTCATTGTTGCGTCAACTGTTGCAACGTCGAATGGGCGGATGTCGGAAGTCACTTTTGTTGGTCAGTTAAAATTTCACAGTACCCATGTTACTCAAGGCATGGCAGAGGTTAGTGGTTGTCAACTGCCGGAGCGTTGGCGCTGTAACTACGCGATTCATTGATACCTTTTCAGTACCAACCAAGAACGAAGCTTTCAAACCACAGGCCAATAACGTATTTGGGGTACGTACTACTTTATGATATGTAGTAGCTTGCAGAACCACAAGCGCACACTGTCGGGCAACATCGGCTTAGGTCTAACGATTTGCGTTGTGGCCTTACTACATTAATCGGTGCCAGCACCTTAACCGTACTTCAAGTGCTTTAGCAAGTTGCACTCCTTGACGACGATAAACCCCACAGCATGACATTAGGGGTAACGTAATTTACTCTGCGAACTTATGTATGATACTGTGCAGGTTAATTTAATGATGTATAAAGCTGTGAGACCATGCTTCATTAACGCCTAACGTTTTCCTTGTATAGGTGTGATAAACACGCATTTTTCAGCTGTCATTGTACTCAGCTCTGGCATTTCGTTTGCTGTATGTGTTTAATTTTTTTCCCTTACTTGGATCACGGCTCCGATTTAAACACAAGGTGATATATGAATTTGGTTACATGATTTGATGTCTGATCAGTAAATATAGCACAGAAACAGTGCGTGTATTTAAAAAAGTCAAATATCTCAAAGTGAGTGTGTTTTTTTAATTTTAAATTTTATTTGCTTGGTGTTGAAGAAGTGCTGTTTGCCGACGTTGCATGACATATACCTGTGCAGAGGCTTTCTTCAAGTGAAGCAGTTCACTTTTCGTCCGGATCTAAAGCGTTGTAAGGATGCAAAGAAATATAACGAACCTAATTAGGGCGTACTGTAGAGAAATCTTCAACGTGGTCCTTGCTAAGGGCCAAGTAACGTCGGACGAATTTTACGTTTATCTGTGCACTTCTTATGCACGTTGTAGCTCAGAGCGTGACCATAGGCCTTACGACGGGTGGTCGCATGCCTGCGTAGCCTCCTCCGGTGGCATCTCATAGACCTTCCTGCAAGAAAGTTAAAAACTCAAAATTCTAGGAGGCTTCACACAGCAGATTCCCCTAAATAGGCTCCGAGAAAGCGGCTGCATGAATTAGGCTGCTCAAACGAGGCCTTATGACACAGGCTTCACACAGTTATCAAAAGAGCGACACGAGGAAAGCAGTCGCATTGTTCTTTCGTAATGAACTGAACACTTCCCCTTGACGATCCCCTTGCGGCAGTTGCCGAAAGCCGTCTTGGAATCTGTGACGATCGTATGCATGCCTCCGTGCGTAAGGGCGAGAGCGATGGCCAGCTCTTCTGCTTGGCTGGCGTCTGTCGTCCGTAATGACGCACTGGTCACCAGCTTGTCGATGGTCGTGACGGCGGCCACTGCTTTGCTGCTGTGCTGGGGAAGTGAGTTGTCCACGTAGAGGACCCGGAGTCTGCTTCCAGCTGTCGGGCGAGTGCCTGTGCCCCCGCGGCACGCCACTCGTCGTTCCTGCCTGCCTGCATATTGCGCGGCGGGGGCTTTGTCTTGAGCGCTTCCCTCCACGACGGAGGTAGAGGGTGCTTGGGTATCTGTGGTTCGATGGGCCAACCAATCTTCTGGAGGACTGCTCGGCCGTGCTCAGTCTGGCTCAGTCGCACTGTCTGGTTAGACCAGTGAGCCTCTTGAGCTCGTCTACCGTATTATGTACTCCCACGTCCAGCAGCTTCTGCGTAGACGAGTACTGGGGCAGGCCCATAGCCGTCTTGATGGCTTTCTTTACGATCCTGTCTAGCGTGTTGCTGTTCGCCTTCGTTAGCTAGAGATACGTATCCGAGTAGGTGATGCGAGACACGATGAACGCTGTGACCAGGCGGAAGGCGTCGTCTTTTTTACGTCCTCTTTTCCGGTTCGCAACGCGTCGGATCATTCCGGTGACCTGTTCGGAGGCCATCTTGATCTTAGCAATGGCCGCTGCAGCCTTGCCGTCTCGTTGTAACAAAAGACCGAGGATGCGCAGATGCTGCGTGGGCTTGATGTCTACGCCGTCGATTGTAACGAGCACATTCGGCTCGGCATTGTTCTTGCGTCTTCTGGGCGGCACGATGAGGAGCGGCGACTTCTGGGGTGCGCAGCAAAACCCGCAGGTCTTGGCGTATTCGAGGACCGACGTTGCCACCCTCTGCAGGACCTCCTCCGTCCAGGCTTCGGATCCCGCACGACTCGTCCACACCGTGATGTCTTCGGCGTAGATCGCGTGGTCCACGTCTTCGATCTGTTCGAGTAGATTTGGCAGCGAGAGGACGGCCAGGTTGAGTAGCAGGCGCGACAGGACGGAACTCTATGGGGTGCCGCAGTCCCCAGTTCTATCGGGTCCGACTTCTCTCCTCCAATCTGTATGATCGCCATGCGCTTGCTCAGGATATCCTTAACGTAGCCGAACGTGCGTTAGTCACACCACGAGGGCCAGTATTCCGAGCGGCGAACTCCGAGTGGCTTTCTTCATCACAAGCTCCTGCAGTTGCCCCAGGACGTTATGCATGCCGAGGTGCTGCAGGAAGCCGTACATCGTTTCGGGCATTTGGTTGGTATCTTCTGGGTAGGTTTGGAGTCTACGGAGCACCATGCGCTCCATTACCTTCACTACGCACGACGTGAGGGAGATGAGTCGCATCTTCTCAATTGTGAGGGCTTTGCTCGGCTTGGGGATGAACCGTGCGCCTCTTTCCATTCCATCGGCAGCAGCGAGGTCTCCCAGGTCCTGTTGATATGGCCGAGGAGCCTCTTGGCCGCCCCGTCGCTCAGTCATCTTCGACAGGCCTTGGTTTGCGATGACTTGGAGGCGGAATTTACTCGATGGGCGTCAAGGACAAAGTGTTGTGCTGCGATTTTACGCGACAGGGGGCTTCGACGAAGCGCTGGTAGTGGCCTCACCACTAAACGCCGCCAATCGACAGTCAGCCGGTGTGTGCGCAGTATGATCGCTGGAAACGTGTTTCCCTGACCTAGCCGGACAAATATTCTGCGGGTTCTAGCGCTCCTCTACCCGTCTGCAGCAGGAGTGTGTTCATCAGTTATCGTCTACTCGCAAAACAGTTTCGAACGAGGGGTTGCATGACCATGCTTTCATTTATCGTCATCGTGGGAGACAGTTGCGCTTCAGGCGGTGCGTGGAGCACACTTCTTGTGAATAGATTAGAGGCGCGATAGCTTACACGTACGTACCTATACAAGACACGGCGCGTGTTTATTTTCAGAGGTGATATCCACACAATTAACAGGTATTTTTCAGAGTCACCCTCGTATGGCTGGAAGCAGAGCATGGAAAGCGAGTAAAGGGGAGAATGGCGGAATAAAGTACCTTGTGACACCAGATGAAGGGTAAGCGAGACCGGGAACGGCGCGAAGGAAGAGAGGGGAGTGAGGGATTGAACTCAATGAAAATAAATTCAAGGAAGTTCATATTAACGCGTAAGACTTGAAGGTAGCGAAGTTGTACGCAACGTTCACGGGAATCACGACTATTTAACTCCACGATTTCAGCCGATTTGGCCCTTCTTCGCTGCCGCAAATGCTTTACTTTTTATCCTTTACTATAGGAAAGCTTACTGTAACGCATAACGTATTACGATTGAACAATGAACGTTCTGTATACCATAGGACTTTTCACCACACTGACCCCGTTGAGTCACGGGTGCGTTCATAACCATCATCAAGTGTAGGTGAGTACTGTTCGTCTCTATTGAAGACTTTAACTAACGCCTCTTCTTCTCCCTCGGTTACCACTTTCAAAGCCTGTGGTGGGGGTGGTAGATTCAATATTGGAAGTACATCGTCGTGTTGGGTATCATTACAGGTAGGCGTTCTCTTCATCTTCACTAGTAGTGCGTTGTGTTGGATATGGTAGACAAGCTCTGGCTGACATATTTTGATCAATTTGAGACGTGCCGAAGTTCGCAAAAAAAAACAGATCGATGCAAGTTCCACGAACCGTAGTAGGTATATTACCCCACTTCTTGCTAAGGCAAGTCATGCGGAATGTATCCATCATGTAGTCATCCTGCCGCACCTCCTGCTGGTCGTTCACGCTAAAGGATCCATGAAGACAAAATACAAGTTTGTGTTATTTGAAAGATTTCGTCTTTCATATATCCCCCAGTGCTTGTCCGAATGCAAACGATGCTTTATTAACTGAGAAATTATTTCATCTAAGTTGAATTTTTGATTTCCCCACTAAATTCTGCGTTTTCTAGGCCTGAAATGACATCGCCGGAACCGACCGCTGTGCAGCCGATTGGTAAACCTTGTTTACCGTTAGTGAACCCAGACAGCGACACCATACCGTGGCAAGCCGTTTTATGACTTTGCTTTGTTTTTGACCGTATTTAAACCTGACTTGTTTTTCATCAGAGAGAAAATAACCGTTTCGTGAAACATAGCGCTCACAGACAAATATGGTCACGTAAGACACCGTTGCATGCTTCAATCGGCCAGTGTCCTCTGAGACAACCCCAAAGCCCCGCAGTCCTGTGCAGATAAACCAAGCATAGTGCGGGCATTGCCAACAGCAGTACGCATCGTCACTTCTATGTTTACGTGTGCTTTCGGAACTTCCATTGTTTGTCCCACAATTCTTACGGCTTTAAAGAGAATGTGCTGTAAATTTAAGCGCAAATATCTCGTTCGGCAAGCTTATAAGCTCTGCCTAATTTGCGTATGCTTTTGCCGCCCTCCGCCAATGGCAGAGCTAGTTGGTATGACATCGTAGGCTCTGTTGCGGAAAATGAGATAGGGGATCGCATGGCCATTCCCTTTTTTCATAATTATGTAGCTTATTTGAGCGAAGTTTACGCTACGAGTGATCTTAATATAATTCTAACAATACAATCTTTTTGAATGAGCTAAACTTTAAACTTGTGTTTTCTCTTCATGGCTCCTTTAAGGTTTCCCAATACCAGAAAAGGTCTGCGTTCCTGTTCGTACATACATTTAGGTGTCAATCGAATGAATCCCTTGAAATTCTATTGAGTAGCGTTATGTGCGACGTACAGTATGACCACTCTAAAGCTGCCGACATTCCAGTTCATTGCCCAAGCTTCGCCTGGCTCGAAGAAGCCGGCTCTTCGTAGGTTCACTTTTTGTTGTTCCAGTAGAAGGGCTTCGGTCGTTTTTACGTAGACGCTCACTCCTCCCGCGTTTCTGTGCATGTTCGTGTCGTACCCGACGCAAGTGCAATCATTGATGTGAATTCGTGCATCGTTCCGGGTTTCCGTGAAGCATATCACGTGTGCCTTGCATAGGAGTTCGTAGTGATTGATGTGTGTTGCGCGACACTGAAGTGATGGAGCTGTTAGCATGGTCGCGGGAATTAGTCTTTTATGAGACGGACTTTTGTACTACCTCCTAGCGCATGCGAAGGACGGAAGCACAGCCATATATTGAGGGCAGAGCCATAACTATCGAGTGACGTAAGCAGTGTGATTGCGATAGCGAAACTGTTGCCACAACTGCAGTGAACGCTGAAGCTTTTGTCATTCTTGGCCAATCTCGTTAATCAGTTATGCGGGGCTTGGAAAACGTGCGCCGGGGACACTGGGCGGTCGCCATGTGGCAGGCACACACCAGCTTTTGGCGTTTTCTTGTTTTTTTAACTGCCTGGGGTTCACCGCAAGGCAAGCGGTCATGTGCTCTTCCCATTTTGCATCGTACGTTTATCTGCAAATAGAGAAGATAATGATTTTCTTAATAGCTGCGCAGTTAAAACGAATGTGGATCAGTTCGTCGAACAAGAGCGTAAAAAAAACCACAAAAACGTACAAATAATTTATTAACAACGTATATGAGGTGCGCGCCTCAAAAAAGACAGAATTTCCAGCTAGAAGTTCAGTTTCTAGCTCATTTGTAGCTGGATTGAGATTTTTTTCTGCCTGGCAGCTATTCCTTCAAGTCAGTCCAGCCGGAAGAAATGTCGTTTCAAATCGCGCGCCATCAGCCGCGAAGGGTTCGCACAACATTCGACAGATGGCGACGAGTGTACTGGCCAGTAGGAAGACGCAGTGAAACATCCCCCTCGCGAGGGGCACGATCAAATGCAGAGCATTTCCGGGGGCGCACGACGTTAAGTAGTTTGCGTTACGTTAATGTTTTTGCACTTGTGGCCACTGCTGACAAAAGAGCGCTCTTCAGCAGTAATTTGAATGAGTCAAGGATATCAGGCGCGTTAGTAGCGTCCCATTCTGTGTCGGCTTTGTGGCGCAGTGGGAAGAGTACCATGTACATTGCGTTCCGTCCGCAGGGTCGAGGGATCGAAACCTGGCGCCGGATAGTATTCTTTTTTATATAGTAAGGGCAACGACGGTGCGGACTACGGACGTCAACGGGGGTGACATCGTGAGTTACTGAAGTGCTCTGCATTTAAAAGGGAAATAAAACCAACAAATCGGGAAAGTTGTGGCTGTTTTTGCTCTTTCTTTCGTAGCACATGGTCACTTGTAGGACAGGCCCGCTTTTGGGAGCTTTGAACAGCTAATGTTCCCGGTTCACAAAATTCATACCACTGTGAAACTCAAAAGTAATATTTGTAGAATAGTGCATGCCGCGTGACACCCTAGTGTGGTGTCACGGGAGTAGGACAGGTGTATACATCCTCGCAGAATCCCGATTCTAGGGAGGCTGTGGTGTGTTCCAATCTGCGTGCTGACGTAATTAAACCACTAAGATGTAGAAATGAAAGCGACCAAAAAAAGAAACCCTGGAAATCTCCACAAAGGTGAAACCTGGGGAGGAGCGAAGCATGCAGTGTGTAAAGGTATTCAAAGATTGTGAGTCTCCCTCTTGCCACAAATTGCGCGCTTGCTGAGGGGGTGGCACCCCCGTCTTGCGCACAACCGGAGTTTAGCAAATTGCTTGCTCCATCTTATCCCATTTGGAGTAGTGGCAGGGGTCAACGCGACCGCAGCGCAATACCCACGCCTCACCCTGGGTGCTCGTCTTGAGTGATCAACGAGACTCCGGAACCAGGTAAGTGTGCCTTTTCTTGGTTCAACCGACCACCTGACCCGATCAGGCCTAGCGTCGAAAGCCGGTCAGTTTTGAGTGTAGCACAAATTACAATCCGTCTACAAAGAGCGTCTGCTTGTGCTTGACGATTGCGGAAGTGGACAGGGAGCGTTCGACAAATCTTTAAATAACATTACTTTGTTTTGAAGCGGTGTTATCCATTATATAATTTTACTACGCGTTACGTTCTAGCGCAAAGCGTGGAAAAACGAGTGTCAAGGTGTTTTAGTACCGTGACTACATGATACTATGACGACGACAGGAGGCTCCGACTGCCCAAGCGCTTGTAATCACTGCCCAAGGGGCGAAGCTTGCAGTGCCTAAGTGTACTCGTGGCACCTTGGTGTATTTGCCCATGGAGATGACACCTTTCAGGGGTAGAGGCATACAGCTTTGCTGCAAAAGTCTCGTGCCTTTTAAGCACGAAGCGTTCTAGAGCGAAGCGTTGGAAAACAAGCGTTCCAGTGCGTTCTCTTAGTACGCGTTACGTTCCAGCACGATGCGTTTGAAAAAGAGTGTCCCGGTATTTTATCACCGTGACTAAAAGAGAAGACTACGACGACAGGAGACGCCGACAGCCCGAGCCCACCAGGACCTTGGCTCTGAAAAGCGCAAGTGCAAGTTATTTTTAAAGAAATTATTATTAATTATTGCCAGGCTTTCGCCCTCAAAGCAAGTAAGCAAAGTTCAGTGCTCCGAGGAAAGTTTGTATCAAAAAGCGGACGCAGGGTTTCCATAACGGTACACCAAACATCAACTACTAAAAATATGGCGCTCTTCCATCACCCCCTTTATTTTATTGCCAGTTGGGCGCCGTCACGTGATTGCATTTTTTTTGCCACCAACGGGAGAAAGTTCTTCTTAGAACAAAACATTTCTGAACACCAGGAATAAAATGTAAACTTTGCATTGAAACACATATTAATGCACATTAGTAAAAGCACAATAAAGTAAAGTTGCTTGATTTGATTGCCCCAGTAGCCACTGGCGCTGCAGTGGCGCGAGAGAACGCAATGAAAAATGCGAAACGCCCTCTTCGTTCGTCCTTGGAGCGTGCTGCCCTGGACCGGTAAAGTCACCTTAATGTTATCCAAATAGCATGAACAGCATTTTTATGGCGTTTTAACCTCATCTCATAATACTATGTTGACCTTATCGTTATTAGCGCAGCTCTTCTCTGCCCCAGCTGTTTATAAGCTCGGGCATCCTGGAGTAGCACCCCAGAACACGAAAAAGCGTCCAAGAAGCGTGCTTTACAACATTGTAACCTTTCTAGTCAGGTAGCAAAAATCTATACTCGGTGACAACTTAAGAACGGCACCGGAAGTTGCCGCTGTGCCTTATCACCGTAGCCGGATGTTTCTCCGCGCGGAGCAAGTAGAGCGTTACTGGGAATATTTTGAACATGGCGTGAGCCGTTGCCGTGATTTTTTGGACTTAATATGCTTATAAATGAATCCAGTGGCGACAAACAAACTGCGTGAGACAAGGCAGACGATATCACGCATTCATAGCAAACCCATTTCAAAACCCGCGCGCACTGATGTCACGGGTCCGGCGCTTTGGCGGAGTGATACACTACATGAGGTGGTGCCGTTGTTGAGTTGTAACCCAGTATAGGTAAATGTGAGGCGTTGACCGTAGTGGGTGTGTTAGTAATTCCATTCGCTACCTTATTTGCGACTGATGCCCTAGATAACTGACACGACAGCGTTATTCACCAAACCTGCCTTCAATGTCGCTATAATAAGACCTGATTATAGCTCCACGTAAAAGACGGGTTTGAATGTTTCAAAATATATCTTTGCGCTCGTTACAATTCAGAAATTGTATAGTGTATTCCCAAAGCGAAAAAAAGAATATTGCACGTTCTTATAAAAATTGTGGGATCAGCGAAGCCCTCTTACCTTTCCAGGGCATCCAACAAATGCAGTTATCCTTCGTGTTAACATTAAAAGCGACCAAAACTGCTTTCGTATACTGGATTTCCTAGATTGGGGCTTCCTTATTTTGCCCGTTTCTATTTTTATTCAGTGCTCAATGTAATGCTCGGGAAACCGCGTACTAAAAACCACGGCATACAGGTTCCGTCTCGTTGTTTTCACCGGTCAGTGATTCCCGGCGCGTCGCCGCTTTTTCAGCGTCGCAAAGAAAATTTATTGCCGCTGTTATTCAATATGTTGAACGCTGAATACCCAAACTTCAGCATACCACCGTTATCTACACGTTTCAGTTACACATACGGCGGAAATTGGGCACGAAACGAGACCACAGCGTGCATTCTCCCGCTACAGCTCCGCGGAGCGAGCTTCAAGAAAGGCTGAAGAAGAAGAAGCTTCAAGAGAACAGGCGATGTGTCTGTCAGCGTGGTCGTTGGTCTGAGTTGGTGACCCCCTGGCATACCTAGGCGGGAAGGTGCATTTCGTGGCAAGAGGTGGACAAATACCCTCCCCCGTGGGGGGTATGTTCAAGAAGAGCACGGAATTGTAGTAGAGTGTTGGGAAGTATTATAAACAGGGTGGGCAGGGACTAAAACGGGAATATATCAACCCGGGCTGGCCACTCAGGAGGGCACAATTACAATTGAGTACCTATTGGTGTTTTAGTGCTCTTATAACAAAAATAGAAGACCAAGTAAAAAGATGCACACAGGAAATTAGGAAGGGTTACAAAGGGGATAGGAAAAAAAATATTGTGAAAGGTTACAACTGTATATGTACAGTAAGGTCTAAGGAACAGAGGAAGAGATGTAGTGGCCGCACCCGCTTGAAAATATCTGAGGTTAGGTGGCAGATATAATCGCGTAACGGGGTGCAAGAAATCATATATTACTGAAAATGAGCGATAAAGACGACATAAGACCAATAGGGTGAAATAAAGTAGGCAGTACAAATTATAAAGTGAGTATAAGTTGAAGGAGTGGGAAGCAGTGGAAGTCTAACAAATTTTCGTAAAAAACGAGTTGCAACAACAATCAAGATAGCTCAGGTAGGGATATCAGTAACAGAAACAAGGTGAAACCACAACCAAGATAGTTCAGGTTGGAACATCAGTAACAGCAAGATTCAATATGATGTAAAGGGGATGAAAAATACGGGGAAGGGGGGTCGGGGGAAGTAATCAGTTTCTGAGTTTTACAGAAGGGCTACCAGGACACAAGGGACAGCAGGACAGGGGAAGATGAAGATCGGATCACGGCAGAGAACGAAGACGGCAGATCAAGACAGAAGATCAAGAAGAGTCAACGTTGAGCATGAAATTTCACCATCGAGGAAGCACTTAAACTGCAGTGGTGTTTGCATATCAAGATCACATGTATGAAGACCGACATGTTGACCCATGACCTAGCTTCCACATAATAGTTTAAAAATACCACTGATTGCCTCCCGTCCCCTCCCTTGACTTGGTTTCGCGTGATAGATCTCTCTTCTTTTTTCTTTCTTTCTTCTTTTCCTCTCGTAAAAACACTCTTTGACTTCGGTCCAGTTTGTTTATTTTTAATTGGCGTCACCCATGAGACGTATGTGGTACGGGTTGGGCTTTTATTTTATTTTATAGCCCTTTATTTTGTCTGTCTGTCTGTCTGTCAGTGTGGTCGCTTGCTTCTGAGCTGCTTGGTTTTTCACTTTCCTGGTTCAGGTGATCGGCCAACTTCAGGCGGATTAGCGGTTGTTTCCCGTCATTCTTTTGGTCTTTTCTTTTCTTCCAGGTTGCTGGTTTCCGCGCCTGGATGTCATTTGAGTCTCCTGGACGGGGGAGTTCCCCCTGGGCGGCCTCTATTTGTCCGCAGGACGTTCAATTGGAAGCCGTAAAGCGCAGTGGGGTGGGCAGCATCCCCGTGGCCCTGGTGCCAGTAAGTGGCGGATTCATCCGGCTGAAAAACCCGCGGGCTGTACAGGCGGCACTTCGAGCGGCTACTGAGAAGTTCGAGCACATTACGGAGGCTCGCCCGTTTGGCAAAGGTGGAGTCTTGTGCCGATCGTCAGACGAGACCTGTGTCGCTGACCTCTTGAAATGTAGAATGTTTACCTCTGTTCGGGTGAGTGCATTTATCCCCCCTCACCTTGCTTGCGTGAAGGGCATCCTTCGAGGTGTTGATGTTCAGATGACACCTCATGAGGTACTAGAGAAGTTTTCGGTAGCGGGAGTCACCTCAGTTTACCGTTGCAGCCGTGTTGCAGGGAAAAACAGGGTGCCAACAGAATCTGTCATTGCTACATTTGTTGGGACGCAATGTCCATCGGAGATTAAAGTATGGCCACTCATTTGCGTGTGGAACCTGTCTCTCCCCGGCCTCTTCAGTGCCACAGCTGTTGGCGATTTGGCCACACATCCAAGGCATGCAAATCGTCTCCCCGGTGTCGCGCATGCGGTGAGAGCCATTTTGTCGAGCTATGCACTGCCCAAGATGCCAAATGTTGTTTGTGTGGAGCGGCACACACAGCTTACTATTCTAATTGCCCTGCGAGAGCTGAAGAAGTCCAAGTTGTCGAGGTCATGGGTAAGCGTCGCTGCTCGCGCGGGGATGCTGTTACAATTGTCAAAGAAAGGACACATGGTTACCCTAGAATTACGGCCAAACAGTCTCCATCACTCGCTGATGCAGCCGTTGTGAGTAGCATTGTTGCAGCGGTTGAAGAAGCCGTTGCCAAGCTCCAACAGCCTTCCCTCGCTGACCCAGCTTTTGCTTCCGTCATAGCCGCGGCTGTTGAGAAGGGTGTCTCTTCAGTAATCACCCAGTTAACTTCCACCATAATCGAGTGCGTGTCTCGCACATTGGTGACTCAGCTGGCACCACATTTGCAGCCCGCTTCCCTTTTGTGTACCTCTTCTCCCCAAGTGATACAGCAAGTTTCCACCGCCCCTGAAGGTCCGCAGCTCTCAGCAGCTAATATTTCCTCGAATTTTGTTAAAGGCTCGTCTACTCTCGCTACTTCGGTGCGTGGATTGGAACATCCTAGTTACGCTGAGGCTGGTACTTCGTCTGTTCGTGGTCCTACGGCCGACACAGAGTATTTGCCTCCCCTTTCGCCCTCTTCAGACTCGGACATGGAGCTTCAGGCTTGGCCTATGGAGACTGTTCATCAGTATAGTAAACGTTCCGGATCACCTAGTATCGAAACTCTGGAAGTGCAGCCAAAAGCAAAATCCAAGAAAGGTAAATCTGTTTGAAAGCCCAAGGATCAGATATTAGAGGCTGCAGTTGCTGCAGCTGGTCTCTCTAAATCATAGGGGTTCTAAACGTAATTCAGTGGAATTGTCGCTCTGTTTCGGCAGGCTTTGCGGATTTACTTTGTTTGCGCTCCCAATTTTCCCCAGACGTAATTTTGCTACAGGAAACCTGGCTTAATAGCAACAAAAAATTTGGTCTTTATAATTACCGCACCTTTCGAATAGACAGGCCAACCCGAGGTGGCGGTATGTTAAGTTCGATATCAACAAAGTTTGCCCACAACGCGAAGGTGTTCTTCCAACTTCAACGCCCAGACTGTGAAATTTTAGTGCTGGAGTTGAAGCTACCTGGTTGCCTCCCCTTCTCATTGGCCAACGTGTACTTTTCTAGTGGCGTCGTTGATTCCGAACCACTTGATTTGGCTATTGCTTCGGCTGTACCTCCTATTATCTTTGCAAGAGACTTTAATTCACACCACGTTACTTGGGGCTTCCGGACGGATTCTTGCGGTAATCGCTTGTTGGATTGGATTACAGATAGCAACTTAACATGCATAAATTTGAATTCTCCAACCTACCATAAAGGACCAACGCAATCTGTTTTGGATTTAACTATATCTTCTCGAGGTGTTTCAGTTTCTTCTTGGTCGACCGTTGATGGCGGGTCGAGTAGTGACCACATCCCAATAGTTTTTGACATCGGGTATCCCATCTGTTTAGTTAACCGCCAGAGCCGTTCTTTTGTTAGCTATCAAAGTTTTCAAACCTCTCTGAAGGAGTACCTGTCCTCCATGGTCACACAAAATGAAGCTGAATGTGCGACAGGCCTTTGTTCCGCCCTTTCACTTCAGCTCAGTCGTCATTATTTGAAGTGAGTCGAAGAAGTCAGTATTGCCTAGTCCCTGGTGGGACGAAGAATGTTCGCGCAGCTTTAGACGTAGAAAGGCGGCCTGGAAGAAACTTTGCCAGAACCTATCCCCGCTTAACTGGTGCAAGTACAAATATTTTTCAGCGGTATTCAAACGCGCTGTTTCTAATGATAAGCAGACTTATGACGCAGATCGATCTTTGTGTCTCTCCAAGCCTAACAATAAGCTAGCGCTTTTTCGCTTTCTTCGATCACGGAAAGCAGTACCCTCTCCAGATAATACAGACTCTGTGGTGCTATCTTCAGGTGAACTCTCAGAGTCCTTAGAGTCGATAGCTGATGTGCTTCAAGCTCATTTGTCGTCTTCCTTAGCGATGTCATTTACTCCGCCAGACGTGGTAGACGACTTCATAGAGGTAACGCTCTCAGAGCTCGCTGACGTCATGACTAAATTGACTGCTGCAGCTCCTGGCCCAGATGGCATTACAACTGAAATGCTGAAATTATTATTTGACGAGGCTCCCAATCATTTACTTAACATGATCAATTATTCTGTTAGACATGCATGGATCCTCGAGGTCTGGCGTCTCGCCAAAATACTTCCGGTACTTAAGAATGCTGGTCAGAGCCTCTTGATTGAAAACGTCAGGCCTATTGCGTTGACATCTAACGTGGTTAAATTAATCGAGCGGATTTTGCAGCAGCGCATAATGCAATTGGTGTCCAGTTCTAGAATCTTTAGCCCAAGACAAATTGGTTTCCGCCCTGGGTGTTCGATTTGGAGTGGCATATGGACCTTGAAAGCGGATTAAACTAGCCCGTCGCACTAACCAGTTTTCGGCCCTAGTTGCCCTAGATGTAGCAAAAGCTTTTGATAGCGTTGAATACCCTGTGTTGTTGTCGCGGTTACAACTCTTAAACTTCCCAAGGTACATCATAGCTTAGATTTGTGAATTTTTGAGAGACAGGCAGTTCAGTTGTGTAAAATTTAATGTTACCTCCTCACAGCGGCCACCGTCTAGGGGCGTACCGTAAGGGGCGGTCCTTTCCCCTGTTCTTTTTAACATCCTTGTAAGCGCTATTCTGGTGGTTTCTGGTGTCTCTACATATGTATATGCCGACGATATTGCGTTTTTTGCCTCACCACCTGACATTCAATCTCTTTACGAATTATTGCAGTCTTATCTTAACATTATTGCCTCCTGGTTGGACAGTATCTGTCTCTGTATGAATGTGAATAAATGTTCCTTATTAGTTTTTCCAATCTCAGGTCCTGTTAACATTACTCTCAGTTACGAACAGTGCATAATTCCTCAGGTTTCTTCATTAAAGTACCTCGGGAATATTTACACCAGTGAACTTGACTGGATCTCACATATAGCCCTCATTGAGGCCAAAGGTGCACGTGCTGTTGGGATGTTGAGAAGTCTCAGTCATAGAAAGAAGGGCATGCGCAGAGAGACCCTTCTTATGATATACAGAATGTACTTTCGCCCCATTTTAGAGTTTGGGTGCGTGTTATTCTTTGGGTGAGCCGCGTATAAGCTTCATCGTCTGGTTATTCTGGAGCGCCAGGCTCTTCGCTGCTGCTTAGGGTTGCCTAAGAATGCAGCAAATGCAGTAGTTTACTTGGAAGCGCGCGTTCCTCCTCTGCTTAATAGGTTCCGGATACTGACTGTTGAAACTTTTCTGAGAGCTTATAGGTCTGAGGTGAACAGGGAGCAGTTTATCTTTATTGCAGAACCAAGTGCGTTTATGGTGCACCAATGGCCTAGGTCCTTATGTCCACAAAGCACTTTGGTACAGAGCTTCCTTTCTCCATTGGGTGTAGCAATAAATCAGATTATTCCATATACTCACAGAAGTTCATCTCTTTCTATCAATTTCCGGAACATTTTCCCCAAAAATGCTAAACTTTTGCCAGCCCAGCTGCTCAATCGTCTTCTCGAAGATTATTTGGCCTCCATGCAGCCAGGTGCTATAATATATACAGATGCCTCTCAACGAGAAGAAAAATCCGGTATAAGAATTTTCTCTTTCTCTTAACTGGACCTTTTCGGTTCGTCTGGATGATTTTATCCCCATATTCTTTGCGGAATTCCTGGTAATTGTCCTGGCGCTACGAAAGCTGCATGTATCAATTACATTAACAATGATAATTTCCCATTCTTTTTCTGTATGCTTAGCCCTTTCTTCCCCTAAAGACACTACCCTTCTGAGGACGTTTCGGTCACTCCTGCCACTTCACTTCACTGAAATTTACCTTCTTTGGGTTCCTGGTCATGCAGGGATCACATTCAAATAGACAGCCGACTCTGTAGCAGGGATAGCACTTTCTGGGCCTGTAGTAGACGTCGTAGAGCCGACACCTTTAATAACAGCAGCTAGGTACCGTAGGATGCTGAAACTCCAAGTACAGCAAGAATCGGTTTTATTATCATTGAGAGATTTTAATCGTCTTAAATTCTCATGGATACCTGAATGGTGCCCTTCACGTAACTTAGAGGTGGTTATTACAGCCTTACGTTGTCGAGTACCCAAGTAAATAGGTATTTACACAGGTCTCGTCTGGCGCCAACAGCTCTGTGCAGCTATTGCAACGAAGACGAGTCTGTCGAACACTACCTTTTGATATGCCGACGTTTTTCCCGACTGAGACGTCACTCCCTGGAGGGGCCGCTTTACAGTTTGGGGATATCCCTAACAGTGCCGGCTATACTATCGTTCGGGGCATCCGACACGGAGTTCTGCCGCCGGGATGTATGCTCTGCCCTCCTGCGCTACATTGAAAATTCAAAACGATTCTCTTTATGATTGCGATTGGTCACCCTCGCTTTGATTTTTCAAGATTTTTATTTTATTTTTTTCCTTTTTCTCAAAACTTTTTCCAACCGGTCTAAATTATCTTTCCTAAGCGTCTCGTGATTAGATTAGAATTCCTTTTATTTTAACCAACCTCTGTTGATTGGCCGATCCCCTGATTGGGTATGTGCCATACCTAAAGGCGCAACAACAACAACAACAGGCGTGTATCATATAAGCTTCTCGGATTTCTGCCCAAGTGGACGGAAATTCTTGGTTTTCGGCAGCGATGACAAGAAGAAGGTTTTTGCGAAGCGGCAAGGATCACGCAGAATCAATTCTGAAGTTCGTGAGTGCATTATTTGCCGTTTAACAACGATTTGAAAATCCGAAGCGGACGCAGCCGATCTAACCCTAACCCCCGTGGTCGGCGCCTACTACGGGTATGGAGCGCGGAGCTGCAACGGGCGCGGCAGCAGAAGCTGTCAGCTCCATCCCCGGTGAGGACAGGACCCAAGACGACGAGATTGAGACGCAAGACCGCTGCGACGGAGGAGAGAATTCCAATTACGATGAAAGGTGGGAAAGCGGATGCAAGTAATGAGCAAGTCGGAGAGACGATGAAACAAGGCGAACACTTCGGCTGCTCAGCAACCGCTGAACCCAATCCCAAAGAAGTAAACCTTGAAACCACGGCGGGAAGAGTCTAGACCTAAACCGCCGCCACTGCCGGAGGAAGACTACAAGCTGGTGATGCGACCAAAGAACGGGCTCGGCCTCGGCTCGGTCAGTCCGGCACTTCTGGCCGAGAGCATCCTCAACGCGGCCCGCCTGTCATGGAGGGACGCTGAAATTCTTGTCCGCATTGACGCAACGCAGAACATCCCCACCGTCAGCACTCCACACGAACAAGCAGCGAGAGCCCTCAGCCAAATTACTCAGCTTAACGTCCAAGGAACGGTCCACCCGGTGAATCTCTACGGACTCTCACCTTACGACTCGTGCAAAGGAGTTATTCATGGCATCTCGACGCATTACACGATAGAGCAAGTGTTGGAGGACATTTGGCTACCAGAATATGGATTCCTAAGCTGCCGCCGCCTGGGAATGTCAGGCTCTGTTCTCGTTACGATACAAGGTCACAAGGTACCCTTCTACATTTATTATAAGGGCGTTGAGATTAAATGTTTCATCTATAAGAAGACCATCTCATGCTGCACAAACTGCCACTGTACGGGACACAGGCCTGACGTCTGCGTGAACGTCGGAATCCGCGCCTGTGAAAGGTGCCGCGTGAGAGACCCAGCGCCGGACCACCCATGCGCCCCGAAATGCGACCTCTGGAATGGCAAGCACATCACGGCATGTAGAGAATGCCCAAAACGTTTCCGGGAACCGTACATCATCCGCCGCAAGGCTTGGGAGAAAAGTACGGAACACTCAAGTGGCAGAATAGAACCATCCAAGGACAGATTGAACCGCTCGGCTAAACACTTCATCTCGTGGGACGACGGGTCAAGACGAAAACGATCATCCCGCTCCAATTCCTGCAGCCGCTGGCTATCTCTACAGAGATGTACGGGGGCAGCTGCGAGGCGATCCACGTCCCGCTCCAGATCGCGAACCGACCTGAGACCTAATGGCTCAGAATCGGAAGCCAAATGCGAAACCCGAGCTCGTTTCAAGTCCCGCTCCAGACCCAGCTACCGGTTCGGACTAGGTGCGGACGGCAACAGCGGCGGAGGCAAAGTGACGACCCCGTCTTCCGCGGCGCCACAGGTGAGCTGGCCTCAAGTTCTCCTTCCCACTGCTCAACCCCCTAAACATCAATGCGAGGAATGCAACAAGCTGCAATTGCAGATCGAAGACCTAAAGAAAGAAATGGCCATCCTGAGATTTACAATAGCGCAGGTTGCCTCGCAGGCTAAGCTAAACCCTCAGCAAACGAACAGGGAAACGGAGAAACGGCGTAAAATAAACGATCAAAATGAGCAGACTGACTCCCCAAGGTGTACTGAGGCCCTAGAGTTGCGGACAAAGGAGGCAGATGACAAGCTGACGGAACAGCTAAATGTAATGGCGCAAAACATGACGGCTGGCATAGCTCAACTCCAACAGTCTGTCACCCTTATGTTAGGCAGACTCGATGCACTCGAAAGGCAAAATGCGGCAGCTGGCAGAACACCACGTAGAGACAAGCCATGCCTTGGGCCGTCCTCTCTAGATAACCACGACCAGGCAGACCCCACCCGAGCTGACCATGGCTAGCCGCGGGGGGAAGCAAGAGAAAAAGCTAATAGTGTGGCAATGGAACGCAAGAGGCGTCAAAGGGAAACTTGGGTCACTCTCACAATATATTGATTCATACACGGACACACCGGATGTACTCGCGCTTCAGGAGGTAAACTCCTATGCACGACTACCAGGCTACATCACACAAGGTGACCCGGAATGCGGAGACACTACCACGCTCATCAGCAAGAGAGTAACGGTAGTGCAACACACGCTACAGCTACTTAGAACAGAAGGGACTCTCACAGAGCTTATACCTCGGAAACCTGGGAAAGGAAAGAGCGTTTTTATCCTTAACGTGTACTGCAGGCCTAAAAGGAAGCAGTCGGAATTAAGGAGTCCGATACAGCAAGCAGTACAGGTGGCTGATGCCTGTCCCTTGCTTGTGTTGGGTGATTTCAATGCGGCCCACCTCGTATGGGGATACCATTGCTCAAATATGCGAGGAAACGAACTAAGGGCTCCCTCTGAAGAGCACGAGCTCACGCTCCTCACCGACTGGACGGCACCGACCAGAATGGGAAATAGTGTTTCCAGAGACACGTGCCCGGATCTCACGTTCGGGCGAAACATCTCTCAAGCCACGTGGGAAAACACCGGGGAATATCTAGGTAGCGACCACGCTGATATAGCTACCACTATCGTTGGGGAGGAGTGCAGAGCACATACTGGCGTAGCCCGCATCGTGGACTTGGCTACGTTCCGAGAGCAGCAAGAGATCAAGTCCGCCGCAGAAATCAACGACATTAGTGACTGGGCTTCCTCGATACTAACAGACACCAAGTCGGCAACACAAGAAGTCAAGACCACTGTTCAGACTCCAAGTGTCGATCCCAAGCTGTTACACCTGTGGGAGGCTCGCCGCAGCCTCATCAGGAGGTGGAAGCGTCAGCGCCACAACAGAAAACTCAAGAAGAGAATAGCCAAACTCTCTGAGCAGTCTGCAAAATACGCAGCAGAGCTCTGCAGTCAGAACTGGCTCCAGCTCTGCGACGGGCTCCGCGGTACCCTCAGCGCATCCTAAAAATGGAAACTGCTCAGATACCTCAATGATCCGAGAAATTACAAAAGCGCAGCCTGCAAGAAAATTAACACCATTATTCACAAGTTTGAGGAATCCCAAGAAGATCTGCTCAGGAAACTGCGTCAGAAATACCTGCCCATGCACCCACCTTATGCGGTCCCTGACTACAAGGGAGATCCAAACCCGAAATTGGATGCACCCATTACCACGGCTGAGGTGAAAGCTTCGCTTCAGAAGATCCGCCGAAATACCGCGCCAGGTCAGGACCAAATCACAAACAAAGCATTGGCCAACCTTGACGAACCCTCTATAGCATCCCTCACAAGCTACTACAATCAGTGCTGGGAGAGTGGAGCCATACCACTTGAATGGAAATCCGCTGAGGTGCGCCTAATACCTAAACCAAACAAACACCTCGGCATCGAAAACCTACGGCCGATATCCCTCACGTCATGTATCGGGAAGCTGCTCGAACACGTCAACATCTCGGCATCGAAAACCTACGGCCAATATCCCTCACGTCGTGTATCGGGAAGCTGCTCAAACACGTCGTGCACAACCGCCTGCAGCACTTCCTCGAAGACACAAAGCAGTTCCCACCGACCATGTACGGGTTCCGACAGCACCTGTCGATGCAAGATGTGTTGTTGCAACTGGAAGAGGACATCATAGAACGGCCCAACACCCACACACCTAAGGCCATCCTGGCTCTAGATTTAAAAGGGGCCTTTGACAACATCAGCCATGAAGCCATACTCACTAATCTGAACGAACTCGGGTGTGGCAGTCGCACATACACCTACGTCAGAGACTTTCTCTCCTGGCGCCAAGCCACCCTCAAGATTGGAGACAGTTAAACACAACCCACTCGCACCGACGGACGCGGCACGCCACAAGGAGCGGTCCTGTCCCCCCTCCTATTCAACATTGCCCTCATCGGCCTGTCTTAACAACTGGCGTCAATTCCGGGCTTACACCACGGGCTTTACGCCGACGATATCACGGTGTGGACCAGTATGGGCTCGGTCGGGGAGATGCAGGACCATCTCCAATTGGCGGCTGATACCGTGAAAGAGTATGCCAAGAACTGTGGACTCTCGTGCACCCCAGAAAAATCTGAGCTGCTTCTAGTGCGCAGAAAGGGCGGTAGGCAAACAGATGTCCCTTCGATGGAGATCACGCTGCACGGTGCTACTATCACTCCGACTCCGCAAGTGAAGATTCTAGGTATGATACTTCAAGCAGATTGCTCAAACACCACTATGATAAGGAGATTGGAACACACGACTTGTCAGATTGCCCACATGCTCCGTCGGATCACGACCAAGGGAAGAGGTATGAAGGAGGCGGATACGCTTCGCCTCGTCCAGGCGTTCGTCATGTCGAGAATCTGCTATGTGATACCCTATGCACTACTAAACAAGGCAGAGAAGAACAAGTTAGATACGCTCTTGTGAAAGGCGTATAAACAAGCCCTGGGTCTGCCCCCCTACACCTCCACGGATCGTATCCTCAAGCTTGAGGTGCACAATACTGTGGACGAGCTGATTGAGGGCCACCTGCTCAGTCAGCGCTACCGGCTAGCAGAGACGGATGCAGGCAGGGTCCTTCTGCTAAGACTGGGCATAAACATCCCTGATCGCCCTCTTAAAACCACAGTAGACATCCCTCGCGAACTACTCCAAAACATCAGAATGGCCCCGTTGCCCAGAAACATGCACCCACAGTTCCACGAGGGTCGGAGAGAGGCGCCAGTTAGAGCCCTGGAGAAAAACTACGGCTCAAACGATATGGTTGATTATACGGACGCCGCAGATTATGCAAGACGAGGAGCCATGGCAGCGACTTTAACGAAGAAGGATAGCCCTCCACGAGCCTCACTCTCAACAAAGTCTCGACGCTACAGGCCGAAGACGTAGCTATTGCGCTGGCAATAACGCAGACCCCAGCGGAAGTGATAATCACGGATTCACAGTCAGCGTGTAGGAGCTACCTCCAAGGCCGCATCTCGTGCGTCGCCATGAAGATCCTCGGCCAGAACCCGCCGAACAAAAGGGTGTCCATTGTCTGGACACCAGCTCACGCTTACCTCTGCGGTAATGTCTTTGCTCATGAGACTGCTCGAGGTCTAACCAGCCGAGCGCAGCGAGAAAGTTGGCTAGAGACAGCGACCCCCGTAACTTCATACCAGGAGGTGACCCAATTCTACAAGCTCACCAGGCTTATGCTACCCGCTGGCCACCCCTCCCTCAACAAGGCAGAGGAGCGCTCCTGGCGTCTCCTCTAAACCAACACGTACCCCCACCCGACCACACTCCACTTATTCTGGCCAACAATATACTACTCACAGTGCCAATTCTGCAACGCGCCCTGCACCCTGTATCACATGGTGTGGGAGTGCCAGCTTAACCCCTCACTTTCCCCGATATCTAATCCCTCGATTGAGCAGTGGGAGGAAGTGCTGGCCAGCTCAAGCCTCGAAGAGCAGCTTCGGCTGATCCACCGGACTGAGGCGGCTGGACACTCCAACGGGGTCCTGAACTGAGGAAACCGCCCGCTTGACTCCTCTCATTAAATAAAGTTTATTCTCTCTCTCCACACTACCAGAGCTTCGATTCCCGGCCATGGCGGCCACTTTTCTGATGGAGGCAAAAGCAAAAACGCCCGCCTGTTTGTGATGTCGGCACCGGTTAGAGATCCCCAGATTGTCAAAAGTCATCCTAATCTCCCCACTGCGGCGCGCCTCATCGACTGTGTAGCGCCGGCGCGTTAAACCCCACAATCAATCAATCAATCAATCAATCAATCAATCAATCAATCAATCAATCAATCAATCAATCAATCAATCAATCAATCAATCAATAAATAAATCAAAAAATCAATCGATCTATCTATTTATCAATCAATCAATCAAATAATCAATCAATCACACTGCAGCGCGATGAGTTCGCCACCTATGCGCAGAACTCGCGACCAATAAGAATCTCTTTTTCTTTTAATGATATGCCACCCAAGAAATCAACATATTTAATTCTTTTGGAATTTTCTGCACTAGCAAGAGCTGCTATTGATATGGGTGGTACGTTTTATTCGAAGTCACTCTAATCATTTGGTATAGACCGGGCAGTATGTACACTTTGCCTTCTGTTTTATTTGGAGCATAGTTTGCGCTTGCTGTATTCATTTTTATAATTTTGTATCGTTGGTTCGGTTCTCAAACCGACGTTTTAAAAATAACATCGAAATTTTAACAAGGCACTACGCAGTAACTATTCCGCTCTGTTGCTGCTCATAACCTTGACGAATGGGTTGACGCATCCGCAGTACTGTCTTGCCTTCCAATGACCTGTAATACGGAAGAAAATTAAATCACGGTTGGTAAATTTTACTGTACACGTTACCACTCATAGCGAGAATAAAGTCACACAAATAATTCTTTGCGTGCATAACCATAACTCATTTTTACGAAGGGTTCTTATATTAGTTGGCGAGGTTCCTCCGATGGTCACCAAAGGAGGGAAATAATAGATAAGAAATCACAGAACTATTTATTTATTTATTTGAAGTGCTCACCAACAGCACAGGGCCTTCTCGGGTGATGCACCGCATACATAGGTACAAAGAATACGAACAGGCAACATACATGGATACAAGGAATACAAACAAGGAATACAAAGGAATACATGGATACAAGGAATACAAACAGTACAAATATGGGCAGCGTATAAATCAGAAATTGGTAAATGTGGAAGTGCAGATAGATATATACAAAAGTGTAGTGTTATCGAAAGGAGACGCAAACATTTTCAACGGTAAAGGCTCGGAGGATGTGCCTGGAGTATGCACAGGATAACGTACGAACATGGCAAGGAACGTACGAACACGTACGAAGATAGGCAAGGTAGTGCTGTATGTGAGGAAACACGAGAGCAGGGAGAGAAGTGCAGGAGAGACCTCTCCACAGCATGCGTATTCAAAATATCATACATTTCAGAGAGCGCTTAAATAGTACCAAATCGCTGCAAAAAACGTCTATGGGAGATGGAAACAGAGTGTTATAGGTGAGCTGGCACCGGCTGGCTGGTACCAAACTCATTGATCTGTCTACATCAAAGCATCCATGCGGCCGTAGTGGTCTGCTTGGCACTCGCAGATGGACAGAGCTTACGAGGCAAGGGCCGTCGAACTTCGAGTGAATACAATTAAACAGAAAAGCCAGGTCGCGCCTGGAGCGCCTCGCTGATAGCTCAATTAAATTCAGGATCTTCAGAAGCCCACCATGCTCATATCGGCTCATAGGTGAGTGGCGAGAAAACACGGTTCTAATAGTAAAGCGCTTCTGAATCCTTTCTTGTCGAAGGGAGGACGAAGGGCTTAAACAATTCCAAATTGCACTAGCAAAGTCGAGCTTGGGCAAAATGAGAGCGCGATACACTGAAACAAAGCATGAACGGTCGGTGAAATCCCTGGTCGCGCGGGAAATTACGCCAAGCGTACGGAGACAGGAGTTGGTCAGATAGTTCACATGCGCGTTAAAGAGCAGTTTCGCATCCATCATTACGCCCAAATCGCGCACTACGGTAGCGCGTTTTACAGGTTCACCAAGCAGCAAGTACGTAAAAGTGAGCGGGGAAGACTTGCGAGTGTATGAAATTACGATGGTTTTCGAGAGGTTAAGTTTTAGATAGTTGCAGTCACACCATGCAAAAACTGCGTTGATATCATTTTGCAGCAGTACATGATCGTAAGGTGAAGAAATAGTGCGATAGAGCTTCATATCGTCGGCATACTGGTAGAGCGAACAGTGCTTAATAGCGGGGTGTATGTCATTAACAAAAATGTTAAAAAGGAGAGGGCCCAGTGTCGAGCCTTGAGGTACCCCTGAGGTCATCGGGAAGGGCCGGGAAGTAGCGCCTTCGTAACTAACACAATTGCACCTGCCTTTTAAGTAGCTGCCGAAACACTGGCATAACTCAAGGGAAAGACCGTATGCGGACAATTTGCGAAGTAGTAGATCGTGATTAACAATGTCGAAGGCCTTGCTACAGTCAAAATATACTGTATCTACCTGTTGGCGAGACAGTACTGGAGGGCCGATGTCGTTTAGAAAACAGGCAAGATTTGAATCTACCGACGTTCCGGGCATGAAGCCGTGTTGGTTGAAATGAATTAGTGGATGCATAGCTGATAAAAGGTATCGATGCAAGACCTTTTCGAAGACTTTGGAAAATGAGGACAGAAGAGAGATTGGCCTATAGTTTGCTGGGATTGTGGCACTTCCGGATTTGTGCAAAGGGAAGATGGAACCAATTTTCCAGTCAGTTCGAAAATGTTGCTCAACCAGTGACATACGTATGATGTGACAGAGCAAAGGGGCAAAAACAGCACAACAGCCCTTCACGATGAAGCAAGGGATGCTGTCACAACCTGCCGACTTTTTCGATGGGAGTTTGCGGATGGCGGACACAACATCATTTTCGGTTACGTTGGGGATTGGCAATACAGGACCGTGAGAATCGAAATCCAATTCGCTGCCGCTGTCGTGAGAGGTCAAGTATGTCGAAGAAAAATGACGTGCGAAAAGTTCACACACGCCTTCAGGGTCGGACACAATCTTGTCACCATCCTGAAGGGTTATGCTTTCGCGTGCATGACGTGTGCGGAATTTGACGTTGCGTTGCGTTCTCACATTTCTACTTGTTGCTGTTTGAAACCAAGTAAGTATATTTGATATAAGTAGAAGAATATTTTTCACAGGCTTCGAACGCCTGTGGCAACAAAAGAGATGTATAGAAGTGTTGGTGTTGTCTTTTATATGCAAAGTAGTATTTGACCTGGGAATTAAGGCTTTCCAACGTAATGATGTCACTATAGTTTTATATACTTGCAGGATGTTACTATAAAATGAAGGACACGTTATGGTTTACAGTAAGTTAACCGAGTTGGGACAATTGTTTACAACTGTTAACCACGCTTCTTGTTTTTACAGCAGTATAGCTGCGAAGGATTGCAATGCAGTCATGTGTGACTGCTACGACACCTATACTCGTTGTAGTTCACAAACAACTCAGTATGCGGCTCGCTGGGCCATGCGTTTTGCGCATGGTTGAAACGATGGTTTTATTATAGAGGATTGGGCGCTAAGGCTTTAAGAGGCAGGGTCAAGAAACAGTCCTCAGTGACACTAACGCAGCGCATGGTAACTGGAGGAGCGCGTGGTAGCCGATGGTACAGCGGGGCTTATGAAATGATCGACCTGGCCGAAGCGATCTGCACACCGCCACTGTCCGTAATTAACTGTCTTTATTCGTAAGCCGATTATGCCGGTACTTCTAATGAGCAGGTCCTCTTCTTCTTGCTGGGCAATAATGTTGCCTCAAATGAGATCAGTGTTCTTTGGCTTTCAAGAATTTTTGCAGAAATTCAGAGAAGTGTCGATTAATGCGTAGCATTCTTATGCCGCTTGTCAAGATGTAAGCCACATTTGGCTCTGAGTAGCAAAAGACGTTGGATAATTTTATTCGTCTTAAGTTTTGTTTTATTCCTTTTCGCCGATGATGTAAATTTATGACATTACATCGTATAAATGTATTTACTTTGTTAATTACGTTTTTCTTCGAAGATGGAAGGGGTACTGCGGGGATGGTCGTTTTTAGCTATATTTTATTCATATTTTTAAGATTGTATTGTTGAATTTTTTTGCACAGTATTAGGTTTATGGGGGAGATGGATAACATGCATATTTTTGATATCGCCAAGTCCCTATTGGGAAACCTTTATTTCGCAGTTTATCTCGTTTTCTGGTTTTTTAAGGCCAATGATATCCATTTAGTCTAGCGTAAGATTTAAAGGCATTACTTCCGCCAAATCTGCATTTTTGTGGAAATGCATGGGGTTACGTGGTTCACCCATTTTCGATAGTGTTATGCGTAGGTTGAACTTTTTTCACTATTTTTTTGTTTTTGGTTTAGGGGCAGATGTAAAAGATGCCTTTTTTTGGTTTTGTCACGCCATTTTTGTGAAAATTATAATTTTATATTTCGGTTTATCTTTGGTTTTTCAAACTTCTGCTCCACCAATTACCTCCGTTAACCCTAAAATAATAATTGAAGGTGCTACTTGCGCCTATTTGTACTTTTATGGAAATGCAAGGTGTTACAAGCCACGCTCGCTTTCTACATTTTTTCGTATTTCGAACGTGTTTTTGTGAACTTTATTTATTTAGTCTTGAGTTCTTTGAACAGATGTATCAGATGCATGTTATAATTTTGTCAACTCGCTTTTGTAAAAGTATTATCCTTTATTTTTCTTGATTTTTCCAAACTTCTGTTCGACCAGTTATACATATTAACGCAATTGCAACAAATAAAGTTGTTGCTTTTCCAAATTCCTATTGTGCAAATGCAGGCCTTTTTGATGCAAGAAACGTCGGACTTGGAGCCGTTCCCATACAGCTACAGGACGGCGTCGAGAGAGCGGTTTCTTCCGCAAGTAGGTGTCGGTCCCATGCGGAGATAAACTATTCAACAACTGAGAAAGTATGTCTATCCGTTGTTTGGGCCACAAGCAAATTCCGTTCAAACATATACGGCCGGCCATTCAGTGTTGTGAGCGATCACAACTCGCACAGCTGCCTAGGAAATTTGAAAAACCCTTGTGGACGTCTCGCACGCTGGAGTCTGAGGGTGCAAGAATTGGACATGGTTATTCAATACCAATCTGGAATGCAGCACAGCGATGCTCACTGTCTGTCACGAGCCCCCGTTGAGCCTGCACGTGGAGAAGACGATTCATTTGTGCGTGAAGTAAAGGCGACAACCGTTGCAGAGCAACAGCGGCATAACCAAGAACTGTGGCCGCTCATTGATTTCTTGGAGGGACACACTTCCACTTCCCCTAGGGTATTCTCCAGGGGGCTTTCCTCCTTTTGCTTGAATAAAATGTATTAAACACGAAACACTTTACCCCGAACGGTAGAAGCATCTTGCTTGTAGTTCCCACTCCCCTGTGAGAAGACGTTTTGCCGGCCTGCCATGACGAACCCTCGGCCGGTCACTTTGGCTACACTCGAACACTAGCAAGGGCCGAACGAATCAATACTGGCCTAGACTGTCCAGTGTTGTCAGAGAGTACGTCCGTACCTGCAGGGATTGCCAGCGACGCAAAATGCCACCGATCCGACGTGCCGGCTTGCTCCAGCCCAATCAAATACCTTCTAGACCATTAGAACAATTTGGAATAGATCTGCTGGGCCCCTTCCCAACAACTTTGCAAGGTAACAAATGTATTATCGTGGCTACAGATTATTTGACCCCGTCTGCGGCAACAAAGGCAGTCTCGAGGGGAAGTAGCAGTAGAAGTAGCCCAATTTTTTATTGAAAACATCGTGCTTCGACACCGTGCTCCTGCTTGCGTTATCACAGATAGAGAAACAGCCTTTACAGACAAGCTGGTGAATACCATCATGACGCTGAGTGGCGCACCTCACCGACGAACGACTGCCTACCACCCTTAAACCAACGGGCTTACGGAGCGCAAAACTAAAACAATTGCTGACATGCTAAGCATGTACGTCGATGACGAACACAAGATATTGGACGTCGTTCTACCTTACGTCACGTTCACCTACAACAAGGCACAACAGGAAACGACGCGGATGACACCTTGCCGACTTCACCCAGTGCACCGATGAAGTACCACAGCTTGCGCGTCAGAGGATGAGCAACAACAGCTACTTTGACGCTGCATGTTACAATCTCAGGTATAGACACGTGGAGTTTGGAGAAGGCGACAGTCTGGATATGGACGCTGTTTCGTAGAACGGGCCTATCGGAAAAGCTCCTCCTGCAATTTTTGGGGCATTATACAATGCAGAGGAACTTAAGCAACGTGTCTTATCAAGTTGTTCCGTCCTGCCCTTTTTCTCTAGCACGCCGCCAGCCGCAACCTGAAGTAGTTCACGTCGTACGCGTGAAGCCGTACTTTTCGCGATGACGACTTTCGGGAACTCAGCGCGAAGTAACCCCGCCATTTACGCTGCATACCATTTGGTGACTACGCATCGGGGCGATGCTTTCTTAGGAGGGGGCAAATGCCGCGTACTCCCCCGAAGTTTGAAGAAGACGGCGAAGTAGGGAACGCCTCCAGCCACTTCTCTTCAGTGCGTGCTGATGGACTGACGACGCGGACGACTAGGAGAGTGTCTCGGGCAGTTGTGCGGGAGAGCACGTGCAGCGAGCTGTGGGAGCAAGAACGCCAGTCTCACGCGTGGCGAGCGAGAGCAAGGAACTGCTTCGCCGAGTTGTTTGAGGAACAAGTTCACCTTAATAGCTTACAGTGACTGACCCGGACTACTTACTCCTCATTTTTGCCATGTGGCAGTATAGAAAAAGACTGGTGTTGAAGAAAGTTTCGGGTAAATTCACACACTTTCTGGGAGGCGAAAGCAACTTAGGATTTGTAATATTGCGGCGTGGCTAACGTTGTCATACCCCTTGCATATGTCCATGGCTAGTACAGTTCTCACACGGCGAAAACAGCCTCCCACCAAAACCATAAATGACAGGTGTTGCAAGCCATCCTCAGTACCAAGATGAGGCTTGAATCCAACTTACGCCGGGTGATACCATTTAAATGTATGACGCCACCACTGAAGACGTGGGGCAAGCATCTACTCCAACAGCTTGCACAGTGCGGCTGTCAAAGCGATTGGACGCAAGTTGCGAAGTTCGTTTGGTAGTTTCCTGGGCTTTTGTATCGGAACAATATCCGCCCGAAGCCAGGACTCAGGGAGTTAACCAGACAGCCACACCTGATTTACGGGGTCCAGATGCACCGAGAGAGCTGCGTCCTCAGTATTTTTGTATACCTCATAAGTAATGGCATGGGGACCCGGAGCAGTCCGCAGTTTAGCTCGATCGATCGCGGCCAAGAATTTAGCCATTGTGAGTGGTAACTGAATTCCAGAAATGGCTTCATGACTTGGCGGTAAGCCCACACTGCTCGGAAGGGGGAACGGAACAAGCATTGCCATCAGCACAGTATCAAAGGCAGGATACAAGGCCCAAGAAACGTCAAGGGCGAATTGTGCCGGATCCTTGTTTGAAGCAAGGCACGCACTGGCTGCTGCTTCCGGGGGCGACTGCAGGATTCCATGGCCCGAAAGGTGCGCGAGACGGACACCGTAGAAGATGACGGACGAAGAGAAGCGCAACAGTCAATCCAGCGCTGCCTGGACAGTCTTCCCTGGTGCCGTTTAGGAGCAGCGGTGAGGCGCTGATTTATGCAGCTTGGCAGGTATCGACGGAGGGTTCATGGTGACAATTACTTCAGTTTTCTAATGTTCGGCCCAGAGCTGCAGGAGCCGGAGATCAGGCTTTGGGCGGGTCTCCTTCACCCACGTATGCTGGGAGGCATCCGCAAGGACACGGCGAAGCAGATCGGCGGGGTCTGAGATGGTCGCTGAGATGTATGCGTTGAAGGTAGATCGGAAGGTATCCCAGTTCACCAATGTGCCCCTGCGACAAAGGCGACCAGTTCACGCGGGGATGAGACCGATGTGAATTTGGGGGGTGATCGCTGCCCCAACAGTCCGCTTCGCATTGCCAAAGGACCATTTGCGTACCCAGCCACCTCGACAAGTCAGGTGAACAGGGGGGCATCTGTACGTGCGTACACAGGCGTGTTGGGCTAGTAATGTAATTCAGAAGTGTAAAGCTGGCATCGGTGAAGTGCTCTAAGCGACTCGACCACGCTCACTTAAAAACGGGTATCCCCAGTCACTGTGCGGAGCATTGAAGTCCCCCGATACCAGAATCTGGCACTCAGGGTTACTTCGCCGTATTTGGGAAAGCCAACGCAGACGCAGGCGGGGAGCACGACCACTATAAGGGCGCACGTAGCACGACACCAATATTGCCATACAACGCGTAAGCTGCCCTTTTACCACCACCACTTCCTGCCAGTCTGTACACCACAAGTTTAGAGGGATGGAGCTTTGAGGAAACCGAAATAGAATATAAATGGCCGCCTTGTCTGGAGGAGTAAAACTTGAGCTGCACCGCCGAGCGGGAATGGGCGCTCCACCTTTTGCCGTAAATTGAAGCAAGCGGTGGAGGGAGTTCATCTCCTCAAGCAAGAAAGCCCAGACATGGAGCTTTTTTAGACGTAGCGTTTCACGCACCTCTCCACATTTTGTAGAGAGACCCCGACAGTTTCACTGAACAATATATTGTTGTGGTTCAGCCATGGTAGCGGACTGGTTAGCGAAGTTCTGCGGCGAGTACCGGTACCAGTGTCTGTAGCTGATGCACCACAAACTGTAGAATCTCCTTGTGGGTCAGAGTAGACAAGGCAGGCTGTGAGGCAAGGTCAGTCGTAGACGGGGCGTGATGATGACACTTGGATAAAGGACAAGGTGGACGGGGTGGGTCTTGAATCGACTGATGCAAATTCTGCCCCCTGCGTGTTAATTCATACCTTCGTGTGTTGAGGTTCTTAATTTCAACATGCAGCAACGCCAGCTGTTGGTCTATGGCCACAAGCTCATCCTCCGCAGAAAACAAGGGCTTCTCAGAAGCAGCTTTCTGGCGACGGCGGAAACCACGAACAGCGTCTCGATATGTTGGCTGTGAGGGAGGCTCTGTAGCTTCCTCCTCCTCCACTGCATCCTCATCCTTTTCCGCCAAACAGTGAAAACAGTCAAACGTTGAGGTTGGGTCTGGCTGGGAACGTGCCTGCCATGCACGGCGCTCTGCACACACTGCCTTGCCCTTGGTGGGGCAGCCTTTATCTGTTATCGTATGGTCGTTAAACTTTGGCTGTCGAGGTAGAGTGGTTTTGACATGACTAGAATTCGGTGTTTGGCATGGACATGAAGAGCTCTTATGGCCACGGCGAAATTAATGGTAGCAGTGCACTATTCCTGCTAAGAATGGACGGGGATGAGGACACAACCATAAAAAACCACCGGTTTGAGGGCTCCAGCGGGCCCCATAGCGTCCCGATACAGGTGCTGCGGATCCCGTATACCCCACGAAAAGCCCTTGTCGTCAGAGCGACAAAGGCCACACTTAAACTTTGGCTATCGAGGTAGAGTGGTTTTGACATGACTGGAATTCGGTGTTTGGCATGGACATGAAGAGCTCTTATGGCCACGGCGAAATTAACGGTAGCAGTGCACTATTCCTACTACGAATGGACGGGGATGAGGACACAACCATAAAAAACCGCCGTTTTGAGGGCTCCAGCGGGCCGCATAGCGTCCCGATACAGGTGCGGCCGGATCCCGTATACCCCACGAAAAGCCCTTGTCGTCAGAGCGACAAAGGCCACACTTTAACTTTGGCTGTCGAGGTAGAGTGGTTTTGACATGACTGGAATTCGGTGTTTGGCATGGACATGAAGAGCTCTTATGGCCACGGCGAAATTAACGGTAGCAGTGCACTATTCCTACTACGAATGGACGGGGATGAGGACACAACCATAAAAAACCGCCGTTTTGAGGGCTCCAGCGGGCCGCATAGCGTCCCGATACAGGTGCGGCCGGATCCCGTATACCCCACGAAAAGCCCTTGTCGTCAGAGCGACTAAGGCCACACTTTAACTTTGGTTGTCGAGGTAGAGTGGTTTTGACATGACTGGAATTCGGTGTTTTGTATGGACATGAAGAGCTCTAATGGCCACGGCGAAATTAACGGTAGCAGTGCACTATTCCTGCTAAGAATGGACGGGGATGAGGACACAACCATAAAAAACCGCCGGTTTGAGGGCTCCAGCGGGCCGCATAGCGTCCCGATACAGGTGCGGCCGAATCCCGTACACCCCACGAAAAGCCCTTGTCGTCAGAGCGACAAAGGCCACACTTTAACTTTGGCTGTCGAGGTAGAGTGGTTTTGACATGACTGGAATTCGGTGTTTGGCATGGACATGAAGAGCTCTTATGGCCACGGCGAAATTAACGGTAGCAGTGCACTATTCCTACTAAGAATGGACGGGGATGAGGACACAACCATAAAAAACCGCCGGTTTGAGGGCTCCAGCGGGCCGCATAGCGTCCCGATACAGGTGCGGCCGGATCCCGTATACCCCACGAAAAGCCCTTGTCGTCAGAGCGACTAAGGCCACACTAACTTTGGCTGTCGAGGTAGAGTGGTTTTGACATGACTGGAATTCGGTGTTTGGTATGGACATGAAGAGCTCTAATGGCCACGGCGAAATTAACGGTAGCAGTGCACTATTCCTGCTAAGAATGGACGGGGATGAGGACACAACCATAAAAAACCGCCGGTTTGAGGGCTCCAGCGGGCCGCATAGCGTCCCGATACAGGTGCGGCCGGATCCCGTATACCCCACGAAAAGCCCTTGTCGTCAGAGCGACTAAGGCCACTCTTTAACTTTGGCTGTCGAGGTAGAGTGGTTTTGACATGACTGGAATTCGGTGTTTGGCATGGACATGAAGAGCTCTTATGGCCACGGTGAAATTAACGGTAGCAGTGCACTATTCCTACTAAGAATGGACGGGGATGAGGACACAACCATAAAAAACCGCCGGTTTGAGGGCTCCAGCGGGCCGCATAGCGTTCCGATACAGGTGCGGCCGGATCCCGTATACCCCACGAAAAGCCCTTGTCGTCAGAGCGACTAAGGCCACACTTTAACTTTGGCTGTCGAGGTAGAGTGGTTTTGACATGACTGGAATTCGGTGTTTGGCATGGACATGAAGAGCTCTTATGGCCACGGCGAAATTAACGGTAGCAGTGCACTATTCCTGCTAAGAATGGACGGGGATGAGGACACAACCATAAAAAACCGCCGGTTTGAGGGCTCCAGCGGGCCGCATAGCGTCCCGATACAGGTGCGGCCGGATCCCGTATACCCCACAAAAAGCCCTTGTCGTCAGAGCGACTAAGGCCACACTTTAACTTTGGCTGTCGAGGTAGAGTGGTTTTGACATGACTGGAATTCGGTGTTTGACATGGACATGAAGAGCTCTTATGGCCACGGCGAAATTAACGGTAGCAGTGCACTATTCCTGCTAAGAATGGACGGGGATGAGGAAACAACCATAAAAAACCACCGGTTTGAGGGCTCCAGCGGGCCGCATAGCGTCCCGATACAGGTGCGGCCGGATCCCGTATACCACACGAAAAGCCCTTTATGCGTGTCACACCTGACGTTGTCACAAAGGTAGTATGGATGTTCTACGGGATCCATACCTGGGACAACATAACTGCGATTGCCAATTCCTGATACCAGGTACGCTTGCACCTTAAGAATTGTGTCAGCAGAAAAAGCTATGTGCTGCAGAGAGCAGAACTTAGCCACAGCATTTAGAGATGTCACCCACACTGACACAGGGTTCATAGCTCGGTCATAAGCGTATCCATTAAATCAAGTTGTTTCAAAACGGTCATTAAGCAATTTGTGCAAAGTCGTCGTGGGTAGACTCATTATGTTAAAGTGCTGCCGAGGCTTGATGAAAACTCTGTACCTGGCGTGTGGCTAGGGGCTTCAGAGGGTAGGGGTCACAGGAGCTTTCGCGAGAGTCGGAACCGAAGCAGAAGTTTGGGTGTGCCAGCTGCACAAGCCCGCTTTGCTCCAGGTGGTGAAGTCCCTCCGTCCTTAATACCAGTATGGGGTCGTCTGCAGATCGCTTCGTGGCCGGGTCGGCGGTTACCTTCATCCGTGAAGGAAAGTCATCACAGGTTCCGGCAGCAACATAATCCGCAGCAGACGCTCCAGGTAGCTGCGTTTTTTTTCGGTCGGTGATATTGTGTCCAGCCCGTTTGCCATGGCAGGGCCATGTCTTGATTGCAAGGAGTTCAGATGATGCTGGGCTAAGCCCGGCGGCCAGCGGTAGGAATCCGAGCTTGCGGACGACCCCCGGGGGTCATCCTTGAACTTGCCGTTTTGTCACATCGGTGCCAGGTAGAGTTCCTGTATATAGCTCAACTAAGCGATATACAGGAACTCTAGTGCCAGGAATCGTGCAGCGACGTTAGAAACGAGGTACTCGATGTCGAGCAATGGCCAGCGGAGCTCGTAGAGATTCCGGTGTCCTGTGAGGCTCAGCCGTCTTATAAAACTGGGCAGCACGGATCTAATGTAGCCCTAAAAGACGGAAAGGAGAACGATAACACGCTGAAGTGTTTGCTTGCCGAGGGTGTAGCTAAAAGGCGATAGACGACAGGAGAGGCATAGCTTCCGTGTATACTGGCACCGCATCTTCCCGTGTGAACACGCCGAGTGGCAGCGCTGTACGCTGGCGTTGCGTCGTGCCTCCGAGGTGTACGAATTGCAGGCGCCCTGCTCGCGCGGTAGAAACTAGGGCAGTTTTCTCAGCGCGCCACAGATGCGTCTCGGAAAATGAACGATGTCCTCTCAACCGGTCGCCGCAGTCTTCATAAAACAGCCGCACCTAAGGTGTTTTACACCAAAGCTGTAAATGGCTAGGATGCAGCAGATCGTCTCCGCTCCCGGAGCGATGTAGACAGGAATCGCTAGCGAGCGTAGCGCCACGTTGCGGAGCCCACTCAAATCCCCGAAATCGTAAAACTTCACACCCCACCCCCGGGGCATGGAAAAAATCATACAAAATTAAAAAGGTCCTAGGGCCTTCATAGAGCATGCGCCGTGATTACCATACCCGCGCTATAATAAATTTCTACCCACGATTCCTGTGTGTTTTGTAGCGTAAGCTACACTGGCCGAGGTTGAGCAGTTACGCGTGTGCCGTGAAGGGCCGTTCTGCTCAAGCGCGAGGGGCATTGAATTGGATCGATTCGATTGGCTTGCCTTGGCTTGGCTTGGATTGTATCTGATTTGGATTGGATTGGATTAAAGTGGGTTGTGTTGCGTCATAGCCGCGGCACACGCACTAGTGCCGGCGCGTGCCCAGGTGTGGCCCTCAATTGCGCTGTATCCAAGTCTGACGCGCTTGATAGCCGTTTCACGTGGCTCGTGAAGAGGCGTGCTGAGCATGAGCGAGGAGCAGTGATTCGACAGGGCTGGACTTTCAGTTAATAACCAGGAACAATGCTCACTCGCAAATTACAAAAAAACGGTTTTTGCTTCATGCACCCCTTGGACTACGACCCAGGCAAACCTCACGTGGGAGCTGGGCACCGCAGCTTTGCTGGCCAGCCCTCTTCACGGGGTGGAAGGGCTCTGAATTTTTCAAAAAGGTTAAAGCACAGGCAAATTCTGAGACCTCAAGTCCAAGCTCTAGTAGGATTCACTGCATTAAAAACCATACATTACTAGATAATAGAACCCTACTGTTTTATAGAGATGTCTCTAGCACTGGCAGAATCATACCTGTCAGTTTGCCAATAACCTGCCTTTACAATCAGGTTTTGCTGTTTAGAGCCAATAAGCGTGGTTTACCTCCAGGAAGTATCCTAAGGCCGTTTTTAATAGCGACTGTACCAACATTCACGACACTTCAATACAGTTTATTCAATGGAACTACACGGATAGTAGGTATAGTTAATTCGGTTGTGAACAGACTATATACATGGGGTATATTTAATTGCAAACATCTTCGATACAACAATGTATGGTTCGACAGTCCATAGGTTTCCGAAAAAGTCTCAATAAACAGCCTTGGTTGCATATTTGCTTCTTTTTCGAGTTTAACCGAACCAGACAGGGTTCAGACGAAACTCAGCCAAGAAGCAGCAGCGCCGGAAAAACGTTATGTCAGCGTCCGCCGGAGCATACTATCCTTCAAGAACCATCTCACCTTTACCAAGACCTGCTATTACTTGGACGTAGCACCATCGACCCTCCAGCTCAAGCGCCTGCTGCACACTCCTGAAGGAAACATCGTAGCGCCAACTGAACGGCGTTTGCTGGGCGTCAGAATCAACGAGTGCCAAGTAATGCTAAGAAGCAAGGAATTGGACTCTTTCTTTCGGCACAGAAAACTGGAGCATCTTATGTAACGCAAGTTTGACTTATTCGATTGCTTTCTAAAACGTGGCGCTTCGTCGGCATCTGCGAAACATCCGGCATCCCAATGAAGTGAACTTGTAGTGCCAAAGAAAAAAAAATTCATAGCCCTTACACCCCGTGAAGAGGGCTGGCCAGAAAAGCTGCGGTGCCCAGCTTCCACGTGAGGTTTGACTGGGTCGTAGTACAAATGATGCATGAAGCAAAAAACGTTTGTTTGTAATTTGCAATTGAGCATTGTTCCTGGTTACTAACTGAACAGGTTACTAACCTGGTTATTCAACAATGGACCATATTCACACGATCAATCAGGTGATAGAGAAATGCGCTAAGTACACTCAACCCCTATATATAGCCTTCATAGATTATGAGAAAGCATTTGACTCGGTCGAAACCCTAGCAGTCATTCAGGCATTACGGAACCAGGGGGTAGATGAGCATTATGTAAGAATACTAGAGGATATCTATAATGGGTCTACAGCTACCATCATCCTCCATAGGGACAGCAGTAAAATACCTATAAGGAAGGGTGTCAGACAAGGAGACACAATCTCTCCAATGTTATTCACAGCATGCTTACAAGAAGTATTCAGAACGTTGGATTGGGAACAGGTGGGAGTAAGGGTTAATGGAGAATACCCCAGTAACCTCACATTCGCTGATGACGTTGCCTTGCTAAGTAACTCTGGGGACGAATTGCAAAGCATGCTTTCCGCAATGGGGGAACAGAGTAGAACCGTGGGCCTGAAAATTAATATGCAGAAAACTAAACTAATGTTCAATAACCTCGGGACAGCACAGCAGTTTGAGATAGATGGCGAGGCAGTGGAAGTGGTAAGCGAATATATATACGTAGGCAAAGTTGTGACCCCAGATCCCAACCATGAGGCAGAGATAATTAGAAGGATCAGAATGGGGTGGGGTGCATATGGCAGACATTCTCAGATAATGAATAGCAGCCTACCATTGTCGTTGAAGAAGAAAGTGTATGACAGCTGCATCTTACCGGTCTGCATCTTAGCTGCATCTTACATCTTAACTCTGGGGACGAATTGCAAAGCATGCTTTCCGCAATGGGGGAACAGAGTAGAACCGTGGGCCTGAAAATTAATATGCAGAAAACTAAACTAATGTTCAATAACCTCGGGACAGCACAGCAGTTTGAGATAGATGGCGAGGCAGTGGAAGTGGTAAGCGAATATATATACGTAGGCAAAGTTGTGACCCCAGATCCCAACCATGAGGCAGAGATAATTAGAAGGATCAGAATGGGGTGGGGTGCATATGGCAGACATTCTCAGATAATGAATAGCAGCCTACCATTGTCGTTGAAGAAGAAAGTGTATGACAGCTGCATCTTACCGGTACTCACCTACGGGGCAGAAACTTGGAGGCTCACTAAGAGGGTTCAACTGAAATTGAGAACGACTCAGCGGGCAATGGAGCGGAAAATGGTAGGTGTAACATTAAGGGACAAGAAGAGAGCGGAGTGGGTCAGGGAGCAAACTGGTGTTAAAGACATATTAGTAGAAATTAAGAAGAAGATATGGACGTGGGCAGGGCATGTAATGCGAAGGCAAGATATCCGCTGGTCATTAAGGGTAACAGAGTGGATCTCTAGAGAAGGCAAGCGCTGTAGGGGGCGGCAGAAAGTTAGATGGGCAGATGAGATCAAGAAGTTTGCGGGGATAAATTGGTCACAGTTGGCACAGGACCGAGGTAATTGGAGAATAATGGGAGAGGCCTTTGCCCTGCAGTGGGCGTAGATAGGCTGGTGATGATGATGATGACTAACTGAAAGTCCAGTCCTGTCCAATCACTGCTCCTCGCGCATGCTCAACACACCTCTTCACGAGCCACGTGAAACGGCTATCAAGCGGCGCCGACACAGCGTCGGACTTGGCTACTGCACAATTGAGGGGCACACCTGGGCACGCGCAGGCGCCAGTGCGTCTGCCGCGACTATGAGGCAACACAATCAACTTTAATCCAATCCAATCAAAATCCAAATCCAATCCAATCCATTCCAATACAATCTAAACCAAGCCAAGCCAATCGAGTCGATCCAATCCAATGCCCCTCGCGCTTGAGCAGAACGGCCCTTCACGGCACACGCGAAACTGCTAAACCTCGGCCAGTGTAGCTTACGCTACAAAACACACAGGAATCGTGCGTATAAATTTATTATATCGCCGGTATGGTAATCACGGCGCACGCTCTATAAAAGCCGTAGGACCCTGTTAATTTTGTATGATTTTTTCTATGCACCGGGGGTGGGGCGCGCAGTTTTACGATTCCGGGGATTTGAGTAGGCTCCGCAACGTGGCAATCTCGCTAGCGATTCCTGTCTACATCGCTCTGGGACTGGAGCCGATCTTCTGGATCCTAGCGATTTACATCTTTGCTGTAAGAGAAGCCAAATCCGCGGACTGTGCAAGCTTTCTTGTTAATTTATCATTGAGACCACTATCTCCTTCCGAACGGGCGTTTTAGCAAAAGTCATGGTTTTAATTTAACAAAAACCTGGCCCTCTCTGCCAAAAATGGTCACGGCCAGCGGGTATGAGATGATGCGCCTTGACGCCGTCATCTGTGGGGAAGTCTGAATCGAGGCAATTGGCGCTCTATTAAACACTCCCCGAAAGTGCCAACATTCCTTCAAACCAGATGAAGCCGCAGATATCCTTGGCCTACGGGAGGATGATAACATAGTTATCTTTCCTGCTGACGAAAGAAATATTACAAACGTAAGTGACCAGCAAGCGTACGAAAACAAACTTCACAACCTTCCCGATTGCTCAACGTACGAAAAACTGAAGAATGACCCACCCACGCAAGTTCAGATGGATCTAAACAAACTATCAGGCAACATTTTCAAGAAACACCCTGATTTCAGAAGCTTGTACTGTCGACTCATTTGCAGTAATGGCTGAGCGACCGATTTTTATGGGCAGCTCAAAATTCATAGGTCCGATGTTCCGCTTTGCGAATTGCGGTCTTTACGACTTGAACACTGCGGGAAATGTTCAGCTTGCCTTATCAGACTATGTTCCATCTCGTCGGCCAAACCTCCACCCATACCAAGAACGCCAGCAACTTCGTCGAAATTGTTTCAGAAGTAGTGATCGACCCAGACGACAGACTCGTCTCTTTCAACGTCTTCTCGCTCTTCACCCGCGTTCCGGCTTGAACTGGCCGCCGCAACAGCCGCAACCACCCTGGAAAATGACGACCGCCTGAGCTTGAGGACCTGCCTCAGCATAGGTGAAATAGCGGTTATTCTTCAGTTCGGCCGACAGAGCGCATTTTTTGGCGCAAGCAGAAATATTTCAAGAAAGCGAGCGGAACGGTGATTCAGGCTGCTATTTCCGTAACTACAGTGAATCTGGTAATGGTGGACGTTGAAAGAACCGCTATCAATAATTTATCCAGAAAATCCAAAGTGTTTCTCCGTCACGTGGACGACTGTTTTTGTATCCCCAAAGAAACAATAGCAGAAAACTTTCTGTTGCAGCTAAATTCTATCGAACCAGTCACCCAGTTCACCATGGAAAGGGAACTAGACAACATCTTACTATTCCCTCGCGCTTTGGTCAAAAGACAGCCAGATCAACTCAACTTGACAGTGTACAGGAAACCTACACATAACAAACGCTACCCACACTTCTATTCTTACGAACCAATATCCCACACGTGTTCTTAGTGTCAGCTCTCTTACTTAAGGGATTCGAACATTTTGGTGGACGACATTCCGGTGTAGTACGTTCTGGTGCCGACATTTTCGGGCACGGACAGTTTGTGGCATGTATATTTCGGTGCGGTACATCACCCTGCAGACATTTGTAGACACAGAATGTCCCTTGCATTCTTATAACATTTTAGCATTTGTATTTCAAAATTCGTTAGACGATATGATTTTAACATTCGCGGGTAGTGTGTGGGCTGCAGTTCGAGGAAACGAACAGGTAATGTAGCGGGAATTCAGCGCACAAGACTCCATTATGATGGTAGATGTTAAAAACTTACGCGATTAATTTATTTCCAGTCAACTTCTACAAATTTTGTTGTTCATGTGAACAGCCCCGGACTTTTAATCTAAAGGTTACTAAAACGCTCTGATTAACCTTGACGCTGCTTCTCATAGTCAAATCGTGAATTCTCGTGCCCCGACGCTTAAACCGTGCCGAAAAAAACAAAAAGGAAAGAAACGAGCCAACTTTGGCAAGTGGGCATTCGCTTTCATGATTTTTTCTATCATCCTCGTCGTCATTGCGTTCGGTGGCGGTTGTACTTAATAAAAACAGCGATGGCACTTATAGTGGCATCACTAGGGTCTCTGACATTTCGTTGCGGACATCGCGGTGTACGGACATATCGGTGCACATACGTTACGGTGCGCAGACATTTCGGTACACAACATTTTCGGCGAACGTGTGCTTGCTTCTTTGAAACAAGCGTTATATTTTTATTTCTGCAATCGTGGGGTATGGACAAAAACCTAGCGCAGTGATTTCATTTTTCGATTGATTCCGTGTTTGATTTATTCAAGGTATTTTTAATAATTGAGAATTTTTATGTATTTGCTAATACGTTTTTTCGGGAACACCTGTTGTGCAGCCAAGTAATTCAGTTCTTGTGCTGAGGTTTTTTTTATTTATGAGAAGACGTTAATTTATATTCGCTCTTTTTTGCAGATCCCCTATTACAACTAGCCGGCTTTTAGGATGCTATAACGCATTCTTCAAATAATGTTTTTAAACTGCATACTACCATTACCCAAAAGTTTGCGAACAATTAATTGCCACCCATTCCCCTAAATGCACAGAAGCTACTGAACAATGTTATATAGGCTGCGCCGCCATTCCAAAATGAATTTGCGAACACTGTTCTCACCAGCTTTTTTTGCGTACAAGTCTACAATATTCTTGTGGCGGAAGAACGTGCCTTTTTCAAAACAGCGTCAGCTTCTGTATGTCCTCAATGCTGATAAAGCGCGGACGAGTTGTGCGTACAAATACCCCCTCCCCCCCATTATGTTCCGGCAAATCATCTTTCATTTTATGTTACATGCTTACTTTCATCTCATTTTAATTCTTTATCCCAGCCGCCCGCCCCTTCCCCACCCCCGGCTTTACGTTTCAATCTCCCACACGTTTGTTTTTCAATCACATTATTTTCGGTTTCCCCTGAAAACCTTCCCCTGAAACCTGGCCACACGGTGTCTGCCACTGAGGGAGACACCGGTCTGCCATTGCCGCCACGGACTGTTGTACAAAGATAGCTACGCCTCAAAAAGCCTGCTGAAGCACGGAGAGCGGACCTAACGGCTCCACCGGCCAGACACGCTCGCGCTGCTCGAAGTTCAATTTCCACGCGCTGCGGCAGGCTGTGGGGATTCAGTTACAGCAGATGCCGGCTATGCTTTCTCGTTTTCATCGCCGGTGCTCCCTTTGAGATATAGAGGTGCAGTCGTCGCTACAGACTAATTAAGTTGCCGGAAGGCGCCAGCAATCGTGACACCAGCATCTAAAAATCTCCATTCCATTCCCATTCCATTACGGGCAAAAGGTGCTTAATTCCATTCCCATTCCATTCCTCCAAGTGTTGTCCTCATTCCATTCCCATTCCGTTTCGGCATCTCTAACATGCGCAATGAATCCGGAGTCATTCGAATGCCGGAATGGTAATTCCGCAACACTGCGCCCCACTGTGTCTCATAACTGATAAAAAAAAGCTTATTAGTCCCTTTCCTAAAGTATAATTTAAAACACGCGGATCCTGAAATTAAACAGCCAGTGTTGGCCTCCTCTTCCGCCTGACGAATTACGGGGACCGCCTGCCACTCACGAGCACTTTCATGATCACGCTCACGAGCGCGCGCCCGCATTACCGCCTGCTCTATACGGACGAACGAATCACCCGTGTCTACCCATTTTTGCCTACGACATATTGAAAGAGACAGCTCTACGTTTGTCCGCTAGGATCGAGCTTGGGTCTTTCCGAATAGCATCATTGTGAATAACTAGGAAGTATGCTAGGAAGTATATGCTCAGTCGTAAATTACGAACAAACGTGTTTTGCTTCGTGCACTCCGTGGAGGGCGTGCAGCTTCGAAGGTCATCCTTTTTTACAGGTGGAATGGCACTAAATGTTTTATCAGCAATAACGATGTTACACCTCATCTTGTATCCAAAATGATCCCAACCTGGCCCTTTACACTAGCCAACCTCACTGTCTTTAATTGATTTTACTTCGGTCCTTGCAACCAATTTTAGTAGTCGCCTTTTTATCTCAGTTATCTAATCACTCATTTCATGGCGCTCTTTGCTCCAGCTCGCCTTGCGCCACTAACATCCAAACATCATCGTCATCATCAGCCTTAGCTGTACCATGTTTTAAACTCATATTCTTGTTGACAACTCAGATGTTTTCAGTGTGCTTCAAGGAGGAAGGACAAATTTTTTGTTGCGACAAGGAGGAAACAAACAAGACAGACGCCTAAATACGTCATATAAAGATATTGATGTAGCTTTAGGAGACGTAAAGTTTGCCACATACCAGTGCAATGCCTCATGCATCCATAGCAGGTTTTATAATTGTTGTCGTTGCCGCCACATCCCCCGTATATGAACGGTAAACAAAGACCAAATTTGCCGTCAAAGTACCACCTTACATGGATTGCCCTGCAGGGGCCAGCTTCCGGACGACCTTTGCATCCATGGGGCAGAGAAGTACCTAAAAAAAAAAACACGAGGAAATGCCGTTAGGTACTGCCAAATACAAATAAAGGGAACTTTCCTACGTTAAGATATTGCTCTGATTACCGAACGAGGTGAAATATGCGATTCTTTCCTAATTAGCATTAATATTACTTTTTGTCCTTAGGGCGATTTCTCGTGTGGACCAAGAATTGGCAATCGGCAATGAAGGAAAAGATTCTTGCAGAAAATGTGGAATGAGATACATTTATCTGAAAAAATTCACAACAGTTCAATAAGATAGTGCCCACATAATATAGGATTGTATAAAGTAGCACCTTATAAGGATTAGGCTTGCACAATAGATGTGACAATACATTTAGCGGTGTTTTGTGGATTACACGTAGCAGGTTACACTTCAGCAAACTGTGTTCGAAATACTCATAAATTCAGATAATTGTCTGCTAAGACGCAGCATTCTTGCGCTGCCTTTTTTACTGTGATGTGTAGAGCCAGGTTTCACTGTGAAATGCAACACAAAAAGCTTGGTTTTAGTTAATTTGAAGGTTTAGTTTTTTTTTACCTCTAATACGCTGAAATATGCCTTTCTGTATCAAATGCCATATTTTTTTACGCAGATGCAAGGCAGAGTGCACGGTTAGTCTGTTTCACAAGATTTTATTTGAGTTGTTTTTGTTCTTCCTTGGGATTACCAATTTTCTCCGTCGTTTTTTGGAAGGTCGTTTAGATGCAGATTGCTTGATTTCTGTAGTTCATTGTGCAACCCTCTATTTTTTCTCTTGAATCTTGAACTTCCTGTTCACCCATTTATCTAAATTTCCGCTATTATACCAATAACAAATTTTACTCCAAAAATAGTACGTTTATTTGCAAAAGCAGTCCGATTCAGTGCTGGCCCACTTCCGCCATTTATCTATTCATGTCTCCAACGGTCTTTCCCAGGAATTCCTCATTATATTCTTTGTTTTTGGATACACGCATGTAATACATTTCTATATTGCTAGATAATTTTTGTACAATCCTTATGTTTTTGCTTTTTTCCATGGCATCGTTTTTTATATAAATCTTCGTTCTTTCTTTTGTCTGATGCTTTTCTGACAAATAATTTTGTTGGTTTCTGGAATTCTGTATTTCGAAGTAAGTACAATGACTTGTGGGGCTGGCTCATTTTTGTTACTCTTTAGTTCTCACTTCCAATGTTCCTTTTTTTGGATATTTTTTCTGTAGTCTCTGCTTTTTTTTTGAAAAAAGGTAAAGATGCATTTTCATGCAGCTCATATTTCCAAAACTGTTCTTGCCCCTTTCGTTTTATTTAAATTCTCCTCAACCAGTTGTCTACAGAAGCTACAATACCGACTCCATTTTACTTCCGCAAGCTGTGCGTTTCTGTGCGTATTCTGGGCATTAAGCAGTGGCCACCTTTTCAGCACTTTACATCCTGCATACCTAACCACTGTTTTGGCGCTCTTTGACCTAGATGGATTTGCGCCATAAACATTCAACCATCATCATCATCACCTTTTCAACACTTTTATGCATGTTTTTATTTTAATCCAAGCTTTTCACCTCCAGCCCTCAAGGTTTATATCGCGACCATTGGTGTCAACAGAACACTCCCGCGAGCAAATAAAAAAAGTTACTTGCACTGCCTGGAATCGAACCTTGAATAAATAGAGATACGGAGTGAGAGCCCTTTATCTTACCGATTGAACTAAGCGCCCACGCGGACACCGGTGAAACGGGCGGTGCACTCATCGAGCACATCTGCGGGTTCACCCCGTGCGTTCTGGCTGAATGGCGGCACGTGGTAGCATTCCGCGACCTCTGGCACTGCTGTGCGCTCCGCCCACGGCGCGTGTAGCGCCCGTGTGCGTGCTTTGCGCATGCGCTAGGAGATAGTAAAAAAGTGCTGGGCCGTCTGCACGGACGTGAAACCTGGGGTGGGGCGCAGAATGCAGTGTATAACTGCATTCTTGGCGCCTTGCCGTTTTTTCCAACGGAGATGAAACCATTTGGGGGTAAAGGAACACAGCGTTGCTGTAAAAGCCTTGGATCTTTTAGGCTGAATTGAGTATTGATTAGAGGCTGTGGCCATTACTACACCACGGTGGCCAATCCTGCTCCAGTGAGGGAGTGCGTTGGCGGCAATCGTCACCGGGATCCGGCCGCATCCGGGCCTCCTCCAATTCCAGGAAAAAGGCCGCTAGGGGGCCAAGCGATGCATACGCGTGTGACATCGGCTCCGTGTTCGACCCTTCTGTTCAGCGGCTAAAACCATCTACCGCTGGCCTGACCAGCGCCACGGGATCCGCGACGTTCCAGGGAACCTCGCGATACCACCTTCATCGGTTTTGGCGCACCGCAAGGTCAGTTACCAATCGTTGAACGTTTCCCCCCGCCGAACTCTTGGCCAAGCCTACCTAGGCTTGCCACGCCGGCGATCAGCCGCCGGCGGCCGACCAGCACGTGCTCCTCTCGCCGGTTACAAGACTGCACGTGACCGCGCGCCGGCTCTGGCGCACCGCTCTGGATAATACCCCGACATGGAGTACGCCGTTCAAGGAGAGGAAATTTCTCCTGAAGAATTGCAAGAACCCGGATGGGCCGCCGTTCGACGACGACAAGCCGCTCTGCACGCCACCACTGGATCAGCCGAACCTGCCGGCTCACTGAATCGGAAAAAAAGTCAACGCCCCTTCCACCGGCAACCACCTGCCCTTCCGTTGCCAAGCACTGACATCAAGATCGTTCTTCGCCCTCATGGCGGACTCGACCTCAAGTCTGTCTCCCAAGTTACTCTGGCCGACACCGTGATGCATCAAGCGGGTATTGCGCCAAACCCCATGGACCAAATCCGCATTCATCACGTATCGAACTATGTTCTGGTAAGCACCCCTTCGGAAGAACGAGCCCACAAGTACGCTGCAATTAATTTCCTTGCGCTCCGAGGGAAGCGCTACGAAGTCGCAGCCCACGTTTCAGCGCCTGCTAACACGGTCACAGGCGTAATATTCAACATTCCGGAAGAAGACACGCCCGAGCAAATATTCGACAGTGTCCACAACTACAACCCCGACTTGAAGATCCTCAGTGCTAAACGTCTAAACACTTCAAACATTGTGCAAATCTTGTTTGATGGCCAGAAAGTTCCTTTTTGGGTCCGCTATCGTTCTGCCGTCTACCGATGCAAGCCTTTCCGTCGTAAAACAGAAGCGTGCTCCCTCTGCTGACAAGCCGGTCACAGGCCGGATGTGTGTCCCAGTTCCCAGTCAACCACCCGGTGTTCCACGTGCGGTACTGTGAACCCGCCAGACCCCCACGAGTGTTTCCCTCGCTGCATTGTGTGTGAGGGTCCGCACCTGACGGGCTCAGCAGACTGTCCTCGCCGTTTCCAACCGCGCAAACGGAATCCCACCTACGCCCAGATGGCAGCAAAAGACCAGGGCCACGGACCCACCGGCAGCAGCAAACCCGCTACCCCTCCGAACTCCCGACAAGAGGGGCTCGCAGACACCCCTCGATCACAACCCCGAGAGGTTCGGGACTCGACCTACAGCCCGCCTGGGAGCTCCAAGGTCCGGAAACAGCCACCACCAGAGCAAGCGAACTCCGACAAAGAACTCAAGAAGCTGAGCTACTCTAGCGCACTCTCTCAGAGCTCGTCACAATCAGCCTTCCCGCCCCTTGCCCCCTCTACCGATATACTAAAGGAACTTGCTGCCATACGTGCAGAAATCACCATACTCCGCCAGGAAAATGCGGCGCTTCGCCGAGAAAATGCATCCCTCCGACTTAAGCTCGACACTAACGCCGCTGAATCCTCAATCAGTAACCCACCGCCGCCGAAACGCAAGGCGACAACGGAAGAATCTCATTCCGCCCCTGCGATCCCTCGCCAAGACGAGCAAATAGATGCCCGATTTGAAGCTATCGAGAATTCTTGCAGGGCGGCGTTACTCGAGCAAAAAACTGAGTACACCAATATCTGTCAAACCCTCCAGACCAGCTTCTCGACGCTGCAGGCGAACATCGAAGAAATGCGCTCATACATTCGCGGGATGGTCACTGGAGTTAATAATCCAATTCCGTATGCCCCCGTTGTCGCCCAGCAGTATGACGAGACCCTTCAATAACACCACAGAGTCCCTACGCGTCTGGCAGTGGAACTGCAGGGGCTATAAACAAAAGCGCAGTACCTTGCAAATGCATTCCCAAACGCTAGAGAAACCCCCAGACATCATAGCATTGCAGGAAACCGGCACGAACGTTAAACTACCCGGGTACAAAGCTTTTCAAAGCTCTCATGACCCTAAAACGGCAGTTTTAATTCAACGAAATATCCCAGCCGAAAGGCTTGAATTCGAGAGTATTAATATCCCTCATGATTTTGTTGTTCTGTACCCCACTAAGCGTTCCGCAACCAGAGTTTACATACTGAACGTATACAGCAATCCTAAGGCCCACAGCCACAATTTTAATCTCCTATTTTCCCTTGCTAAAAAAGAATCTCAAAAACATATGCTCCTAATCGTGGGTGATTTCAACGCGCCTCATACTGCATGGGGATACTCGCACTGCACCAAGAAAGGCCGCCTCTTGTGGGATCAAGTACAAGCGCATCGTCTCACTCTAGAAACGGATCCCCTCGTCCCGACCAGGGTCGGAAACAGCGTCCAACGCGATTCCACTCCTGACCTCACCTTCACTCATCACGTCACCAATGTTAATTGGCACTGCACGGACCATTCGCTTGGTAGTGATCATTATATTATTCAGATTGAGCTCACTCTCGCTCAGCGTATGAAGCCGCACCCCAAGCAGTCATATATCACCGACTGGGATGAATTCAGGCATATTCGCACTCAAGATCAGAATACCGTACTTGAAATAGATACTAATAACCTCGAAGGCTGGGTTCACCAGTTACTGACGGACGCGCGCAATGCCAGCAAACAGGTGGATCCTGACCTTCCATCAGACGCTGTGGACTCCCGTCTGCAACACTTGTGGGCGGCATACGGAAGCATACAGCGCCGGTGGAAAGCAAGAAAGCACAATCGCAAACTTCGCCGCAAATTGGCAGAATTAGATAACAAAATCCGCGATCACGCTGACCGTCTCGCCCGCGATCAGTGGGGACAAGTATGTGACCAAATGAGAGGGAACCTAGGCATGAAGAGAACATGGGCCCTACTTAAACACCTGCTTGACCCCGGTCGTTCTAAAACAGAACAAAATCACCGCCTCACCACAATCATCCACAACTTTCCCGGCACGGATGAGGAACTCGTAGACAAAATTTGTTCCCTATACGTACCTACCGGTCAAAAACAGCCCCTACCAGAGTATAAAGGTCTCACCAATGACAGTCTGGACTCTGATATTACTGAGTCGGAGGTGCGGGGGGCTCTCCTCCAACTCAGACCCGGCTCGGCACCGGGGCCGGACTGTATCACTAATAAAATGCTTCGCAACCTTGACGATAGTTCAATTTCGGCCCTTACAGCGTACTTTAATCATTGCTGGAAGCAGGGAACCCTGCCTCGGGATTGGAAGCATGCTAAAATCACCCTCATCCCCAAGCCAGGAAAGCCACTTTCCATCGAACATCTCCGGCCCATTTCCCTTACCTCCTGTTTGGGAAAAGTCCTCGAACACGTCATCCTCACGCGTCTCACCAATCATCTCACTTCCACAGACGCGCTTCCGCATTCTATGATTGGATTTCGCCCCGGCTTATCCCCACAGGACGTCCTCTTTCAGCTATCCCGCGAGGTGATAACTCCCCCCAGTAGGCTCGATTCGGCCGCCATCCTGGCCTTGGATCTCACTAAGGCTTTTGATAGAGTTTCGCACACCGCCATTCTGCGCGGATTAGAATCTGTAAACCCGGGACAGCGCACATACAACTACGTTCGCAGCTTTCTCACGGAACGCACGGCAATCCTCCAAATCGGACACATCACATCAGACACCTTGAATTTGCCATCGATAGGTACGCCGCAAGGGGCTGTGTTATCACCCATACTCTTTAATCTGGCCTTGCTAAATATCCCCAAAGAATTACAGAAAGTTCCCCGTCTACGCTTCAGTATGTACGCCGATGACATCACTCTCTGGGTGACAGGTGGCAGTGATGCGCACATTGAAGAGACCTTACAAATAGGTGCAAATATTGTAGTTAAACAAGCAGAGTTAGCAGGCCTTACATGTTCTCCTAACAAGTCCGAGCTGCTCGTTCTGCCACCCAAAAGAGCAGCCCGCACAACGTCAGATATCTCTATCTCTATTAGTGGTTATTCGGTCCCGGAAGTTCAAACACTAAAAGTTCTCGGGCTCCTTATACAACGGAATCGATCCAATACACAATTCGTTACCCAGTTAACTAAGCATGTTGTCCAAACAATTGGTCTCATAAAAAGGATTGCCAACCGCCGGCATGGGCTCTGTGAGAGTGAGAGATCGCGACTCATTCAGGCCTTCGTGATCAGCAGAATAACATACTCCCTCCCCTACCTTCATGCCAGTGATGCTGAGTTTCAAAAAATCAATTGCCTTATCAGAAAAGCCTACAAAGCGGCACTTCAAATACCCCTGTACTCTTCCACTGCCAGATTAGACCGTCTGGGTATCCATAATAATGCCGAGGAGCTTGTGGAGGCGCACCTGACAGGACAAATAGCCCGCCTATCCACTACCTCAACCGGGCTGCACATCCTAGACCGACTCGGGATTCGTGCCCCTACTTTGCCCGCTCATAAATACCCCATTCCTCGCGCTATTCACGCTCGACTTGTAGTCCGTCCTGTACCACGCAACATGCACCCCGCGTATCATGCGGGACGCAGAATGCAACGAGCGCAGGCTCTTCAGCGACGCCTCCCTGGAAGACCAGATATTTTATACGTGGACGCGGCAGAATACCGTCACCGCGATGCTTATGCTCTGGCCATTGTGAATCGGCCGGACGACCCCCCGTTATGCTCCCTTACAGTTCGCACCCCTTGCCCTGCCACGGCGGAGGAGGCGGCAATTGCGCTCGCCCTGTCACAAAGGCCGACCCCCACGATTGTAATCTCTGATTCAAAGACGGCCGTTCAAAATTTCGCCCGTGGTCTCATTTCGCCACTGGCACTCAAAATTATCTCTCAAAATCCTCCAACTTCCCCGGTAGAACTGCTATGGACCCCGGCACACTCGGGACTCGGGGGGAACGAGGCGGCCCATGACGCGGCTCGAGGATTCACAATCCGAGCGGGAGCCAGCCTAGTTCCTTACCACGGGGCCCGATCCGCCAGAGACCGCCTAATTGCGTATCATGACATACTCACACATTACCGCCTCGCCCGCCGAAAATACCCCCCTGCGCATCCCCAGCTCAGCAATGAGCAAGCGCGTACCTGGCGACTTCTGCAGGTTCAATCCTTTCCCTGTAGGGCGGTGCTCCATCACATCCACCCTTCCCTCTACCCCTCACCTCATTGCCCCGCATGTGGCCAGCGCGCCACACTTCCCCACTCTATGTGGGCCTGTCCATCCAATCCCTTCCCTTTAATCACCCGTGACGAGCAATGGGAGGGTGCGCTGGGTAGCTCCGACCCAGGCGTTCAGATCGCCTTGGTGGAACGAGCTGCCATCGTCGCCGCCGACCTCCAACCGGCGGCCACCACGCTTCCCTAACCCCAGTCGCTCAATAAAAGTTTTTCTCTCTCTCTCTCTCTCCTCCAATTCCATCAACACGCGGATTTTTTTAATCGCGTGGGAATTGTGCACCACAAGGATTCGAACCACGTTCCTTCTGCACGTGAGGAAGATGCTCTAGCTCTACGCAACCGCTGTAGGAAGATGCTCTAGCTCTACGCAACCCCAGAAGTAGAAAGTGTATGACAGCTGAATATTACCCGTACTCACCTGCGGGGCAGAAACTTAAGGCTCACTAAAAGGATTCAACTTTAAATGAGGAGGAGTCAGCGACCAATGGAACAGTAGGTGATAGGTGTAACATTAAGGGACAAAAAGAGAGCGGAGTGCATGAGGCAACAAACGCGTGTTATGGACATTTTAGTAGAAATTAAGAAGAAGAAATGGGCTTGGGCCGGGCGTGTAATTAGAACCCAAGATAACCGTTGGTCCTTAAACGTAACAGAGTGGATCCCTAGAGAAGGCAAGCGAAGCAGGGGGCGGCGACTGTTAGATGAGCCGATGAGATCAAGAGGTTTGCGGGTAAAATTGGTCGCAGTTAGCACAGGACCGGGATAATTGGAGTGGGAGAGAGAGATATATCACTTTATTTTCAATGCAAGTTGTCTAGGAACGCCTGGTGGTTGCCGGCCGAAGGCTGGCGGTGACGGTGGCGGTTCGGTCAACCAGAACTAGCAGCACCCCCGGTTGTGAGCTGCCCAGCGCCTACTCCCACTGCTCGACGCTGGAGATTGGGGGGAATGGGTTAATAGGACAGGCCCACATGGCATGGGTTAGGGTGTCCAGGGAGTCACAGAGGGGACAGTTGGGTGAAGGGAACTGAGAGGGATAGATCTTATGAAGGAGGGATCGACTGGCGAGTGTGTTGGTCTGAAGGAGTCGCCAGAGGCACTCCTGAGCATTGGTGATGGATGTGTGGGCAGAGGGATAGCGGTGGCGGGAGAGGCGGTAATGCTCCGTGACTTCTTTGTACGAGAGCAGTCGATCGCGGGCGACCGAGCACCGTGGTAAGGAGCAGGAGCAAGCCCAGCACGGATGGTGAGTCCTCGTGCTGCTTTGTGGGCCGCCTCGTTGCCTCCCACCCCAGTGTGGGCCAGGGTCCAGACGATGTCGACTGGTTGAGTAGCGGGATTTTGGAACATAATTTTGAGAGCCCTAGCCGAAATGCTGCCACGAATGAAGTTTTGAACGGCCGTCTTCGAATCAGTGATTATAATGCGTGGTTGCGGCCTAGTGATAAGGGCCAGGGCTATTCGTTGTAGGGTAAGATGTCCGTACGGGGAGAGAAGTGAAGGGTGGAGAGTTGGAGTGAGTGATCACTGCGACAGCAAATTCTTCCGCGTGTCGGTTCTCCGCGGCGTCGACATAAGTGGTGGCATGGAGATGGGGTATTTATCTGTAAGGGCACGGGCGCGCTGCCACCTGCGCTCCGCGTGATGTACTCTGTGCATGTTGCGCTGGAGTGGACGTCTGCGGAGGCAGTCTCAGATGTTTCGAGGCAACGAAGCTTCGTTCTCTACCATTGCCGGGATGCCAGTTAGATTGGGGATAATTGGAGATTCAAGGCAGAGGCCTTTACCCTGAGGAGGGCGTAGATAGGCTACTGCTAATGAGGATGATAATTATGATCTTTGAAGCACGAAGAGTTCTAGTGAGAGGCATGCACGTGTGTCTCGGTGCTTTTAATATGCGTTATGAAGCATTCCAGTGCGAGGCGTAAACGAGTGTAACCATGTTTTTTTAGTACGCATTGTGTTCCATCGCGAGGCGTAAACGACTGCCCGGGTGTTTTGATACTGTTACTACATGAGACGACGATTATTACGATGAAGGCAGGAGACGCAAAAATTCCTAGCCCCGAAGGGCCTTTGCCCCTAAAATATAAAGGGAGCTCACACCAACGCATGACATCTGCCCTCTTCAGTTTCTGCCGCCCATATTGTCCCCTCCAGGGGATGCGGCAGAGACGGAGGAAAAGTGAGATTGTCTAATACCGGGTTTGAGCTCACTTTCATTTTACAAGCAAGAAGTTTCCACTCATTTGCTTTACCAATACATCCAAACCGACCACATGCATGGATCACGCATTGAGGTCACCTTAGTAAAGAATATGTCTTTGAACAAATACAGTGTGTGATTCAGTGCATCTCGCTTGTATCTGGTTTCACTCTTTGTAGAGCCACGTGTGTGAATTCAAGTGGCGTCGCATGGGTACTCGTTGTGGGTTTCGTTTACAGCTTAGCTTTCCAACCACCTTCAAAGGGTGGATTGGCGCCTACTTTTGTTCTCTTTGAGCTTTTATATTTCGTTTGTTATTTTTGGAAACATGTAAGATTCGTTTTTGTTCTTCTTTTTCCATTTTCGCTCTTCTGGTATTTTTTTATCCTGCTCCACCAGTTGCTGATTGATTATGAAGGTAAACGCACCGACACTACACAGGCGATGCGGCGCGCCTTAGTGAAGGGCTCCGGAATAATTTTGACCACGCGTGGATGTTTTATTCGATTAATTGTCTTCAGTTACGCTACTAGAACGATGACACGTGTTACTTCCACAAATTGTGAACTTTGGTTTCAATGCAGTGCGCTAATGTGTTGGCTTATTTTTTGGGAATTTTTTGTTCGTGTTTTCTATGTTTTTCGTTTCTGGGCTTTGTTATTGTAGTCTTCGGTTTTGGGCCGGCTTGAGCGGAGCCCTTTCTTTCTTATTTTTTATTTAGTTATGGTACGTTTGTTTCTTTTATTATATATATTTTTGTGTTTTGAAGGACGGCTGGGCAGATGATACGAATTGCGGCATTAACATGATTATAAGAGAATGATTTGGTAGCTGGGCTAGTTCGTTTTTAAAAATTATTTCTTTTCAAACAATATATTTTTGCATTTTTTAAATTCTGCTCACCAATTACCAAAATACCGGTATAATAAGAATAAAGAGAAAAATGTCCGACGATCCCGCATTTTTTTGGAAATACAGTGTGTAATACGGCTAACTCCTGTCTGGTGGTTCCAACATCTTTTTGAGGGCTTATTTTTGCCGTACGTTCTAAATGAGGTGTAAAAAGTTTGAATTTTGTACCCTTGAAAACGTTTTTTATTTTGCAATATACCACTCTGAGAATTGTTGCTCATTTACTTTATCACAACGATTAACTAATACTTTCTTTATTATGCATTTTTGTGCGAATGCAAGGCTTTTCAAGGTTAGGACGGTTACTTCTATAACATTTTGTTATTTAAAAAATTGGCTCCAATCCATGCTGTGAAGGTGATTGGAAAGCAAAGCTTTCAACGACACCCACAACATTTACCCATGCGATGTCACTTGAATTCTCACACGTGTCTCTACAAAGAGTGAAACCAGAGATTCTGCCAGCCGTTGCCAGTAATTTACGGGGTCGGTATCTAGAACGCAGCAGCTGCGTCGGCCACGGCCGGGCTACAGCGATAGACGCCACCGCTGTAGCCCGGCCGTGAATCGGGAGAAAGAAAGCGGAGAGGAGCGTCTTTTGAAGGGTGAGACAACGGAACCTAGCCATCTCGATGTGCTAGCTTGGAGTTACACCTCCGCGCGACACAAGCGCAGACATAGAAGCAATTCGGCATATGAGCTTAGTCGTTCCCATTTATGGCGATTAAAACTAGTTAGTTTAGTAAAGTTGAGAATTACGAGAAAGCTGAGGGGACGTTTATAATCGCTATTTATCAGAACCAGTTGCTCCTTCCGGTTTTGTAATACCTCTCGAATTGGTATTTACCAATTTGAAATAACGGAGACCCATTCGTGGAAGCAGTGCGCAAAAATTTGCATTTCTCTAGCGGCCGTATGTTTGTATGCGGTCTCTACATTTTGTTTTCCCGCCCTGCAAACGAATCCTTAACGTGTCTTTGCCGTACGGCCACTTCATTCCGTCGAGTGCGCGTTACCCAGGACATGCTGTCTACAAAGTTAATCAAGCCGTGCGACGGAAGCGCCCAATGGACGCGAAGCTGCGCCAAAACAGGCCGAAGACAACCATCGCTAAAATAGACGAGAAAGCCCTACCGCCGACGCTCACTTCGGCGACCAGGCACCTCCGTGCGGAGAACGTTGGGGAAATTCGCCGCGCCATCTACAGTGGGCTCCGAGCGTGAACCAACCACCCCCACCCACCTCTTCCGCCGCCGCCTTCGTCGCGTAGGGAGTTTATTGTACCCCACACCGCAACAGAACCGTTGGCTGGTAGACGTGGAAAGCTTTGCTTTAAAACTGTTTTCGGCGAATAATATCTTTTACGGCAATACACCGGTGTGTCTTAGTAAGGAGTATCAGTATAGCGTTTGTTGGCTTTGCGTTGGTTAACCGCTAAATATTTGCGTCACGCTACGTCAACACAGCGAGAAACATGTTATTTGAGCGTCTCATCAGTTTTTCGTAGCGACACGCTAACGCTTACTCTGCCATCCCTTGAGTGAATTGCGAAACGATTTGCCGGCTGATCTGCCAGTGGAGTGACGAAGTGCCTGAGCATTTTACGACTACGCGAACAAGTACAAACAGGTGCTTTCGCGTTAGTATTGAATCAAAACGTCGATAACATGACTGTTAGGGGAGGTTCCCGTTCTGATGACGACAACGACGACAACCTCTCGGGAACATACCAACGCAGTACTCGTGCAGGGAATGCCCTTAGTGTGGTTGCGGGAAGAAGTTGCCAGCCACACGAGGGGCAGACGTTGGCCGATGGGAAGTGGCCACAAGGGAGGAGCTGGGGAGGCCGCGCGAGAAAATGGGAGAACGCCGGGAGGAGTAGACGGACCAGGTTAGAGGAGCGCGACGTCCAGGTTGAAGACTCGATGCCCGTCGGGTTTTCGGGATCCGAGCCCGAAACGGGGCTACCTGGCGCCTTGGAATCCTGAGGCCGAGGCGCGACTGACTAGGGGAGGCGCGCAACGTTCGAGTGCTCCGTTCTTCCACAACCCATTGCCTGCTGCCCGTCGTCGTTCGTCAGTGGCCGGTTTCCTCCCAACTGCTGCTACGGGACGCCCGATCTTGAGCGGGTGCCGGGCAGACCATTGTCGACGAGGACAACGGTGCCTGTTCCTCGTCAACGTTCCGGCGTGTGCGACGCCTTCGTCATAGCCCTGCACCGCCACACCCGGCACCGTCACCAGCACCCACGAAACCCTGCGGACAACGCCTTATCGCCCAGAAGAGTTGAGGGGGAAGTCTCTGTGGGTTTTTTAGATGCGACGCATCTCTTGCTCGGGGGTATGTCCTTCCTGCGTCGGCGTTGTCCGCACGCTGACTGCACATCGCAACTCTCCTCCGTTCTTCTCTCCGACAGCTGTGCGCGACACTCTCACTCCGTCTCATTATCATAACAACAGTTGCGCGTGTGCGCTTCGCTGCTCTGGGTGCGCGGATGGGTGCACTCTCACTCCGTCTCATTATCATAACAACAGCTGCGCGTGTGCGCTTCGCTGCTCTGGGTGCGCGCATGTGTGCGCATGTGCGCGACTCTCCCCTCCGCCCGCCCCCCCCCCCCCGGCTCCTCTCCTTTCAAAAGCGGGAATATAAGCGGGGAAGCGCACGGCACCGGATCAGTCCAGCGCTCGCTCTCGCACTTGACTTGACTTTGCTTGACGATACCGGCGTGCAAGATCTTCCGATGAAGACGTGATGGAAGCGACAGTCCCTTCAGCGAGTGGACTGACGCAATCCAATACCAGCGTCAGTCCAAACGCTCCCCCCTGATGCGTCGCATCACATCAGGGTTCCCTCGCGGGAAGATGGGCGTAATTTTGTAGATTTGGTATTTGTTAGATTTATGTACAGGTAGTTTATTAGCTGTGAGTCGTTATTGCCTGCCCTGCGCGTGTATTTGGTTTACGAATATGTTTTTGTGCCGTCGTGAAGCGCCCTCGTTTAATTATTGGCACTGTGGCAGGTCCCAGTCGCCTAAGAATACCCGAAAACAAACTGAGAGGAAGTTTCCCCTCACCACAATGGCACTGAGTAGACTACATAAAGGAAGCGTTGATGCCTCGTGGCAGTTTTGTGCAATCGCACACAACGGCCCCGAACCAAACTTCTGGGATTTGAAGCGTACATTTTATTCAACTTCAAAACAGTCCAGAGATGAGTTTAGGACGAACAAAACGACACGGCATACGTTGCAAGTGGGAACCGCGACTACCAGACGTCCGATGGCCTTCTGGCCGACGTAAATTCAGTAATAAACTTTTGCGGTTTGCGGGGACGAACAGCTTAAAAGCTTAAACTTGCTTACGGTGCGCAAGCCGAGAGGGCTTTTAGCCCCTAACACTGTAAATACCCGATGCGAGGTTGAGTCGTACGATGCTAGAGAAAGATAATCCCGGGCATGGTAAGCGCATTAAAGCCGCAGAAGTACAACGTCGCATTTCATCGCGAAGCGAACGCGTCCACAACACCTTAGGTCGCCGGCCAGCCTGGTCGCAGCTTCGTTCGAACAGTCGGTGATGTCACAGTGATACAGCGCTGCGCGACGGTGACGTGCAAACCACGCAACGTACTTAACAGCACAGGAGGAAAGAACTTACTCCATCAGAGGCAAATTATTGTTCACAGAGGAGCGGACCTGTTGAGAGTCATCGCGCTATTTGCCGCCATGTTAGAAACACAAAAATACGCCGCCTCGCATCGGCACGCCATTTTGCTGAAATGGCATCCGCTAGTCTTGGATCCGCTAAACCCAATACTGGCTAAGCGTACGGCGTATGCGCAGTGTGAACGACGCAAAGGAACAGCACTTGCTAACTTTTGCGTATGGCGGCGTACCCTATTGTATAACTGTAGTTGTTTCGGCGAACTATGCACTTTGTGCAAATAAAATGCATTGTATGGTTGGCCCGTTGTTGCTATTTATTCGTGTTTCCGACTGTCTTTCCCGGCTTCTCTATTTCAGTCTTTGTTCCTGGAGGTGTTCCAGATAATTTATAATTAAATGCGAAGCAGTATAGCTCTGCCGGCCAAGGGTACTGTCGAGACCGTCGGCGTCAACAGAAAACTCCTACGAACAAACAAAAGAAATTGCTGGCACTGCAAGGAATCGAGCCTGCGTCCGAACAGAGAAGCGGTGCGACAGCCCGTCGTCTTGGCGACTAAGCTACGCCCACACGAGGAGGCGGGGAGACAGATGGCGCACTGAGCGAGCACAGTGTAAGGTCCCTAAAATGACTAAGGTAGCGCCATCTTTAGATCTCGCCGCCTTTCGCTCTCACCCGCGCTCCTTTCCTACTTCGTTTTTTGCATGGAGGAAAAAAAAGCTTAGGAGAGGCCCCCAGCTATCCCCGCGCATTGGCAAAAGTGTGGAGGAAGTCACGTGTTTTCGGCGGCCATTGGAAGTCGCGTTAGCAACGGCGTCCTAGCAACAGCCCGCCCGCCGTTCGCCAGTCATGGAGGAAAGGCAGCGCCTGCCTTGTCGTCCGATTGCGAAGATTGCTGCTTCGCTTTGCTGCGCTGTGGTCTTGCGGAACTCGAAAAGGATGCTGCGAGTTGCGACAGCTGCGCCGATGTGAATATGTCATTTAATTAAGTGCACCTTGTACGGCGTCAAGCTATTGCTCCGGTCGCGATCACGACGCGCCTATTGAAGTGCAGATATCGTGAACGCGCCGTCCCGTCGTACGCGCGGACACCCGTCTGGTAGATTTTCGGGAAGTGATACACGGTGTGCAGTACGTAGGCGACTTGCAACCGAACGATTCGCAACTCAATTTTTTGGTTATCGCCGCTGCAATATTGCTAGGCCGGCAAAGCGCGGCAGTGCTTTTGCAACTGTTACAAGGTAGATTCCCAGTTGATATAATTCCATCGTCCTATTACCTTAGTAGGTGTCCGTCTGTTGACTGGAAGAGTGCTGGATCTGAAATCTGGATCTTTTTGTGGTCTCGCTCTGGATTTCGCTTTTCAACGCTTCATACTGCGAGGTTAGTGTATGAACGTTTTCAACTGATATCACCTTGAATTTATTGACACTGAGACAAGTTGAAACTTGGCGAAAAAAAGTTTATTGACGCCACCCACCCTCTCATTTTTTTTTACTCAATAAAACGTTTTGCCTCCTCCTCCTGCTCCTCCTCCTCCTCCTTCGCAAAAAATTCTATCGAAGGCACGCGAACAACGGTAAAAACATTCCACAATTTTTTAGCGTGAAATCTGCATGAAGTACTGCTTACCTATATATATAGAACGGCCGTTTAATTGACTAGTCATCTCTGGAATTGCCAGTGAAACTGCAACGCAAACTTGGGCACTTTCCAGTCCGGTATCCGCACGGCGTTCGCCCACTGTTTGCGGCGTTCTCCATCGCTTGGGAACCTATAAACGGCGGCGATTGCAAACAAAGGATGAATGCACACCAATGTACAGCAATACTTGTCAGCGGAATGATGCACTAACCGGTGGAAAGTGACGCCCAATTCCTTGGGTACCGATCGCGACTTGCAGCCTGGCACCGAGCATTGCGGCATTGTTAGAGCGAGCCGCTTCGCAAACCTGCTGCGGCCACACTGAAGACGTGTAACAGTGTAACCGCGCGTTTAGGTTCACGGTCGCGCGCTGCAAAACGGCCTTCTACCTGCCTATCAGCTGATTTCCGCCGGCTCGGCGCTGGCAGATGCAGACGACAAGAGAGGCGATACAGGACGGAGGAGGCGGAGAAGGTGCACCGAGAGAGAGAGGCAAAAAGAGTCCGCCAATGGCATGGAGGGCCAATGGTCCGCCATTCGACTTACAGAAATGGCGTTTCCGGCTGCGCTGGGTGTGACGTCAGGGCCTCTCCTAAGCTTTTCTTTCCTCCATGGTTTTTTGCCATTTTCTTTTTCGCCGGCGAATGCCGCGCGCCATTGGCCAACAGAAAAGTCACATGTTTTTTTTTTTTTTTTTGCACCGCCGCCGGGTCGCCTCGCCGATGCCTCGCCGGCTGGGACATTGCGCAACGCCGCCGCTGCGACGCCATTGCTGGCTTCCGAGCCACGGAGCTTCAGTACCGGCATTATCGTAGGCGCCTGCTAATAGCAAAGTAAGAAATAGCTGCTCGTTTCGAAAAAGTGTCGCACCGGTGTCGTTTTATGTTGCTTCTCGGTGCCGATGTGTTGTGCCTTAGGCAGCTCGAATATCGTCAGGGAGGGCACAAGACTGCTCGTTTCGAAAAAGTGTCGCACCGGTGTCGTTTTATGTTGCTTCTCGGTGCCGATGTGTTGTGCCTTAGGCAGCTCGAATATCGTCAGGGAGGGCACAAGACTTCGTTATTCCGTCCGGGAAACGCGACGTAGAAAGGAGAAGTTTGGTTGCATAGATTTGAACGGGCATACTTCAGGCCGACGCTGCCATCACTCTTTAGCGAGGTAAGTTTCTGAATGCTTGTTCTTGCTCTGTTAAATTCTCGCGCGAGCTTGAGCGGTCACTTACGAAGAAATGCCCTCCGCGACCGTCATCCACGCTTTGTTCTGAGTAGGCATTGCGCGCAGCGCCGAGTTCGTCCCGTCGTAAGCTTTGCTTTGGATAAGAGGCCGTGTATTTGTCATGTGTGCGCTTAACTTCCAGCATCATTATCAGCGGCGTAGCATGTTCAGTCAGTTGTCGTAAGGTTTTCGTGACGCGAGAATTGTTTACCTGAATTCATGCTTGCTTTAGCCGACGGCAGCTCGCGTCTGACCATGTATCGTGTGCGTTCCGAGTGCGTGTACGCTCTTTTTGGCGTGAAGTCATGTTTTGTGTGTTAGCGACCCGGGTGGTTTTTATAATCCCATTGTTATGACATTGGAGTGATTTGCTGCGCAGTATTGGCTTGGTCGGTGCGGCGCAAATTAAGGCTGTTGCGAGAAAAAAAATACGGCTAGGTAAAACAATTTAAGGCCAGGAAATATAGTACCCGCGCCGTTGACGTACGTTTGATTCGCAATTGTTGTTATCGCTTTGTTAAATTCGCGCACGTTTGAATGGGCACTTCAAATGCATATTCGCACCGTAACGGCTGTACGCCCTTTCTTCCGTGTATGCACAGAGGAACGTTAATTACAACTTACGTTTGCATTACACGTGATGCCGTACATTTGCAGTGTGCGCGCTTATTTCATCTTAGTAGTCAACGGCGCAGCATATCCAGTCATTGCGATTTGAACCAAAACACACTGGACGACTATATTATTTTCAGCAGACCTATTTTTGTCCAGCAAAGCGCTTGCTAAACGGGTTTAGTGTAGCGAGTTGAGCGGACGCGGCACTGAGCAGATGCGCGAACACGAATTTGACCATGCTACGGTAGAACGGTCACTATATCTCTTCTGCAATGCATTATTGCCTATATTTGCGGAGTGTGGATGGCACATCTCAAAGTAGGTGGCGACATTTTTTTCCCTTCTCAATAGGATTATTTCACGGATCAATTTGAGCAACGGATATTGGAGAAGCTTGGCGTTAAAAAAAAATAAACCCAAATGCCACTCCCAACATTTTTTCTCACGGGAAGCCACGTCAGCAGCACAAGCCACCTGCACGACGTCATTACGGACGTTTTTTCCAATAAAATATCTATTTGGTGGCACCAATTCATTTTTGTGATTTATTGTGTTCTCTTGATAATCATCGTGACATTGCTCCTCTTTCGAATTTCTTTCGGGTGTATCCCTGTGTTAGTGCAATGTACAATTATGCCAGAATATATCCCAGCACAAAACAATTCGGTCCAGGCGCCTCCATTAATAACGGCTGTAAACGACCGCGCCCGGTGAAAAGACGTATTGCATGATTAATTAACTGCAGTAACTAGTTACATAATTTGTACCTAGAGGGATTCGATCTCTGGTTCGTATGAGAAATAAGAGGCCACAAATCTGTAATTTCAGTTTACCCGATCGATTGATCGCAGTCTTCTCTTGCGCGTATTCCCAGAATTACAAGTCTGCGTTTTTCACTCGGTTCGCGCATGAACGTACGGCCGCGAGTGCAGTTTAGTGTATCCGGCTGCGAAGTCGGGGAAGCAGGGGCTTTTCACGTCACTGTACGTGCACACACGCACAACAGCATGTGTATGTTTTTAATCTACTCACAGCAGCCTATAACGACATGAAGGTGAAGGAAACATTTCTACAAAAACGGCAAAGCACTCTAAACTGCGCGGAATTAAGGTAGGATGTAGGTCGTTAGTAAAAGCGGGCGCAGAGTGAACGCCGCTGAGGATTCACAATTATCGCAAGAAAGGCGAGTGCAAGGACGCCAGCGCAGCGCTCGAACGACGGCATTTGCGAATGAAGCGCTCTGTATACTGCCGCGAACAGTGATTGCACGACCACAGTCACGCGAATGCAAGAACGGAACTACCGTAACAGAGCAGTTTGAAATGTCCACGCTCGATCCTTTCGCATTCACGAGCTATCCTGAGATGTTACAGAATGCCGCACACGTAAACAAAAACCGCGCTGTGCGTATGCGCCAGCGGCATCCGCCCCGCAAATATCCCCTTGTAGACAAAAATATAAAACAAAACAGTATCACTCAGTGCGTGTTGGTAAAACGGGGCTCTAGAAATCCTATAAACGCTACCAAAGAGCGATTTCGGCGCGAAAACAAGAACAAACTGCAGCGAGTGCCCTGAAGCGTAGCGAGGGCGTCTGCTCTCAAGTGGCCAACAAATATGGCGGCACCGGCACGGAGTTAAAGGGACCGCGGCGCCGCGGGTGAGGGGAAAGAAAAAAGAGGAGGGCAGCGGAGGAGGAGGGAGCAGTTGGCGCTACCTTAGTAATTTTAGGGACCTTAGCACAGTGGCGGCTCTACCCCCTGAACTCATTTAATTACCTTGTGTGAGGTGAAAGCGCATAATGTCGGATAACAATGTTCACGTGGTTTGTATTAGCGGCGAACGGAACTGCGTCTGGGGAGGGTGAGGGCGGTGAAGGCGCTCCGTGGCAGCCGCAAATGAAACAAGAGTGAGGGGGGGTGGGGGGAGTGAGAGAGACGACGCAATAGCTGCGCGTGCCGCCCTCCTCCACCTGCTCCTCCGTCGCCAGACGCTTGGCTCCAGTTTCTTTCGCCTGTTGCTGTTGCCTTCGGTAGTTTCCGGTTTCGCTATTTGTAGGGCTATGTGTGTGAATTCAAGTGACGTCGCATGGGCAGTTGTTGTCGGTGTCGTTTAAAGCTTAGCGGTCTAACCACCTTCGAAGCGTGGGTTGGAGCCAATTGTTCGTTTTGGTATTTTCGGTAGTTTGTGGTTTTTCCGAATTCCTTTCGAAACATTATTTCCTTTAGGGCATTACAACGTATAGACATCTTACTTGTGCCACCTATGCATTGTTTTGCGAAAGCATGACGTTGCACTATTGTACCGTTTTCGTAAATTTTTATTCACGCTGAAAAATTTATTTCTTTTTTCTAATTTTGTTTCTTTTAGAGGAAATGCATAGTTTGCATTTGTGAGTTGGTTTTTGTAAAATGCTTTAAAAAATTCCGTTTAACCACTTCACTCCAGTTACATTTCTCTAGAGAGAGAGAACAATTTTATTGAGCCAAACAAAATTGCGGTGACTACGTGCCGGATGTGGTGGTTCCCCCTACACGGGACCCATATGCTTCCTCGGCTGCCTTGCCGCTGGAGATCAGGAACAGCTGGTCTTCCAAGGCGGGGCTGGTTAGCAAGGTTTCCCATCCCTCGTTAAGGGGTGTGGGAAGGGTGGTGGAGGGTTGAATAAGGGGTGGGGGATTGCCTCGGTGAACTCGCACTCTCCGATGACGTGCCTGAACGTGCCCAATTGCCCACAGAAGCCACACTCTTTCTGGTATCTCTCGGGGTACATTCTGCTTTGGAGATAGGGGTGCGGGAAGGATCCTGCTTGTATTTGCCTATAGGTCGTTTCCTGCTCTCTGCTGAGCGATTTGTGCGGTTCAGGGTACCGCCGTCAGCCTTCCCTGTAGTGGCTGGTGATGTCCTTGTAAGTCGTCATGGCCTGCGGCTCGTGCTCGTCTGCCTGGTGTTCAAGTTCTCGGGCGAGCTGGTGGGCGAGTTCGTTGCCCTGCACGCCCTTAGTGAACCGGTGTCCATATAAGTTCGACTTTCTGCTCGGGTATGCGGCATATTCTTCCCTCTAGTATTCCGAGTGCCGTCAGAGACACCTGCCCTTTTCTATACGCCTCGAGCTTCGCGATCGCTGCGCCGCCTGCCGCCGCTTCTCCGCGGCGTTGACGGGATTTGCGCTGCGTGGCTGATAGGGGCTCGTGCAGTGTTTCGGTTCTATTTCGCTTCTTTTCGCCTTTCCGTGCCCTTAAAAAAACTTGTTATGGTGACGACTATAGGCAAAGAGTACGTTTAGGTCACTTAAAAAGCAGCTGCGTCTTCGTAGAGTGCGCGATCGCCTGCAAGAGCTACCCGGGGACGCGGTTCTGCGCGCTTCGTCGCCGCTCATCCGGGCGTCGGCGACGGCAGCAGCATATCACCCATGTCACCTCCAAAACATCAGGCACAAATGAATTCTACTGACGCCTAATTTATACCTGATACTGGCACAATGAGAGGTTGGCTTCATTTTGCAGCGTGGACAACGAATGCGGCTTCGTTTCGCATATATACGCCGCAGAAAAATATGTTTCGGGGATGTGATTACCCAATGCCGGACAATAACTTATGCCTTTTATAAGAATATAAACTATGCGAAAATGTATAGTATATTCTAGCCTGTGCGTCGTTAAATATGTGCCCACACGCGATATAGCAAGAACCAAGGAAATGAAACCACGGAAAAATAAATGCTGTGCCAATGCGGAATTTAGAAACATATATTAGCTCGAACGGAAGTGAAAAAAAAAAAACAGTGCAGCTTCTGGCATGCTAAAGACATTCGTCTAAACTTAAGCCAGGTAGGTTTCACTAGACCAACTGTACGCGAAATGCACTGCTATTTCGTGAGACATCGGTGGGGGAGGGGGGGGGGGGGGAAGAGGGACGCCGTGTACAAATGCGGAGCGGAATCAAGCAATGAACGTTTTAGTAATCCCACACATAAATCTCGCGTTCACTTTCCCTTTGTTTTTCTACTTCAACGAAGAGCTGATCGAACGGCGGACGCATTTTTGGAAGTATACAGGGTAGGCTGTACAACAAGCGATGAAAGGTGTCGTTGGAAAAGTGTGGTATGTGATAAGGCCCTCTGATTTCAGTTTCTGCTTTATTCTGCAGGCTCCCTGTGCCATATGACGATATTTCGAAGAAGCATTTAGTCGCGGACGCGGATTATATTGTAAACCCGTCTCCGCGCTGCTCGCAGAGGGCATATGTAGCAGATGAAGGTCTGCGGGCGCTCACCTCACTACAAGACGACCCTGTCGTGTGCTGATCCCCGAGTATAATTATGCATTGTCCATCGTACTTTTGTTGAATATTCCCGAAATTAACACAGACTGGCTTGTAAATGGTGGTGATCAATATCTGAGGTATAATATTGGCAAACGTAACTGGTGTGCTGTCAGTTATGAGTGCTCCGCTGATTATGTAAACGCACAAAACCGATTTAAATAGTAGTGTATAGCCGTAGCATGAACATCTGAGGAACCGGTGGTTACGAAGACACGGCTAGTAAATTCATGCCAGTGTAACTACAATCGGCTCCATCATACGCCGGTTTTGCGACGCTGGCCTGTGACACACACCTGGCGCTTATACAGACCGAAAATACCACACTAAGATCGCGTCGGAAACATTTACACTCTCGTAAACACACCCCATTTGCGAAAAGAGTGACTGCTCCACACAAACATGGATTTCAAACGCCCACAAACGGTAAATCTCAGTCGTGAACGTGCCGCAAAAGCAGCGGCGGCACTGGGGAGCGGGGCGCGGACTCCCGCGCCTGCTTTCGAAACGGGCCGCTAGGGGGATTTCAGTGGCGCCCCTACAGGCCGCGCTCGAGGCGTATAGTTTCCATACGCTGTTTGCGAGTTCGTGAATATTTTTCTCACGTTAGGCAGAGTGAGCGCCAAGGCTATTTCCGCCTCTTCCGGTTCCTCCAGGAATGCCATTTTCACAGAGGCGCATGTCACCAGTGCGTCTTGCGTCGGAACCGATATCGCGGCTTGCGTCGAAAACTTGGATAAACAGTCGCCCGTGTAGAGGGTGGCCCTCGTTGCGTCTTGTTGTTCTTCCGCTTGTCTTAGCGTTTCGATGAGGGCCTTGACACTGGCCGCTCTGAACCCGTCGTTACGACCGGGTCTCATGTTTCTGGGCAGGGATATGCTTTCGATTTTCTGAGCCCAAAGCTTGGGTAAAGGTCCCATTGCCTTGTGGTCAGCCTCTTGCCAGCCCAGCTTGGCCAGTACTATTCGGCCCGGCGAGGTTTGGCTGAGCCGCACTCTCTGGGTAGGCAAGTGGGTCCTACCAACTCTTCCACCGTATTGCGTTTGGCCATGCCTAGCAGCTTCTCGGTGGACGATGGGCGCGGGATACCTAGCGCCACCTTTGTTGCTTTGCGTGGGATCCCGTTCAGTTATCTGTCTTTCTTCAGTAGCTGTAGGTACGGCGCCGCGTATACGATGCGCGACGTCGCAAAGGCCTGGACCAGCATGAGCGCGTCGCCTTCCTTAAGTCCTCTTCGCCTGTTCGTGACCCTACGGATCGTGTTTGTGACGTGTTCCGTGGTGGTGGTGATCTTGCTCTGCGCCGCTGCCGCCTTGCCGTTGTTCTGGAAGATCACTCCCAAGAATCGGGCTTGCGTGGTCGGCGTTATGTTCGTCCCGTCTATGGTAATACGCACCTTCTCTCGCCCTTCTTCATTTCGTCGGGGCTTTATGAGTAGGAGTTCTGACTTTTGTGCCGAACAGTCGAGACCGCATGTGTTTGCACAGTCGTGTACGGTGTCGGCCGCTCTTTAAGGCTCTCTTGATCCTACTCCGACCCCGCTCTAGATGTCCACATGGTGATGCCTTCCGCGTAGAGACCGTGGTCAATGCCCTCTATGCCTTAGATCAGGGCTGGGAGCGGGAATAGCGTCAAGTTAAAGAGCAGGGCCGATAAAACCGACCCTTGCGGGGTGTCCCTGTATCTAGCAAATACAATTGCTGCGTGCGCTATCATGCATGTTTGCTAAATATTGGGGGTAAATCTGCCCTAGCTCTGGTGTACCCGGCAAAGACTGTTATACAAGAAACGTTGACATATCATATCAACATCTGCGCTTTGACTGTCACGATCTTCACAAATCGTGAGCTTCAACTTTTACACTTTTAGTGACAGGGTAAGTTAACTAACTACAGCTCAAGTTAACTCCAGAAAAAAGTTAATATTTTTGTTGCTTTACAGGCCGATTGTATACTGGGCTATGATATGTGCCATAACAGAGGTAAGCGGATTATTCTTCGCTACTCAAAGATCTTGGGCGTGCGCCGAAATATTCAACTATGTATGTTTTAATTGGCTCTTACTGCGAAACGTTGCCGTAGCAGAAAATAAACAAGCCGTCTTCGGCTCAACAGAACACCATGTTTTCCTATGGGCCAAGGAAGCGTGTGTACGTGCGATTCTTATAGGAACGAAAATTTTCAAAAAAAAATTTATGTTTAACAAGCTTTAAATAGAAGGCTTACAGATTGAGAGGAAATGGGATGATTAAAAGTGAACATATATGGCAGCCGATGTTTTTTTTTATATAAACAGTTTATTCGCCATTTTCAATAGCTTATTTTTTTGGATTGCAGGACGGACGTTTCCGCCGGAGGCTAGTCGTTTGAGGGGTTCGATGACGCACAATATTTGGAAAGCGAACACTTTCTAGTATGGTTGAATTTGTTTCGTGTTTTTTCCATCCTACCAGGCAGTATAACATATCAGGTGGTACTATAGTGTGCTGTATCTATAAGAGTCTAGAGTGTGAGTAAATCATCCACGCAATAAAGGTTATCAAGCTCGTTGAACGGAGTCCGTGAGATGAAGAGAACAGCGCCCTTCACTAATCAAGTGCATGTTAAAAATACCAGTCGTTACTAAGAGCACCTGAGATCATGAGAGATATGATTTTTGCATACAATAGGGTACATGAAAAAGTGCGGAACCTCAGCCCGACCTGCTGCTGGTGCAACCAACGCCGAAGGCATGTGATGCGTCTATGAATACAGACGCAAGTAGGGAGCTTTTAAGAGAAGATAAAATTCCCTGCCATTGAAAACCGGTAGGTGTTTTTAGCTGCGGTGGTCAATACCTCAACGGCTGCCAGGTGCACGCATAAAAAAAGACTTTTTCGGCACTCTTTGGATGCGGCAGCATACATTTCAGTCACACTCTCAGGGCTACGCAGCAAGGAGCGGTCATCTAGGGGCACCTTTTGGCATATTGTAGTGAATCTAGTTGAGCCGCCAGCCTCTCTAGAGTGGTATGGTGGTCAATACGTATCACCTTTGTGCCAGCGTTTTCCACATTTAATATATTGCTGCCATTTATATTTGGTTTAATTTACAAACAGTACGGTGGCTTACTGGCTGAACAAATAATTTTAGCACACTGAAAGAACATACTATCGTTTGAATTGCACAATTCAGTGTTTGGAGTGCCTTAATACGGCTGGTATAATACTATAGTGCTGCTCCACACCGAAGCGGATATCCTCTTCCAAGAACACAACATTCTCTGCTCAAGAACTGCAAACTTCAGTCTTCTTTACCCACCCTTTACCCCTTACAGGCCTATTTGCTTTCCTTCGTGAATTAAAGGTTTCCAAAAACAACGCAGGTCGTATTTCTCGATCGAGATAGGGTATGTTTGATTTCTGTTTCTTGCATCATAAGTAGCTTTCACGGTGCGATGACAATTTAAAAGTAGTCTGATATTTACACTCATTACTGTTTGCTCCCGCTGGGCTTGTGCGGGGGCTGAGTCCGCGCTGCCAATAAGTTTTGCTTGCGGCTGTTTGTGAAAGACGATTTAATTATTCGGACCATATGCAGTTTAAATATTTGCACTCCTTCGTCCAACTAAGTTTTCCCACGATTACAACTGTTTTCGAGATACTTAGGTAACAATATTCTGGGTGCTCACCCCAGGTAGAGGGTCTAAAAAATAGAGCTGTGTAAGGCATCCACGAAGCTGCCCACACTTTTCAATAAACGGGACATAACAAGTACACGGACCTCCACTCTCCCTTCAATGCAACAGCATAGCTTAAAACAATTCATAATTAGTTCGTTAGTGTCATAAGGTCCACCGAAGTAAGTGTCACGACACTCTCAGCATGCACAAACTCCGTAGTCTTGGACCTATACACCCATATGATGCAACTAGAGGCATTGCATCAATTAACGGACACCTGGCCTTTTTCTCGCATGCATTCCCGAACTTTTGGTAATGCAATCCGGCGTCCTCCCGACTCTGCTAGCAGCGTGTTTAAACTGATGGATATCGAAGGAATGCATAGGCTACCCCTTCTGAAAATGGCGACTGAATCTATGACGCGCGCCTACGCAACTAAGCTACACAACCACTGACGACAGGCCCCCTCTCGGCTATACGGTGGGGCCGCTACACAATTAGGTTTCTTCTCCACGTTAACACAGTGTGCTATAAACATTAATTGGTCAGCTGCTGTCCGAAAGTTTTGCTCCTCTTCCAGTTTTTTATTTAAAATTAAGTACTTAAAGGGGGAGTAAAGGACATACTGAACTCTTAGCCGTGCCCTGTGAACTTGATAAAGCCCTAGCACAACAAACACCTTTGATGGAAGTTCCCCATTCAAGTACACACTCCCTGAGAGCGCAATAATCCGCCCCTCTTGCAACTTTTTCCGTAGTCATTCACAGCACGAGGGTACGATGAGGTGTTGGCAGTGATGGGAAGAAGACCGGCATCAAATCCATCCAAATGATGGTGCAGAACGCGCGCTCGAGGTAGCGGTACCGAGTGAAAGGGGGTAGAAAGTGCAGTTCGCGTAATACCAGCAATAATTGTATTATCCACAATTGAGAATGTTCTATAAATGGTACTTTCTGACGCTCCCAGCAAGCAAGAGTTCAGTATGTCCTTTACTCCGGCTCATTTAGGCAAGGGGCTAGATTACTCTAAGCTCACTTCTGGCTCATTGTACTAGGAAAGGTCGCAGCAATTGCTACATTGAGTGCTGCCCAAGAGTATGTTAGCGGCAAAGGTGGCATTGGTTTTGAAACAAACTTTCGATGATCGTTCTGGGAATGTGTTGCCGCCCTTACTGTATATCAGTTGTGTTGCCATCCTGAACACCAGAAAAGCAGTAAATTATCATCCGTCATCATCAAGCCAAACCACGTTTAGCGATCATCATGCAGCCGTAAATGCGGGGATCGAAAAAAAGGACATAGACGAACTGTGACCGGCAGCTCCGGAGCCATTGCTTCTCTCTGATATAATAGTACCAAATCAACCCCTTTCTTCACCTCCTACTGTCGTGTTCACAGGACTGTCCGTGACAATATTATTGGGTGGGTTAGAAAGGTTTCATGAGACACCATTTTTTACTAAACCGCACTGTTTAAATCGTAAATTACTATCAATGAACAGATATACTCGAGGCTATACCCTGAATCCCTTTTTGTTTATTACGCTTCCTTATAAGGTTTCATTTGTAGCTGGAAAAGTTGTATATTTGCGCGCTGATGACCGAAATTTTTGACCAAAAAATTTATATGCCTTACTTCAGGTCCTCACAGCTTTATGTCCGGATATTAGAATCATGTATGCATGGCCCGTGCCTACGCTTAAATATTCCTGAATATGCACGGATGTGCCCTTTCAGTATTCTCATAGGAGACTTGAGTTGGCGCTTTGTGACAGCAATCTTTGAGGCATAATCACGAGGAGAGTTGTTCCGCAGCATGCAAATGATAAAATTTCAATCGTGCTATATACAGAAATTGCGACTTCTCCGGCAGATGGCTTTTTCAGGTGAGACGTGAAATAATGGATGGTAGATCGATAACACTGTCCAAGGTAACAAGGGGTCGTTGTAACGCGACAAAAGCCCATGCACAAATCGTTTTCTCAAATGAGTGTAAAGGCAGACTAAATCACCCGTGCAACGAATAGAGCGTAGAGGCGACCGTCAGAGCTTTGCTTGAAATGGTACTTAAAATGTAGGGTACGCAAGGGAAATAACTGGCTCGACTTCGTCCAGGCAGGGGGTCCTAGAACCAACACCTCGCGTAAATCTAATGGTAGAATGTCTAAAGGAGTACATTGTCTACGTGCGAATACATGGTAGAAGGAACTTTATATAGTAGTCTCATGATTGGCAATGTTATACGCGTCGAGTAGACGGCGTAGCATTTAATCCTGGTTTGTATGACCAAGGAAGATGTACCTTAAATCATTTTAAGGATCGTGTGATTCGTTCATTTAACAATCCCTTTAGTGAGAAGAAGGTAGGGTTTAGCATTCCGGATTTGCAATATACAAAGGCGAAATATTTGTTTGCTAACATCCTATTGGAACTGGAAGCCAGAAGCAGTAATATGCGGGAGAGAATCGCCACGTTTAAATAAAGGCTAATAATAATTAAAAAAAGATACGGAGGCCCCCGCACCTGTCGGTACAGCTGCAGTTTCTGCGTAACGTTTTACACCCTCGAAATAGTAAATAATCTTGGGGGCAAGAGCCAACATTCACAAAAGTGGGCTAACTGCATCAATTCCCACCCGCTCAGAAGGGCCTGTGGGCGTTGAACATGCCGAAGTTGGCAGGTGATGTAGTTGCAGAACGCTTGTAGCGCTCCCACATTATACAACTGGCGACGTACTTCTGAGCCATATGTGGCATGTCACGCCGGTTGAATTATTCTTGGGGTTGGTGTAACGTGCAAGTAAAACCAAGGTTTGTTGACCAAACGTCATGCATAGAATGAAGCACGCAAGGACGCAGCCGCTTCGGTACAACCCGTAGAGAGCTTCAGCCAGCTGCGAAATAGTTTGTTTCGCTGAGACGCCACCCGAATAGCGAACGATTAAAGGTGTGGACTCATGTTCAGCAACCAAGAGCGAACTATGTTACAACAACCCTGCTGCTGTTCTGAAAGGGTTTCATTTCCGGGAACACCTCAACGACTGCTAGGTCGTGAAAGACGCCAAGGGAGCCAGTGTGACGGCGACCACTTTCGTAGGAAAAAGTGAGGAGATGTGCTTAAATTCTAGGGGCCCAGCGAGCAACTCACGAAAATGGATCGCAGAGCCAAACGAGCCAACACAGAAGTGCATGTTCTTTGACAACTGTGAAAGTTTGTTTTATTTGAAAGCGAAAACTTGTGCACAGTGAAGGTATCAGCTAAACAATCTTGCTTAGACCGTGTACAATCTTTTGGCACTTTCTGAGTGTACAGCTTGCATAGGCGATGACGTGTTCTGTCCAAAGATGTCTCTACGCAAGTACCACGACAATCTCAATGCCGCAGGCATCAGTCTACACGTCGGGTGAAGCGGAAAAGTCTAAGTGGCGGAGTATTGGTCTAGAAGTGTGCAGAAAGTCAGTTAGATAAATCAGCCCTCGCACCCTAGTGTTCAGTTGAAGCGCACATTCTTGCGCAAAAGCCACGACAAGAGCGAAGCTGGCTTTACGATTTTCGGCGCAAATCGACAAAAGTAAACTCATAGGCCCATAATGGTCCCGTTGCACATTGTCTGCAAGTGCGTGAACGTGTTCATAGTTGATATTTTTTGCGGGCCAGGTGCCCGAAAATAAATGGTCAGGCGCTAGCCCAAGCACAATTTCTTTGAATTGAGCGCACTTGCATATTTTTGTAGGCAGTTCAGGGCAATTTTAGGGCATGCGTTGGGTTTTCCAAAATTTTGGCTAAGAATACTACACTGTAGAAGTAACACGAGCAAATACCCACTGTAACCCTCCAAGTTCTGTTAACCATATATACAGGGTGTCCCAACTCTCAAGCACCAACATTAAAAAAGCAGCAACGGCGTTACACGAAGAAAATCAAATGCATAATATGTAGTGGAAAGCGTTCACCTGTAATGATTTCGTTAAGTTATTTAATTAGGTATTTGTAAAGAACTGTCTTATTGGAGAGGTACTCTCCCAATCAGTAAAGTGTCAATGAGATACTCGTAGGTTGCACGAGAGGCTTCTAATTGTGGTTCTTTCCACGACGGACTAATTGCGTACTCACTTATTTTGGTGGATGAATACACCCCACGAAAAATGAAAAAGGCCACTATATGGCGCTCCTACCTGCATCATAAACCAGCGGCCTAAAGTAAGCAGATTGACAGACACTGCTTTGCCTGTCACTGCCCAGAGCTGAATGGGCATCCCATTGGTAATGGCAATGAAAGATGAAGTATAGGAGGTGAAAAAAAATTATTTCAATGAAGGGCTGCTAAGTGGGTGAGGCCCTTGGTCCAGGACTCCGTTCATTCTACACGCTGTCTTCGCCATTTCGGTCAGCCATAGCTGCCTATTCGGATCCGGGCTGGCAGGTTCACTCTCCGACCACTTGTAGGTAGAAATGAGAATTCGATACAAGCATGAGTTATCCTCGCACTCCCAGACCTTGTGATACAGAGTGGCACGTTGGTCGCAATATTTGCAGAGGGGGTATAGAGTGTAGGGTGGGCGGCGTGTAGTCTCGTGAGGTGTGAGAACGTGCGAGCTTGGAGTCGACGGAGGTTGATTTTGTGTTTTTTTTAAAGAGGGTCAGGCTGTTGCAAGTGAGTGCGTTGGAATAGCCTGTACGCTGGCGCGATGTTACTAAATGTAGTGAGAGGGTGATCTCTCCGGTCATCATACTCCAACGGTTCCTGTTCTGCAAGAACTCAGGCGCGTACATGGGCTACTTGATTGCCGCGTAGTATCGAATGGGTAGTCCTCCAAATTTTCATAGATTTTTTTTCGGAATTCTGGGCTGGACCCAGCAATAATTTTTTGGGTATTCTTACCGTCGTGTATGCACGACACGCCGCTCGAATGTCAGTGATGATGGTAGTAGGTTGAGTCTTTGCAATTGCTAATGAAAGCGCTGATTCTTCCGCTTGGAGCGTACTCCTTACATTAGGCTGATGCTTTTGATGAGGACTGGGAGCGGGGGTAGTGACAACTTCAGTTTTGGTGTTCACGCTCGCGTAGACCGCTCCATCCGTATACCCCGTGTGGGTACCACATGGGGTCCCATGACTGCCGTGCAGCTTTGTTAAGGCTAACTACCCGGCGCCACCCGCACAAGGATGCTGCCTCGAAGAAAGCACCCCGACTGGGACACAGTGCCAAAACTACAGCGTGTCACGGCCCAAACCAGTGAACAAACGATAGCACGTTTACCTTCTTGGTATTATTTTTATTTTTACCGTTCTTCTTTGTTACATTCTTTAATAGCAGCCTTATATTGGCACAAAAATATTAACAAAACGTGTTCGAGAACAACAAACGTTCGTCGGCCAAGCGAGCATGCGCAGCGCCCGCTTCCCTATTGGCAATGACGGCTCACGAAGGGCCACCCTTCTGGCGGCTGGCTCCTCCGCCGCCACACTCTTCTCCCTATAGAGACCCTTCTCTTCCAACTGATTTGACGACGAAACACTGGGTATTCTGCTTAAGGCTTTTTTGCGGAGGTCGAGAACCATGCGGGTCGGACAAGGGAACAGATGTTGATCAGCCCCGAGACGAAGCGAGTGCCCCACTACGGGACATACCGAGTCAGTGGTCACGGACGGCTTGACGATCCTGTAGAGGCTTTGTCTCCCTCCAAAGCTTGGGAAAGCCTGTCCGGTGCATTTTTCCTATTTTGAAAGAGCAATAAAGCGTGTTTGTTGACATCGTCTGCCTCTTAGTGCATCATTGACACCTCCTGGTGAGCCTAACGAGCCCACAGCGGTGTCCCGGCGACGTCGCGGTGGGGATACACTTATACTCTGCATGCTTCACCACTCCCAAGGTTTGAAATTAGCGAAGACGGCCAAGGATTTTTTTAACGCTTAGGCTGGAGTTTGCCTTCTCCCTTCATGGTGTTGAGGGTTCATATTCCGTTGAAGGGGCAGAGCGGTGTAGGTTATTTGAGAAAAGATGAATGCTTGGACCCAACGCACCATGTTTTGATATTTCATGCCGTGTTTTTGATTAGCAGTCCTTTGGAGCATCGTTAATATTTCTGCAATGGTTGCTTCTAGCTTTGGGAAGAGGCGGTTGTTCCTGTAATTTTTTTGGTAATGAATGCCCAGGATCCTAAGATTGTGGAAGGAAGGAACTATAGCTGTTAGCGCTATGTCCTTGGCTGTGTCTTTCCGCCTCTTATGCAAAAAAGGGCTCGAATTTCAGGTGGTGAAGATTGCAGCTGGATCCATATGGTGGATCCACCTCCAACTGTGGTTACATGCTGTTAATCCACCTAAACTTTGTGGATCCAAATTGTGGTTGTCAGGGGTGTACATCACTTTATCAATACCTGTGATTACACCCAGCTTTAAGAGCAGATGAACAAGGGCTGTGTTGAAGAATACGTGAAAAAAGATCGCTCTTTGCGCAGTTCTCATGCTTCCACACAAAAGCATTTCGAAGCAGAGGTCACCACTGTAATGACGGCTGTACTGTCTCCCAGGAAGTCTTATCATACCTTCGTTCCCGGATGCCGATATCGCTGGTGTTGTTGAGATTGGAAGTGTGGGATACATTGTCAAAGGCACCTTTTGGGGCCAGCGCTTTGGGTGTGGTCTTCCTGGCAGCCTCGAATAAGCCACTTTTTAGTTGCGGGAGGATGTCTTGTGATGAGTACTGCGGGCGGAAACTAAATGTGTGTGAAACATTTCCAGTTGTTTCTGGATAGTCAGATAGTCAGTAGTCAGATGAGTACAAAGTGTTCCTTTAGTTTTCCGGGGCATGAAGTACGGAAAATCTGTCCACGGTTGTCACTGTTTAGAGCCTTGCCTTGCAAATGCAGCAGTCTAACCTCGGTTTCCTTCCATGGGATCTGGAGGATACCATAGGTGCAGCACTCATTCATAAAAACCGTCAGCGCTATGATTGAGCTTTCCTCCAGATTTGAGAATACCTTGTTCGTGACCTTATCAATGGCTGGAGATGTATTCTGGCAGAATTGAACCAGGGTCGCCCGCACTTCAGCGGGGGTTCGTCACTAGCATACTTGAATGTGGCCACGTTTAGATTGGCTATGCGTATTCTGAATTTTCTATTGTGGCTCTGTTGCTTCCCTCTTCGGAGTCAACTGCACTTGATCTACAAGTTGTCAAGTAGATGGTTATCCACTGCTTGGATTTGGTCACATGCTTGAAATATGTTTGTGTGCTGTGTTACTTCTGTTGTAAGGTCTTGTACCCATTTTTCCGTATCCACTGTTGATAAGTGCGGATCATTACTTCCTTTTTTCGGACCGCATCCCAGTTTGGTAACATCGCCTCTCCGAGATTTCATCTATAGTGGCGCCCCTGGACTGTGGTCACCGTGATCATGTGATCACTCGAAGTTATCCTCGCGGTTCCGCCAGCTTGTACGTGGGGAATTAGCTCAAAGAATTAGGTTCACATATGTTTCCCTTGTTACGCCCTCGCCGCTTCGCATTCGTATGTTAAAATGTGACAAGAGTAAAGTTTCCTTCTTCCATGATTTCTGAATGATCCCTGCCTCGTTTGTTTATGTAGTTGTAGCACCACGCTTGAATTGACGTATCAAAGTCCCCCATTATGATAAACTGGTTCATGCCTGCTAAACGTTTCGCTTGCCAGAGAATGTTGGCTAAACCAGAAGCCTTGTTTTGGGGGCCGCAGTAGGTTTTGAGCACAAATAAACTCTTGTACTTTGTTTTCTCGGGGGCCAGCTCGGAGAGAATGTGATCATGCGTAGTCATCGGGTATGTACGTTGGATTGCTAGGATAGTTCTTCAGATGAGGGCACATACGGGCCTTTCTTTATCCACCGAGTGCGCTGCATATCTGGGGATTTTGGCCATGTGGTTGGCTTCTTGTTGAGCTGTGATGTCCGGGGGTATTGTTTCAGATGTTGCGTACTGCAGGAGGTCACCTTTCTTATGTTTGAAATTGCGACAAATTCATTTCCAGATAACAAGTGTGGGCTGCGTGTTTGGAGGTGTGTTACCATTCATTGTTGCTTGTGGAGTTTTGCATGGGTCGTCTCAGTTTAACCGTGGACGAAGCTGCGGCTTTTCTTCTCACAAATTACGTCGTTCTCTTGTTGGCTGTTGAAGCGCGAGGCGCTCGATTCTGTTTTGCGTGTTTTGCATTTGCGATGATAGCTATGTCACTTCACGAGACACCCGCCGCGGTGACAGAGTGGCTCTTTGCAATTCATACAGCCGTTTGTCTCACCTCATTGCACTTATATCACATCCCATGTGCGCACTTAGGATAATTTACAATAGAAAAAGTATTCTGTCCTTTCAAATTCAGATGAATAGAGACAAACAAAAGTACGCGGAAGAAGCTTTTTGCAGGGGACCAGAATATCTTACTGTTATTGTTACTTAGACGTTAATTTATTGAAAATGTTCACAATACAGAGTTCATAAAACAATTTTTGTTTGTTTCATTTAAATGACTGTACATCAAGTAAGCTATGTTAGTTGTAATATTTGAGAACGGTTCTTTATCCGCACTGCATAGAGGTATTTAAGTACGCAAGCAAGTATATTCAATAAACTATCATGCTACGTAGCATTACGCTGAAAAATATTTGTACTATTTGTTTCTCCTAATTGCTCGAGTGATAGACCCAGTGGCGTACATGGTAAACTTGTTTCACACGTTTTAAATAAAAGAGGATTCAAAATGACAGACCTTGATTATTATTTGTTGCTTTGGAAGCTGAAAAAGAAATACGGAGAGTCGTTAGGATTAAAGCAAATTTTACTTTAGGCAAAATTTGCAAACGCGATTCTAATTGTGAAGTTTTTATATGTTCGGTTGTCTGGGGCTCTAACACTGAGAATGCGATGCAGCATTTGCATAATTAGGATAGCGATTAACACCCTGGCAAGGTTCGCAAACAAACGCTAAATGTTGGAATTGCATTAACGCATTTTGGGGATTCATCTTACCGTAGCCCATGGCGCATCGTCATTACAGAACTGAAGCGGCAATAAAGAGTACGTCCTGTCAAAGTCCTGTACGTGACAATGGCGACGAAAGGTAATGCGTGATGTGAATGTACTTGTTGTTTTATTAAATGCGTTTCGCAGTACTCTATGAACAAGTCCTGCGTAACTTTGGATGCAAAAAATGTCCGCTTTAGCCCAACAAAAGGTAAAGATAGTTGTCTGACGCGATCTACTTGAATATTTAACTTAAGGCTGTTGAATTTCGGCAGTTGTCGTGATAAATGTTTCAAATGTTCACCTGAAAAGAATATGCTTGCGGTTCAGTCGCTGTGAGCTAATAAGTTGCAGAGCTAAGTTTCTAATTAGTTGTAGAGAAGTTACGCCAAATCAAATTTCATGAATCCTTTACCAGCTTATATAACAGAAATTCTGCTAACGAGCACCACTATGTAACTGAGTAGCAACTGCTTCGGTTTTATTTGTTAGGGGGGAGAGAGCGTATTTTTATAGTTGGTAATGTTCTTTTTAAAGCACATCATTCTTAAAGCATTAGAAAATCATCGCATTTTCACACTGCAAGCGATTAAACCACAGCTAGCCGAATCCGGCTTTAAACAACAAAGTTACATTCCCGGCAACAGATGTTCGGTTGCCTAAGGTGCGGAGCTTGAAATATGGCCGCCTACAACACAAAAATAGGACTTTAACATGAAGCTTGTGAAGGGGTAAACCTTATTTTCAACCGTGATATGTCGCTCCCTAAATATCTCAGTACGCCGCACGTATCACCTTCATAATGATGATCATTTATTCACCATTAATGGTTTTTCCAGGGTATTGCATAAGTGGGGAGGGTCAAGCAAGGATACGCAAAGGCTATTGCAGACCAAGGACATCAAGCAGGATACAATTAAAAAATTTGAATTACAATACGGGAATATTAATAAAACTCGTCACACAACCAATAGCACAATTCAAAAGGGCAAAAAAGTACAATACAAAAACAACTGGTTACACATTGTGAAATGTGTTTCGAGTACTTTTTTAAACTTTAGAGAATTACGATCATTGGCCACTGCATTTGGAGGCCGATTCCCATCCTCAATCGCTAACGGAAGAAAACATTTGTCAAAAGCGTAAGTCGAGCCTTTTAAGTTTTGAACACTCAACGAACTGACAAGACGACGGGAAGTTGGAATTGGTGGAAGAATCAGGAAGCCTTGCACATTAACAAAATTGAAATACAGTTTGTAAACAAGAAAATCCATTGATTTGATGGACAGTGATAATTTTCCAGTTGTAACACTCGTGCAGAAATTGTACTGGGAAGTTGTGAAGCGAGCCGCGCTATTTTGAATTGCTTCATTGGCGTCGATTAAGTTAATTTGGAGTGGATTCCAAATATGAGCCGCATATTCGACTTTACTATGGCACCGTTTTAACTTCTTGCACCGTATGAACTTCAATGGTCGAAACCATGAAAATTGCATCTAGAATAATAATTTTATTTGGCACAGTGTGATTCCCAAAGGAAGCTGTTCCATAAGCAATATGTATATTTAGGAAGGCCAACTGTATCCCCTAGCTTCCTCCTAAAAGTTTGGTCACATACTAAGTACTCCGCCTTCGCTTACTCGTAAAAAAAACAGATTTAGGGATGTCGTGGAACACTTCGTGTCGTTTGCCTTCTTAAAAAATTGGCCGCGTATCTCCTCTCTTCGTTGCAACTGTCGACAATAGACGATAGTCTTTGTCGACATTGGCTAAGTAAATGCCTCTCTTTGCTTTCGCGGTCACCTCTCATGCTGTTCCTTTTCCGTTGCGCTCCTCTCAAGGTAAACACACTAAAGTTTTGCTGAAGTAAATTTAAATTTACTGCGTCCCACTGCTCCAGGCCGGGTGCCTCGATGCCAGAGCGGCCGCATAGCGGAGATGAGCGTGATTCGAGGCGCCCTACCTCAACGTTTATAGAACCACGTTGCCCTACTGCACGTGCGTTCCAAGCAGAATGTGAAACCTATTTATAGGAGCCTTTCGTAACTGTTGCCGATTGATTTCTTAACTCTTTGGGGGTCAAGTGTTTTCGGTAAATGAGACCACCCTGGGTCGATCTTTTTATTGCTGATGTATATTTTTCGGATGAATCTATTTCGAGAAAAAAATATTCGTAATTTTTTATGACGACCATAAAGTGACCAAAATCGTTTGTGTTGTTCCATACATGTGGCTTATTCATGCGTAACACAAGGAAAATGCTCAATGAAAACGAGAGAGTAACAAGCCAGCAACGTTTGAGTGAATCGAAATCAGATAGACATCAGATTCGCGGGCGCAAAAAGGGGGAGGCGCCTGGAGGACGATACCAAAACCAGCCGCCACGTGCGGGCGCGCGGCAAGATGAGCGAGCAGTAGACGGCGCGCCGCTCCTATAAAATACAAAAAACGAAGAAAAGAGGCTCATCAGTTTCGCAGGCGCCCTTGGTCTGCGGTAGGCACAAGAAGCGAGAGACGCCTGGTGGGCGATACTACAGCGATACCCAGTGCGCCCCCTTGTTAACGGATGCGCAAGCGATGGCCGGCCCACCGCCGAAGTAAATCGCCGAAAAATAAAAGGGGCCGTCCGCGCAAAAAAATCATTTGGCGTATTTCCGCAGTGTGCAGCACATGCCAAGAAAGAGAAGTTGGCGAAAAAGGCGCTCATTTTATACATACAAGCGATGACGTACATATACGTCATTGACCATTTGGAAGGTGTTCGCGGAGGACGTATATGTACTTCCGTTACCCTGAAAGGGGGTTAAACTGCCGCCAGAAGCTATAGTGGCGCGGTGACAGCAGACGCCGCGGTGGATTTTTTTCTTCTGCAGTGGATGTAGCATTTCATTTCGTAGAAATCAAGTATCCATAATTTTTTTTCTAAATGAACACGGTGAATATCGTTCATGTAGTAATTTTCTGTCTTGTATTTGGGTAATATCTTGTTTCTGTTCAAGAATGTTTACAAGTATGAACCTCGACACCGGACGAGGGCATTTATGCTTGGATGACTGATACACTTTGACTGATACACTTTGCACGTGGTAAGACTGATACACTTTGCACGTGGTAAGACTATTCTGCAGATGGTGCTTCACTTTGGCCAGGTGGCTGATGCGAGTCACAGACACAGACAGACACACCAAAATGTCTGGGTTTGAGTAGCCCAAAAGGAATATCGTCGTTAAAAACCGAAACCTTTATCACCAGAATGCGCACAAATCCTGCATAAAGATATGAGTACCACGTGCAAAGTGTACCGTCAGTGGGCACCAGAGACATGTTTTCACAATAATTTGTCCCATAGTTATAGTCAGATTTTGTTTGACGAAACCCTGCATACTAATATGCAAACTGGACCATTATTACAAACACAAGGTGGTGACATGCGCACCCTAATAAACACGCATTGTTTGGATAAGTACGTTTCTAAGGGCGAGAAAAAAAGTAGAGCATAGCAACGTGAAAATATACAGTACAACCCCTTGTATATGACTTTCTCGGTACAGTTGGAAATATACAAGGAAGCTTGCATTTACGCATACGATTTTAATGGTGAAGCTCTTGCAGGTGAGCATTGCCTGCCACGTAGATAAATTTCGGCGGAATTGCTTATTTGCATGGTTACGGTGGTAGTAATCGTCGTAATATGCATCGAGCAGGTTGTCGACTTCCTCGCAGCGAGTGGTGGATGCAAATTCATCCTGAGGATTGTATACTTCCACCAGCTCTTCTTCATCGGCTTAAGCCAGCGATTTCAGGATCTGCAAGACGTCTCAGGAAGGATTGGCGCACTCGTAACCATGTCTGTCATTATTCATCATGCTGTTATATGAACGCGGTTGCTGCGGTGACCTCTCTCAAGCAGGTTATCTTTTAGACGCCGCCGCATTCGAGCGCTATTCTACGGTACCGAGCACATGCGCAAGCCTACACGAGGACGAACTAACGAGGGGCCCACGCTTTGACGTGTCTTTGTTGTCGGAGCATGTGCTGTCACGATTGCGACGAACGCTGGAGGTCTTTTTTTGCTAAAGCCACTGCGCTTTCCGGGGACTCGGCGGTCGCCGCGAAATACGCGCTCAGGAGCGCTCGAAATTCGCTCGTTGCTATGGGCTTTCGCATCTTTTTTTAGTATAGTTCCTGCGATTGTGAAGCCGCCCCTTTCCATAGGGGAGATTTCCCGCGCAAGCCTGTTGAACTTCCCAAGCGTTGTAGTCCCACACAAAGGCCGAGCGCCAGGCCGGGGAGTCGCTGGTACGTATTTTACCGGTAGGTGCCAGGCACCACCAAGGCACACTAATTCACATAATGCTTTCCACGTCCACGGTGTACGTTGAACACGTAACCACTGTGGCTGGACATGCCGTAAGACTCTTTAACCCCCCCCCCCCCCACCCAATCGCGCAACGTGGCATGATGGCCGGGGTTCCCACCAGATGGAGAAGGGTCAGGGGCCCTCGCAAGAGTAAAGGCAGCTTTCCAGACGGTGATTTCCTTTTCAATGGTCCGCAGTCGCCCAGGGACGCCTGCACCCATTAAAGAAACAGGTGGGTGCCTGGGGGTACATGGATTTGAACCCAGTACCTCCCGCATACGAGGCGAGTGCTCCACCTCTGAGCCATCGGACTGGTTGTCAAAGTTACGACCCCTGCCACTGGGGCATTTCCCGACGAAGTCGGGTAACTTCCCAAGCAGTGGATCCACTGCCCAGGGGGTGCTTGTAAAATATTTTATACTGGTTGGTGCCCAGCGGTACCGAAGTACCTACCACATTCTTGTAACCAATGATACGGTCCGACGTGGTATTACGGTTTCCAGGGACCCCACGTGGTAGGCACCTGCTCTCATATTAGATCTGGTGGGTGGCCAGCGGATGAAATCGCGGAGCAGCATCCTCCCACGTATGTCGCAGTGGTAGACCGGGTCTAAGTCCTTCATCCAGTGCCAAGGCAGTACAGTGGATGCTTGTACCCTTTTGACTGGTGGGTGCCCAGCGGTTCCTGACCCCGCCCGGAGGGGTTCGAGGGACCTCCCATGTCACATCTCACGGCTGCTTGCGGTCAAGCTCCAAGCGTTTATTTCCACGTCCAAGGCGTCCAGAGGCTCCGGGGATGCTTGTGCTGTTTAAAGAAACCGGTGGGTATGCGGCGGCTCAGGATTCCAACCACGTACCTTCCGCTTACGATACGAGTGTTTTACCACTCGACCATCGCCATCGATCAAATGTTACGACCTCTTTCACTGGGGCATTTCCCGACGAAGGTTACCTTCCCAATCACTGGATTCCCTGTTGAGAGAGTGCCTGTACCAATTTTTATACTTGTTGATGCCCAGCGGTACCGCCGTACATCCCCAATTCTCGTCCCCATGGTACAAATCGAAGTGATGGAAGGGTTCCCAGTACACTGGATCCCCCGTACGGGGGGGGGGGCGCCTGTACTCATTTTTATTCGGGTGGGTGACCAGCGGCTATGGAGGAACCTACCATGTCTGCCGCAGTGGTGGTACGTGTTCAAGGCCTTTATCCCCTGCCGAGAGAGCGGGTGCTTGTACCCTTCGAACTGGTGCGTGCCTAGCGGTCCCAGACCCCGCATGAAGGGGTTCGAGGGACCTACCACATGACCCCCATGCATGCTTGTGGTCAAGCACCAAGCGTTTGTTCCACCGTCGAGACAAGCTACGGTACGGGGATGCTTGTACCCTTCAAAGAAACCGGTGGGCATCCGGCGGCCCTAGATTGGAGCCTGGTACCACCCGCTTACGAGACGAGTATTTTACCACTCGACCATCGCGGTCAGCACGCGCCAAGCGTCCTCGGCGCGTGCTAAGGACCCTCGGCGGTCGCAACGAGGCCCGCGGTCACAAGTGCTAGGCATTTTCTTCGTATTTTTTTCTCTGCAACTCTAAACTCTGCCAGTAACGGCTCCACTGCTAAAAATTCGTCGTAAACTTACGGGCATTGTAAATTCCGAACAACGAAATTTAACGCGCTTGAGGAACGGATTCGCTGGAAAATTTATTCAGACTACCAAATAATGCGTTATACGGCTGTGATACTCAAATCACTAAAACATTTCTGGGAAGCTTCCACCCCCACGCAAGACTTGAATGGCGAAGGTGTTACAGGAAATCACTGAGGGACTCAAATTTGAGTATCAATATGGTTGTGGCCTTGTGCTGGACGTAGGTCGCGTGGCATTTCAATGACCTTATGTTAAGCAAGAACAGCCTGAGCTCGTACTTTTGTCTACGTTTTCGTATGCCGCTCTGCAAGCGCGGCTTATCTTCTCTAGCGTATGCTTTGCACGCCGAGCCTCTATTAGGGCGTCCACTCCTTCGGCCGTGCGAACTATTCACGGCCGGACCATGCGGAGTCGATGATCACCTACACCAGCTTCAACACTGAAGTCGCGGTTGTTCAACGGTACAGAGCGTATGCGCATGGCGACACGAGGAAGAACGAGCGATGGGTGTACGCTATGACGTGTCTTTCTTGTTCCGAGCAAGTGTTGCCAGGACACGGTGAACGCTGGAGTTTTTTGTGTATTCGGTGAGTACTCGGTACTCACTCGGTGAGTGTACTCGGTGAGTACTCGGTGAGTCCCCCTTCCATCTCCGCATAGGCTCGTAGCTCAGTCGGTAAGACAACATGCTCTCGCTCTGTTTCTCTATTCGTTCCAGGTTCGATTCCTGGCGCTGCCAGTAACCTCTTTTATTTGGTCGCCGGAGTTTTGTTGACATGAACGGTCGCCACAAAACCCTTGGAAGGTAGAGGTAACAAGCTTCGCTTTAATATAGGGTGGAGAAGAAAGTGGTGCCTTAGAAAACCGATCGAGTGGGCTCAAGATGCGCGCAGCAGGCACGCAGCGCTTTCATTTTCTCCCACGCAGGTAACGCCCTTTGCGCGGGTCGTCGGATATCGCGCACCACGCATGAACCCGTGCCGGATCCCCGACGCTTTAAACGCGTTGTTTTTACGGCGACTTCGCCGGTTCTCGACCAGTCCGTTATAAAACTGAGGTTCTACTGCATACCGCCGATTGAAAGCCCGCGTAAGGTTTTGTGTATCTCCAGTTCTGAAAGAAATAGCTGATCTGAGAATAATGCCGATCAATAATTTGCAGGCGAAAATGCCGAAATGTGGTTCACTAGATGCATCACAAATTGAACTATGCTTGGCGGGTACCATTCATCATTTGTTTGTATCTGGAATATGACAAAATGGTGTATCAGCAGAACGAGGACTCGCACCACGGTGAATGTGAAAATTGCAGCAACTCGAATTTTTACCAGTCCCACAAAGAGGGGACAGCGCACAAAGCCAGTGTGAGAATATGACGCCAGATGCCTAGAAACAGTTGAGTACGACATTTTTTGCCCAGGAACTTGATGGTCATTACTGCACTACACAGTGCGAAGGCATGCATTGGTTACTAAGGTGGTGTTGTGTGATTACGTAATTGGTGCGGTATTAAAAGCAATTCAGTGTAACGTGCACACGCGACAAAGTGAACTTACTAATTGCACGCGAAACCGTTGCGCAGAACAAGCCACTAAGCTCATATCAGTATTCGGTTTCCAAAAGTTCGAACGCAGATCAATAGGTGTAACGTCACGCTAATATGTGGCCTAATTATTTCAGCGCAAAAAAAAAACGAAGCGTAAACGAGAAAGAACGGAGAGGACAGCGCTGCACTCTCAACTAAATTATTTCTGAAAGAAAAGGCAGTTAACCTTCGTATTCTACTCACCCACGGGACGCCTAGCATCTGGCGATTTACCGCCTTCCGGGTGACTGAAATATAAATATAAGCTGTATGTCTAGGCTGCAGCGCTGTCCTGTCCATTTTTTCCCTTTTGTGTATGGTTTCTTTTTTGCGCCTATTATTAATGATGCATATTCACGAACTCGCCCAACTCGCCCCATTTAATCTCTTTGGCATAATATACGGTATACACGTTTGCAATCTGTATATATGTTGGCGACTTTGCTTGGAATCGACGTGAACATTGCACCCCATGCGACTGTTAGAATATCCGCTTTTGCTGAAATACTCGTCCTCTGCTCGGCTCCCACCAGTCCTGTAGTACTGAGGTAATTAATGTTGCGATATAAATTTTGTAAACCACATCGGACGGAGGTTTTTCTTTTGTTCAAACTTGTCCGATTTTTTCTTTGTGGAATAGGTACAGTGCCTTCATTTGCCCGCGCAGCTACGCAATGTCGTAGAACAGTTTTTTGCTGGACCAGTTGGTACATACTTTTAACAACTTCGAACGACGTTACCAAACCTTTAAGGCACGTACGCTATACTGCAGTGTCTGTTGTCATGCTCTGTCATTGTGTACGAGTCTTCAAGACTGAGATTACGTCGTTCGCCGTTCTTGAAAGTACGCAATGTCCTCGTGACACCGTTCTGGTTCTGTGTGCTCTCCCAGGAATGGAAACGGGTTGATGGCGTACATGTCACGTCTGACCTTTGATAAGGCGGAAACGTTGAGTGCCATATTGGCGGTTTTTGGCGATGTTTTGGGCAGTTTTCGTTATTTTGATTTTGATTGTGGTTGTAAGATGATTTTGAATTTTTAAAGGTAATAGCTTTGCAGTTTTTTTTTGGGGGGGGGGGGGAGAGGTGTCAGGAGTAACACTAGCGTGTTTTGTCGTAATTTATGTTATTAAGGGAAGGAATATAGTGCCAGTCGAAGAATTACTCTAGAAACACAGCTTGGTGGTGTTTGTAGCGTAACCCGATGGCACTACATCTATAAAATGGATGTAGTGCTTACGGACGGCCCTTTATATGCAGATTTTTACACCGAAAGGTTTCTTTGTGGGACTGATGGTGTTCTTTGAAAACACTAATGCATTTCCCGTAGATGTGTTGGTCGACCTAAAAGCTTTGACAAGATTACCGGACGCAAAGCGCATGCGTGAAACAGATCTTTTATTACGTCAAAAAGGTTACTTGAAAATCGCAAAACATGAATCATTCTAGATAGGAAAATAAACTGACCGATGATCAAGGAGCACGACAGTATACCTTTATCTCATGAACGACGTATCGATATACATATAGACCGTTGGTTGATGCGCTTACTGGGTGCGCGAAAATAAATTCTTCGTAAGGGTTCGTTATTCGTTTGCGATTTAGGTTTTTGAAGTTTTGAGTGTTCATTGAACGCACTTTTAGCGAATGTTGGGCACACTTTCAGCTTTCGCGCCTCTTTCTGCTTTCCTTAGCAATGGATGGTACACTTTTTATGTAGGATGGTACAGTTCCCATTTCCATTGCTTAACGGTATGTTAAGGAGGGCACTCAGCTAATATTGTGAAATATTTACATTGCAATACTGTGCCATTACGGGCGCTGACATCTGTGTTCTAGCAGTTGCCATACAGAGCCATAGTCGGGAACACGCTATTTTCCTACAGAGTTAGGTCAAAGTCGGTGATACGCAATTGATTATTTAGATGTGTTTCTCTCTCACAGCAGTTGAGTATTTTCTAATTTTATAAGCGGTTTCCTAATGTCCGTTTGTTCTATGCCAAAATAGCTGTATTTTCCCTAGAGAAATACTAGGAGTATAATTTATGATATGTGGTACAAGTTATTGAAGCCGTTTGGCAACAGTAAACCCTCGACCCCACACCTATTTTCCGGAACCTCAATACTGCTCCTGTGGTCATCTAGTTGTTCTTGCTGCGATAACGTTTCAGATGGTTACACTAACATCTGAGTGTCACTACCTACCCAATTTGGCATATACCAGTTCGCAAGGTGCTTGCTTCAGCAACTCTAGACCTTGGTTATGGATTGGGCTATATAACAATTGGTAAGTTGTTTCAAGTGTTGCTTTTTTTGGAGCTGCATATAGGATATCAGGCACCAATATTTCTTTCAGGGTTGCTCTATGAGGCGTGTTACTTAAAGAATGAGCAGAACATCAGGAAGGAACATCAATCCCCAGTGAAAAGGGAGCAATCAAAAAGGACAAACTAACTCGCGAGTCTTCGTATCTTGGAATTTCACTTTGATTAGATGGAACTGTCGTCTCACTTAAAAAATACATTTAGATAAGAAGTATTTTCAATTTCCTTTTAAACAAAAAAAGACGGGAATAGTAACATCAAAGTGGCACACTTTCCTTATCAAAACAAGATTGCCGTTGAACAGCACAAAACAGAAGGAAACGCGTGCGGCCCTGAAAACTTAAGACCGCTGAGCATGGCGTGGCCCTGTTAACAAAACAATATAAACGAATTAAAAAGACAGATTTTCCGGGGATGCAGTATAATATCATGCAACCTGTAATGAGAACAGAATTAATGAGGGAAGGAACAGCTTACCATGCATGGCTACTGCGAACAGCACCAGAGCAAAAAAACAATGATTTGCCGCCATGAAATGTTTCAAATGTTTTACTCGTAGATCACAACCAGCCAATTTACCGATGAAGATGCAAACTTGCAAGTTACCTAGTTGTTGCCTGCGTCCTTGTTTATGTAGCATAAGGGTTCAACTTTCCCTTCCCTCGGTTGTCTCACTTCATAATTCTAGCTCTATAGGCGACCGTATTGTCCCTTCTGGTTCCCTTGCCATTGGCTTTCCAAGTGACATCACTGCATTGTTCGCCCGAGCTGGAGTTCGTGAAAAAATTGTGCCGCTCATGCATGGCCAGTTCCAGATTCTCTTGTTAAGTATCCACAGCAAATACCGTTTTCTATTATAAGCTTGTCTTGCTACTGGTAGGGCGTCTTCTGCATAATGCGCATTCTTCATTGTGTAAAATGGAATAAAATGGTGGACGCGTTCAGCTGAAAAACGATATGAAAAATTTGCACATTTGAGCCTTTCTCCCTAATCGGAATGCTTATCAGAAGACTGCTGCGCTGGGAACGCTTCTGCTGAAATTTTTCGCCTCTAGATAGGTTGTACGGCGTAGAGAGCTCCTAATGTTCTTGACGGAACATGGTTGTTGGCACTGTTCAAATTTTTGCATTAAAACCACAGAAAGAACACCAGCATATTTTAAGGAAAGCCCAAGTTACGCGAAATACTGACAACATTATCCTTTGCGTTTTTTCTGGCCGTGTGATACAAACAAGCGCCAAAATGATGCAATAGTCTGTCTGCATATAATCTGTTAACTTGCTCTATATAAAAAGGCATTTAGACTATTTTCATTCAAACTTTGTTTCATAAACAGGTTACAGTTTCCTCAATTAACTTGTTGTGCTGGCATTCTGAACTAATGATTGCCCCAATTTTCCCAGGTCGAAGAGGCTCATAGCAAAAATTGAAAGCATCCTAAATAAATTGCTGTTTCCAGAAAAAAGCGGCGAAATTTTCTAACACACTCAAGTGATTTTTATGCTGATGAGACTAGTTTCCCATTGTTTCTGTACAACTGCCGACATAAATTTTCGAAGGAACTTTTTTTGCAGTCAACAAGAGTTTAGAAAGGCGCGCAGAATATTGGTGCGGAATAAGTTGGGCATAGTAATTTTACCACGCAAAAGTATTTTCCAAGCAGTCTTAGAGGTTTTTACCATACTACAGAGCCTAAATACGTCGCACGTAAGGTGTTTTTTCGGGCGTAGGTACGGGCAATTCAGCAGGAGGAGAAAATTGAAAAGGACGTTCATCGAGAGGTATTTTTTTTCGATTATTTTATATTCTAGGCTACTACAACGCACTAGAGAATCTAAAGGTCGGACTATAGCATATTTCTAACTTTTTAAGCAAAGCAATATATACCCGAAAACTAAGGTCTCGGAACGTATAAATTAACCAAACTATAAAAACTCAGACCGGAGACATGATCGAACTTCGTTCAGGCAAGTGTGATGTTATTGCTGTTTGTGAGGAGGTTGGAAACATCGATTAGTGTTTTGCGTTCTTTGACGCACTGAAAATAACATTAGAGGTTTCTAAAACCACTAGACAGCTGAATAATAAATTACAGAAATTTATGTGTACGTGCAGAAACAAAACTTCGAGAAGTTCGCTTGAAGGTCATATAAGGAATAACATAACAAATGGTCACGGTCCAGCCCTAGGAGAGTCAATGTCCAGCGAAGTTGTAAACCACTACATGTGCTCACGTGGGACGGTATGAAATGCTGCTCGTCGTCCCAGCAGGGTTGCCACTCGCACTCGGCTTCTCTGACCGCAAAGCCTGACGTATGCATTCACTTTAGAATGACGTCCGCCCTCCTTTTTGCGAGCAGCTGGAAAGCTTGCCTTTACAAAGCACGCATAGGCGGGTCCCTTCTTTCACAGGCGCCTTATCATCTATCGTGCGGTTTTGATGCTTGTTTTGTATTTTGCAAACAATGCTGAACTCTATGTTGCATGCTTGATTGCAAAGAAAGATTACGGTGGGCTTGCCTGGTGGCAAATGATGGGTACTGCCTAGCTTGACAAATGCGCCCGGCGTCTTGGGTGAGAACTGCTAGATCTTGCCTGGGTTTTTAGGGGTGAAGCTTCTTAGGGGCTCGCGCGGTCTGCCAATCAGATCGTCTTCGTCATAACCATCGTCTCATGTACTCACGGTACTGAAACACCAGGACACTCTTTACGCCTCGCACTGGAACGCTTCATAACGCTTACTAAAAGAATAGCGGTACGCTCGTTTACTCCTCGGGCTAGAAGGCTTCGTGCTTCAAAAACACAAGACTTTTACAGCAAAGCTGTATTCCTCTACCCCAGGCCGTTTCATCTCCATTGGCTAAAAGGCTGAGGCACCAAGAATACAATTATTAGCTGCAGGCTTTCCCCCTGGCCAGTTTTCACGTTAGTGGAGATGGCCCGGGATTTTTTTGTTTGCGACGCAACATTTTCCAACCAACGAGAGGCTAATAGCTTTGCTGTTAAGAAGCACAGAGAAAGGGGTTCAATAACGTAGAAGGGCCCATTAAAACCGCCACTCATAAAAAGAGTGAACACCTAGGGAAATATGCACGATAAACAGCCCCTCTCACAAATTGCTATGTTGATTTACCCCTACGATTTGAGCATCTGCCGGTGACAAGCTGGGTAAGCGACGATACGCCGTGCCTGAGGGGGAAAAGACAATACCTGATTTATACCTGATTTCAGGCAGTGTCCAATATAATGCATTTCATTTTTAAACGATTGAACAGCACCGGACAAGGGTCGAGTGCAAGCACTGTGGCTTTTTTCGCATCCCACGCTCGTCGTACATATCAAGACTCAGTTAAACTCCAAACTCAAGCTGAAGGAAATTCGCGTTAAATAAAGGAGGTGGTGCCAAGTCTTGTTAGCAGCATCTGTTCTTCGGCACCTTCCTAGCGACCAGGATGGCGGTGAAGCTAGATATTGGGTGAGAGGATACGCTGATGTGAGGAGATAGGAAACATCTGTATGAGGTTCGTAATCACCTCATTATATAGCGCAATCACTTAGCTGAGAGTGCTAGCCGAGTAGAGAACCGGTACTGCTGAATATACGGCGCACAGATGGAGAATCTGCAGATCTGCAGAACCGGCCTCGCTCTAACCGGACTGTGCTGCAAACAGATGAATACACAATCAGTCGGAGGGCATAAACACGGTGCACACTGGAAGCAACTATTGCTTCATGCGCTGCAGTAACACCCACGTCATTAAGAACATAAAATAGGGCCGTATTAAAAGCAGCCAAAATACAATGTCATGGAAAGACAAAACGATGAAGCCCAAGATAATACAAAACAGAGAAATGAAATCATTCTCAGCAAGGCGGCGTGTGCGTGTACTTGCCATTCTTGGCGCACTTCGTCAAATCCACTTTCTTGTTTGGAATGAAAGAGGTGGCATAACGCAAATTACATGCAGTCGCACGATTGCAGTTGCCTCAGCGATTCCATGACCTGTTTGGTAGATTCCTCCAATCGCAAGGGCAATGACAAAGAATCTGGAAAATCCTGCAGGCAAAGTGGTACTGGTAAGCTTAGTATGGCTGAGGCTGTCTGCTTAGAAAACTACATAACGAGACTGGTGCGCATAAAAAAAGACTGACGATTTCCATCTCTTGACTGCTCCAACTACTCAGTTCCTCTCCCAGATAACTCTTTCCAATCATCATCAATTTACGCGAAGAACCACCTGTCTGGGCTGTATAGCTTGCTGAAGGGGACGTGGCATATATAATCCAAAGGACTGACATTCGCCGTCAAGCCCAAGCGATCCCATCCCGAGCTATAAGCTTTCGTCAGGCAAGTTGCCAGGTCAGCTTCAGAGGCTTATCGGAGTGGTTGGTCCGAAGTCGTCCGTGATCAGATTCGATTTCAACAAGGTCGGCCTCTGTGAAACCTGCTGCGTCATACTTAAAGTGCCATTCACTTTTCGTACATTCAACTAGGAAGGTAAGTTTTTCATGCCCAAACCAATAAGGCTTTATCGGCTAACATTCAGTCTCATAAAAAGGTGACCTTAGATAAGGAGAAATAGACTAAACTACCGGACAAACTTTACCTAGAGCACCTTATCAGTGCTATCAACACAGATGCAACCACGGGTTGGAGTTGATCTTCCCTGTGAAGACGCAGGCAATAGAGCTGATCCTACATGTAATCATTTCTTAGTGCAAGACAGTGTACAAAAATCAAGCAAATATTTTGAAATAAAGTTGAAATTGCTGAGCGTCGAAGATCTGCATCCAGGATAGGGTATCAAAGGAGTAATCAGTTTCTTTGAAGGAAGCGCCCACCCACATACTTTGACCTTTCGACCTCAGTGGTATTTTGCTCCTCGCCCTCTCGCTTTCCCCCCCCCCCCTCGCCCTAAATGATAGAATATACCGAACAGTAAGCTCACAAGTCTGCATCAATACAATGTCACAATTATGGCGAGCCTGTTCGCTCCGTTGTTGATGTGGTGACCATGAATTTGAATTGAAATTTGCCCCAAAAGATACCAACACTGTGTTGCCTAGGGAAGACGTGAATAGGGTCCTGCATCGCAACAATCTTAACAAACTTTTTCTGGCGGGTCTCGAGGTAGGATTTCGTTGCATTCATAATAGAACCAAAGTGCCGAAAGTATCAAGACTTACAATTTTCGGTGCTGTTTGATATGGATCACACTGAATCCCAGTCTCGCTTTCTCTGGCTACGAACATGTTTGTGAAAAGGATGGGAATATCGTAGTTACCTTTTCAAGTTGCTTTATGGGGATGACTCCGGATCCTGGAAACCTTTCAGGTAGTTCCTGGGGACGTGTCCGGGAATTAGGCACATAGAAGTTGTAAGTTTTTACTTATTTTTGTTTATGCGCCCTCACTGGTGGTGAAGAGGGCTATAAGAAAACTTTATCCATGCTTCAAAGACAACGTCGCGAACGCTGTTGTTCACAGCGAAGCTGCATGGCGTTCCCTTATTCCAAGACTGAGTGTTAAAAAACTTTTCTAAAGCAGCAGATTGATTCACGTTTCCGCTCCTTCCGCATTTGCTGGAACCTTTTGTTATTTTTGTACTTTGAAAACTGTCACGATAGGTTGCGCGAGCGCTTTCTGTTTGGCCACGGCGTAATTTTTCTGTATTTTGTACCGGAAAAAACAAAGAGCCGAGGGTTTTTAAATAAATAACAATGGCAATACCATTTATGTATAGATGTCTTGCACCGATTCTGCTTAACGTTTCCCTCTTGCATATCGATGTGGAGAATTAGAAACATTGCCACCAGATTTAATAGTTTAGAAAATGTTTGCCGATATAAACTTCTCTTTGAAACATCCACTCAAATTGCTGCATGTAGGCTTGGCGCTTGGTAATTTCACATCTCGTGGGTTATAATAAATTCTCTTTACCCCTCCACATCTCTTTGCTACCCAACCTGTCCAGCTTTCGGGCCACTCGGCGCTAACGTTTCTCCCCTCACATCTGGGAGCAAATGTTGCACGATCCGGGGGATTCAGGCCAAATCCGGACCATGTCCTCGGTCTTGGTGGTCGCCGCCGGCCTTTGGGCCTCTTCCAACCAAATGCCTGATTTCGACGGACGGAACAATGTTTTATTCGCTCTCTCGTCTTGTCCCTAGACTATGCCCTCTCCACATCGCTGCAACGGTGTTGCCATATCTCCTCTCAGGAAAGCCTCAACGAAGACTAGTTTTGCTGTTTAAACCTCATACGTAATCACGTTTCTGTAAAGTTTGCCCTCCTGCAATTACATCGAGATTCAACAAACAACGTGCTTTAAAAAGTCATGGTTGCGATACACAGGTACTTGCACCGGTTGCAGAAACTTTTAAAAGTAAAAACAAAAAACCAGAAGGTTGTTTGCTGAGCCCAACGACAGGGAGCTCTAGTGGCCGCTTTTTGGATGGAGGCGAACGCGAAATCCTCGTATGCCTAGATTTTGGCGCACAATAAGGATACTGAAGTGGTCAAAATATTTGGGAGACGTCCACTACTGCACGCCGCCGCATTAAACCACTTCAATATGTATTTTGTTCATAAAATGCTTGCGGCCAAAGGAACAACCTTCCGAGCACCAGTGGCCCATAACACAACATGACAAAGATACGGAAGCAGTATGAACCAAAGTTTTCACCCTGACACTATTGAGAATCTACAGAAGAGTCAATACGGGCGGCCAAATTAGTACATCAAGGATCACAAGTCCACAAAAGAGATAAGGTTTCTGCTGAGAAGAAGTTTAATATGCGCACTTACACGGAAAGGATAAACCGGGATATTGGCAGAATACTGCAAAAAATATAGAGGCCAATGAAAACAACAAAGCCAAGGAACGACCACGATATGCGCTTTTTCGCAACATGTGCTTTATCTCAGGCCAGTTTTTTTAATGCGGCTTCTGTAGTCAAAGCTCCGTTTGGTTAGGTTCATTGGCTGTTTATCTTTTTTAATTAATGTTGTTTACCTTCTCTAATTGTGAATATAATCTGGCTACTACTTGGATGAAATATTAAGGGAGTCTCAATGCAATGTGAGCAAAAACAGTGGGTGGGTACTAGTCCATACACCACCGGGACATTGGGTGCTCGCCAAGCTTTGTTCAGAGCTCCATTGTCTGCAGGAACAGGGAACAAAGGGCACCTGAAACCGCTGAGGCGGCGGAGGTTGCGCCACTCGGTGTGATATGCGTCAGCAAGTCGGCAATTTTCTTTTTCGCAACATATATGAAATCCCTGGAAATACGGGCACGAAGGCGCTACCAGCCACAGGGGAGTAAATGCTGTCGTTGCAATGTTTTGTTCTACTGTAGTTTGGATGTTTCGTTTTTTATGAGGTTTTTTTCTGTAGTTCTATCTGTCCATCGAGTTGTTGATCGCGTTGGTTTTATTGTTCCGCTTGAAAAAATAAACTCAAGTCATAAAGGAGGAAAGAGCATTTAAGGTCACAGCGCAAGGACCCGATGTGTCACGCACGTTGTGGTTGCATGCACGCGTCATACGATACACCTTTATGTGCGCTTGGGGTATAATTTCACCCCTAGTGGGCACAGTATCATTTAAACAGAAAAAAGCCATGCTTTCTAGATCTCCCAATCAGTGCGTGGAAATGGCGGGTGCTTCGCGTTCTGAGAATATCTAACGGATGCTCAGGTACCGCCCTCTAATAAATCATCATCATCATCATCAGCCTGTGTACGCCCACTGCAGGGCAAATGCCTTTCCTATAGATGTCCTATAGGTCTATTACATCACATGGTCCTAAATGGTGCCTGGTCCGGTCATAAGACCACCGGAAAACCGAGAGGCTGTACTAGAGAGGTACGACCACATAGGTTAGGTTTCCTGGGACACAAACAGCGTTTCCTCAGCAGGCAAAAAGTTGGAAACCCCTGCTGGGTACATTTACCACAAAGCTCCTAAATGAATTCACAAACACCCAATTAACTTTTAGCCTCCAACAGCTGCATTGTCCCTACCTAAGGAGGCGGGAAGGCAAGCAATAGAGAGGAAGGGGCTACGAATCTCTGCATTCAGGCAGACCGCCAGTGGGGAATATTTTACGCTACATTTAAGGCTCGAACTCTTTCCATCAAAGCAAGTGCGCACGTTCGTTTTTCGAGAGCTATCGTTATCAGATGGGACATTATAGGGCTGAGCCAAGTAATACCCGTTCTACACGCGCACGAACAATAACATTAAGGGTTTAAGGCCTTAAGATACCGAATAACATTATTTGCGGAGGCCGTGCTGCGCGCGAAAACGGAAAGCATTAAATGTGTTAGGAATGATGGTGATAATGACCAAAAAGGAGATGCAATCACATTTTAGGAGTTTTTAACGTAGAGAAAAACGTTTTCCAAGAGTTAAAAATATTTTTTGTGAAAGAAAACGTTATGAAAAATATTGTTTTGTAAAAAATGGTGCCAGCCGTTTCTAAAAGTGGCTTCACCAGGTACTGTCGCCTTCCAGCGGTAGCGAAATCCGAAACATTTTACACAACAAGCAACGCGATATTTTTTCTTTTGCCGCTGCTATAGTGAACTTGGTCTTCTTCAAGACTTCGCCACCAGTTGTGCCCAAAAAAATCGTCTTATTTAGAAGTTCAGCTACCATTCCGCGTCAACCCTCTGGTGCTGAAAGTCTCGTTGCTTTCATTTAGCGCTCATCGCGTTCGAGAGTAGGTAGATTTCACGCGTTCGTGAAGGCAAATCAGTTGTCCGGAACTCATTATTATAAAAATGACGTTAGCGCAAATTACAGTACATTTTTGCGTTTAGCAGCGAATTATTGGCATTTAAGCTTTAAGCACTTAATGTCATTTTTCGCGCACGTGTGGCACGAGTATAAGGAGGGTTGGTGAGGAATTTCTACGGGGCGTGAGCCATGGCTCGCTCCCACACTCGGTGTGAGCAGAGTCTCTTGGGAGTTCGGTGCTGCACAAGAGTAGCGAGAATTATGAAGGCTCTTTATTTTATTCGTTAATGCAAGGAATATGCCCACATTTCTGGATTCCAACGTCGGGCCGCTTTTGATAGTATCATTTGCGGCTATGCTATACATACCGTTCTGTAAAATTGTGTAGTCGGCTAGCCGTGCCAGGTACGCCAGTTGCGTGCAGGGTATGTTTGTATGTTTCGGTGATAGCTTGCATTTGGGCTGCCGGCGTTACTGGCTACATTTTTTCTGGGTGCCGCAGGAGCTCGATAGCGCAAGGTGAAGAAGCTTACGAGCTCCCTCGCGCAAAGCATGAACAACGGGTTTTTGTGCGGTGTTCAATTTTAAGGTTCTCTCGTGGGGATTCAACATATTGTCGAGTGCAAAAGAGATGCGTGAATTCGACTACATTAATTCCACAACGTAAAAGATTTTAGTCAGTGCTTGATCGCGTATCTATATGAACCCGACGGCCGTTTCTGGGCTCCACCGTCGCTTCAGCGAACAGCCCCGCACGTGGGGAACCGCTCGTCAGAAAAATGCCGGTGCCGGTCACTGCGGCGCAGTACTGCATGGTTTTCTGTCATGCTGCTGCGGTGCGGCTTGACCTCTCGTCCTTTTTTCATAATGGTAAATCTTAAAAGCAGAGGTGACCTTTACCAGGCATTGCATGTGTATGAGTTTCGCCCATTATCAGTAATAGCAGATAGCAGCTGACGCTCAATGCGCCAAGCTGGACGTCACGCTTGAAGTGCGAGCCCGTCCCTTTGTGCAAATGTTTCATGGAGTATTGTTGCTTGTGTGCACTTTCAGGAATCGAGGAACATATTGCAGCTGAATGCTCCTGCAAAGCCGGCGTGGGCAGTTTCCTCAAGTATGTTGCCGCGCTGGCCTTTGGCAGTTAATGACGAAAAGGCGCCGTGCACGATCGAAAGACAATGTTGGGGCAGCTTCTAAGATTTACGCTCCAAAAAAGGGCTGATGAACCACGCTACGGGGACTTCATTACTCACGTTAGAAACGCGTTAATGTTCCAGAAATACGTTTACAACAGTCATTGGGTGTCCATTCCAGAATAAATACCGCATGTCAGTAGAACAATACAGCTTGTCGTGTAAAGAATGTTTCCCATACGAAGACCTCCAATCAATCGTTGTAGGCTAGTAGGTTAATAGTTTTTTTTTTCAGAATACACTCACTGCGTGGCTAAAGGAGGAGAGACAGGGGTGCGCCAAAAACTGTCCTCACTTTCACAGCCGAAATCTTCGGCCGCATTTTACGGCAAGGTTCCATTAACTCTTGAGAAATCATAACTATGTCTAACGGCGACAATGGTTTAACTCAAACCTTTCTCGTGAGAGTTTTCTTGGTTGCCCCCAGGGTCTGGACTTTGGTTAGATGACTGTTTTGACCTGGACTAGTTGAGCTTGGAATATGACCCGCAGGCAGTTTGGTCTTTTGATGGCAGCTGCTTTAACTCTGACCCTTCCCCATTCTATTTCGCATGGAGAAACCTCCGTGTTCAACCACCGTCGCCGTTACTGGGAGGGCTGTATTATTTTCTTTTTAATTTTGCACTTACCTGCACCCTTTTCCGAATTCAAAGTGCTTCCAGCGTGTCGGAAATGCATCTGTGTTGGGGAGCTCGGCCTGATGCGCTTCAATGTGAGGCAGCTAGTCGCGCGTTTTTGGCTTCTTTACAAGGAATTACACAGTTTGCGTTGAGGTACGGGAAAAAGAATCCTTAGCATTAAAACATAGACGGACTTTCACATGCTGCCACATTTTTTAACACTTTAGCCGTCTATCGACGCCAGGCTTTATTCCACACAGGTGATAAAATGGGAAGAGGAAGCTTGGTCGGTTGGGTGGTTGAATTACTTTGGCTATCACTCTTAAAATAAGGTAGTGACACATACTAACAGAACGATAGCCAGCTACGTTTCACAGTACCCACTAGGCACTGAGTTCTTTTGCTAAGTGAGCATGCGTAACCTATAGCAAAAAGCTATGCGTGACATTGTGGATCGGCTGAGCACGCACCACGAAGTAAACACATTCAACACACTCATCTTACACTTAGACAATCAATAAATTGACAAAGAAAACCAACGAAGTGCACGAGGAGAGCGAGAATAACTTGGTCACGTTAAAATACACCTGGTCTTCTTGCTTTATAGCCAGCCGCGGTAAGTCCTCTGATAGCGTCCGTGGGCTTGTCCCAAAAATCAAATATGTTAACGATACTTTAGGAATTTTACACTTTAATGTGAGCATATACAAGACAGGTAGCGGACGCGCAAATCTTTTTACGTGATTGGGAGTAGAAAAAGAGCGGTATTTATGGTGTTGAATATTTCATAAAATTTCGTCTACCTTAGTTATGTTGTTCTCCAGCAGCAGTTACTAAGTGCACGGTCTAGCAAGTAACGATAGCACTCATGTTTCATACTGAGGGTGCTGTTGTGGTCAATGGGCTCCTCGCCACCACTTAAGAGGGAAAAGCTTCATCCTCCCTTCGAAGTGTATTATAGCGGAGCCGTGGACATAAGGTGACCCAACAACGTAGAACAAGGAGCTGGCATGGATAGGGGTGACATCAAGCCCACCCGCTGGCAGTGCTGGCGGTGGTATGGCTGTGTTCTGAATACTGGTGGCCTAGTTTATTTCGTAGGAGTAACGCCAGGTTGAGCTGGTGGCGGTTCGAGTAACGGGCTGTTGTATCTCTGTGTGTCTGGCGCGGCAAGCAGAATCTCCTTGCAATTAGTGTGTGACAGACGCCGAGTAGCGAGCTGCCGAAGTAGGAGCAGTATTAGTAGAACGTGGACTCAAAAAACTCAAAAAGGTGTATAAAACTGGGGAGAGGCATTTTAGGCGCTCAAGAAACCCATATAGCCACGATACTAAAAGAAGCCACTTGTTGGAACGACAAATTATTGTCTAAAATGTTTACATTCCCTTAGTTGATGCTTATGTGTTTTAATAGGCTTATTACAGACTCATCAACAAAAGTAATTTTCTAAAGTTTCGGTCTCTACTCAAACGTTCTGTACTCATAACGGCCCGTAGTCATTATTAGGTCAGCTGCCGCAATTATCAGGGTCATAGGGTTTGCACTACCCCCAACGATATCGCTTACGGAAATATTAACCGCGGAGCTCTTAGGTGGAGCCCTTTTGTCCATCTGCTGAAGGCGCAGCGTCACGCAAGGCAAGGAGAAACTTCGCAAAATCGCCTGGTGCCTCGCAGGAATTGATTCCAACAGCAACTTATAGACGGCAGAGAAGTCTCCAATGGGTGGGTTCCTCTTCCTCCTACTAGGGCAGGGACCATCTACCGATGACGTTTAGTTGCCAATTCTTCGGGCGAACCCTAGCATTTCTGCGGTGTGATGGCGCTTCCGTTCTCAAGCAAGGGACCGTTGACGTTTGAGCCAACACAACAGAACCAGCGCTGTGATTTTTCAGCGAACTTCACACTGAATGAAACTGGGTTTAATTTTTCCCCCCCGCTTTCAAACGATGCCTATTTTTCTTCTAGGAAAAGAAGGAAACGAGAACGTACGCATAACCCCTGGCACACACTAACACATATAGAATTATTGTTATGAAAACCGTTCGTATTGGTATTAAAACGCTGTTTAAATCCATGAAATGTTTCAAAAAATAAAAAAAAAACAGATGAATGGGATCCCTAACACAAGCAAAACAAAGTTAATATTTCAATATTGTGACAAATATAGAAGATTTAAGCACATTAAGAAGAAATGTGCCATTTATGCTCCCCTCAAACCGGCATGTAGTTTATGCGAAATACCTATTTAGCAGTGTTATGTGAAGAAAAAAGCACTGGCAAAAAATTCAGTAAATATTTTACTAATTATTTGAAAAACACCCATGACATCTGTGTCACAAGTTACTGATCCACAGCTGTAGCTACCACCATTTACTTATGAATCGGTGGTTGCGAACATTTTTATGAAGCCAAAGGAACCAAAACACGAGAACATCGCTGGTTTAAAAATACAGCCGGTTATGTTTGTGGGTGATTTATTGGGGACATATCTGTCTTTCGCATACACCTTTGCTTTAAAAACAGGTGTTGTACCCTAAATAAAACTTTCAGGTGGCTACTATTCATAAAAAGCACCAAAAAACACTCCGGACAGTTTTAGTTCAATGTACTTATTTGCAGCGTTTTTGAAGTCCCCAGCCAAACTTTTTTTGGCGCGTTATCTATAGTTTCTGCAAAGTGTTTCTTTATGAGTTACTAAAAACTTTTATGCTGGCTATCTTGACTGAGACTGCTTGAATAAAGCAAGAAGAATTTACTTTACGCAACATTAAAAACTAATGCTTGAACTGTTTGCAGATTACCCATAAACTACGAGCAGAAATATTTGTGAAACCCTCTTACCAGACATTTTCTTAAAATATATTGAGGTATTTTTATGAAACCGATTTGAAAGGGTTTGGTGCAAACGTGCATCTGTGGAACGAAATATTTCTTTGCCTTATGAATATCAATGCGGATTGTCGGGGGACGCATCTGAAGGTCTCTGCAATTCAGTTCCTACAAATCATAAATATAGAACAATCCTCTAAATATAATATAAAAGCTCACAAAAACTTCACTTTTTGACTGCACCCAACTCTAATGAACTGATGGAGAAAGCGAACAAATCGCGCAATAGATTCAACGAAAGGCCTATTCCAAAATTTTATACATCTGCAGCAGAAAAAAGGGTAATTTTTCTTTCCAAAAGTACTAAATGTCAACTTTTGATAAAATATCTGGTAAAAACAATTAAATTTGAAATTCCGAGATTTTAAGATTTAAACAACCATTTTTAATAACATGTGATGTCGGAATCAAAAGGTAAGCTGTTTGCAGTGAAGGTACATTAAGAGGCAACTGTCACTTCTACGAACTCCTTATACGCTTCTGTTCTTCATGCACCCTTAGAGGGAATGAAAATGAAAATACGGGCACAATTCCTTTCAAAAGTTGTTCCCGTTTCCAGACATTCGATGCAAGTTGTTCAGAACTTTGGTTACAGCTTCTGTACATTCCATTCAGTCACAAAATTTAGTTTCACATTTCTGAGCTGGTTTTATCAGTATCGGCAATTGTTCTTCTAAAATCTGAAATCGAGGAATTAGTGCCACCCTTAGAAGCTTGGCTTAGTGGCTGCGGAACGTTTCCGTCCCCTGTAACCTTCTCAGAAAGCTCGGACACACTCCAAGACAGTGTTATTTCTTTGTAGTGTTTTTATTTACCATGCCACACGTGTTACAAAAATGTGCACTAACACAAGAAAGATTATGCTTGCTGTAAGGAAACGGTCCATTTACTATATCCTGTCGTTCGCAACAACCTATTCCTCTTCAGTGTCATATAACCGCGCAACATAGTGAAAATTTCCTCTTTCACAAAACTATACCAATGTTGTGTCGTTTGATTTGTTGTTCTGGTAAAGGTGGTGAAATGTGTGACCAACATTTGTGGTGCAAATCACGCCTTGAGCAATGGAAAAATTGTGGGCTATAAAGGTAGTTTTAAAAATTTACCGTTGCGTATTGCAAAATAAAATTCCCCTTTTTATTTTCAAAGAACTCAGGCATTGTTTGCCTGTGGCTTTCTTTGTCGTTTCTTTTTTTAGCGCAGCTTTTCGCTACTTTTCACACTGCAATCTGCGGCTATTTTGTCATGTGCACAGTGGTTGTAAAAAATAAACTCCAAATTATAAATACGGCCAATTAAATTTGTCCTTAAGCCGTCACAGAAATAGCGCATCCTGTTTTGGCCAAACTATCGCCAACACTTGGTAATGTCGTGCACCTAAAAGAACAATGTCAGCTTCTGATCGTAGGTGTTTGTCGTGCCTATTTTCCTCGAAGTACGCTCTTCCTTCTAGCTGAAACGTTTTGACTTGCCCTTCTCACGTTGTCAAACCCCTTCCTGTGTGCTTATTCCAACATGTGCTTTTCCTGAAGGCCCCATGAACAAATTATTTTCAGTAATCGAATATTTGTCCGTCTAGTGAATCTATACATCATCTGTGTATCTGTAGTGCGCCACCAAAGGGATAACACAATGTGTTGTTCCTAACGTCCACATACTACAGCAATGATCTCATGGCTACGAGAGCTAGGAAACCACTCCTACTTTAGGGGCCCAAATAGAAGTTGTCTGCTAGTATTACGACTACGTTTTCAATTCTTTTCATTGTCTATCCTAATTTATTCTAACCCATAGGATTGATTTTTGATTCATGAGTTTCAGTGCTAACAATGCTGAATATCTGCTGTGTTGAGCCCGGCTGAGTGCGTGTATGTCGTAATAGCCAAATTATGAAACATGCGGAGAGAACATCACAATATAAGGGGCAGTTTACAAAGTCCTTTCCTTGGCCAATGCCCATACCGACGCCCGAAAACAGGGACCAGGCAGATGTATTTGTGCCTTTGTTATGCTACACAACAGTGAGAAAGGTGACATCCCACTTTTGGCAGCTGAAATTATTGTGCTCCAGTTATTCCCTAAAAATTATTAAGTGAGATTTTCCCTATCTCCTTTCTATGCTGAAATTTTTTTTCAAAATCATCTATGTCGGCAATTATATTGCAAAGGCGGAGATTACTTTCATAATCAGAAATGCAGGTCCTCAGTATGAAACAATTTGACCAGTATATTCAAGAAAAACCAGTTCACGTAGCGTTCTTTGGGTTTTGGCTATGGGGCCCCTACAGCATGGAATTACTGGAAAATAAGTTCACAATACTAACACAACGCTTTATTGGAACGTACGGTAATAAGCGGCAGGAAATGTCTTCAAAAATGTTTGAATGACTTTTTGTTGTTCAGAATGTGTCTGAGACGTGGCTCCGGCCTCGGATTTCTGATTATGAATAATTTTTTCCTGCGCACCGCTTTTCGGTTTTTTGGTGCAACCACACTTTGCGACCTGGGGGCGGTGTCCTTCTAGCGACTATTAGATTTATCAAATCACAGTGTATTCTTGTTCAAAATAACCCAGAAAAAACTTTGGCTATCATCAAGCTACATTCACAAAAACTTATAATCCGTGTTTGTTCCCATGTGCCTGATGGCTCCCCTACTTTTGTCAATGAGCTACATAAAGCTACCTGCCTCCATTACACGCGTTTTTCTAGTATATACAGTTATTCCAACATGGTAACATTAACATTCCAAACATAAACAAATCACCCACATTGCGCCCCCTTTCAACCTTAGCTACAGAATTCCTGGACACGTGTTATGTCTTGTCTTTAATCAATCTTAAAAGGTCGCCTGCTAGATCAACATACACTACTGCCAGCATCCTTGACCTTGTACTAACCTCCAGCCCAGATTACGTTTCCATTATTGCTTACTTATCCGGCTTGAGCCACCACTGTATGTTATCGTTTAACGCAGCTTACCACGTCCGAAATTTCAAAGACGAAAGCAGTTCGGCTTTATGAAAAAGGCAATTTGAGAGCCATTAGCGAATATCTATACAGTATCCTTGACACCTTCCTCGCAGATTTTAACCGCCGCTCAGCACAAACTAACTGGGACTTATTTTGTGCCAAAATAATAAACTGATATGTGCATACCCGCTCGCACTATACTGGCTAATGGTAACGCGCCATAGTACTCTGCCCACTAAAATGCTTATCTTACTGGAACAAGCATTTGTACAAGTTGGCCAGGCTGCCTCCAAGCTCTGTTAGGTGGGCTGCCTACAAGGCGGGACCCAAATACAAATATTATGTCATCGCCCTTTAAAATGCCAGTTTTTTTTATTAATCCATTGCCATCGATGTTAACGATTGATGCTAAAATGTTTCGGCGCGTCATAAGCTGTCCTACAAATGGCGACTTTTTAAAGGAGCCATGAAGAGAAAATACAACTTCTTTTAATTTGAAAGATCTAGGATTCAGTATCTCACTCAGCTCCATTACAGCCACAAAAGATGTTTATTAACGAAAAAAAAGCAAGAAGTATTTAAAAACTTTCAAATTTTCCGCCACAGTGACGTCTTATGAGAAAGAATGACGTCATACCGACCAACAATAAAACAATTTTCAGTGTGTTAACTGCGCATTAGCATTCAAGTGATGCGGTCAAATGGAACTAGAGGCCTCATTACAGACGTGCAGTCATGTATCGTCCCGATAGGTCAGTTAGGCGACCGCCAATCGCACAAACAACGTTACGTGACGTCAAAGAAAAGTTGCGGTAAATTGGCTAGGGGGTCGCGACTGCTTCACACGTTTTCTTTAATATCTCCGTTATTTGTTCGAAGATTGCGATGAACTTGGTATCATTGTTATCGGGACTAAGCACTCTTCTAATAAACCCAACTTGTATTTTGTCTTCATGGCTTCTTTAACGCGTTGTGCTGCTGAGCACGGGGACGCGATTTCGATTCCCAGCCGAGGCGGCCGGTTCTATGGTGGAGGCGAAAAGCTGAAATGGCCATGAGTAAGAGATTTCGGTGGACGTTAAAGATCCCCAAGTGGTCAAAATTATTCCGGAGCCCTCCACTACGGCACCTCTCATCGGCTGCGTTGCGCAGGCGCCTTAAACGCCACCATAAAAAAACGAAAAAAAAAAGAAAAAAAAACCGCCGGGGTGGCTCAGGGGCGAAGGCTTTGTTCTGCTGAGCTCAAGGTTGCGGGTTCGACTCCCAGCCGCGGCCGACGCTTTCCTGATCGAAGCGAAAAGCAAAAACGCCGATGTGTCCTAGACTTTGCCGCACGTAAAGATCCCCAGGTGGTAAAAATTAATGGGAGCCGTCCACTACGGCCCTCATCATCGCCTGTGTAGTGTTGGCGCGTTAAACCTCACAGTCAATGAATTCATGTGGTGTAAAAAAACTTATTACGTTATTCAAATCACCATGCTCTACCTGGTTGCGACCTGATCAGGTGCAAATTTTTGATAAGGGCTAGGTTCTATCCTTCCATTATACGCCTCGAGCGCGGCCTGTAGGGGCGCCACTGAAATCCCCCTAGCGGGCCGTTTCGAAAGCAGGCGCGGGAGTCCGCGCCCCGCTCCCCAGTGCCGCCGCTGCTTTTGCGGCACGTTCACGACTGAGAGTTACCGTTTGTGAGCGTTTGAAATTCATGTTTGTGCGGAGCAGTCACTCTGCTGGCAAATGGGGTGTGTTTACGAGAGTGTAAATGTTTCCGACGCGATCTTAGTGTGGTATTTTCGGTCCGTATAAGCGCCAGGTGTGTGTCACAGGCCAGCGTCGCTGAATCGGCGTATGATGGAGCCGATTGTAGTTACACTGACCTGAATTTACTATCCGTGTCTCCGTAACCACCGGTTCCTCAGATGTTCATGCTACGGCTGTACACAACGATTTAAATCGGTTTTGTGCGCTTACATAATCAGCGGAGCACTCATACCTGACAGCACACCAGTTACGTTTGCCAATATTATACCTCAGATATTGATCAACACCATTTACAATCCAGTCTGTGTTAATTTCGGAAATATTCAACAAAAGTACGATGGACAATGCATAATTATACTCGGGGATCAGCACACGACAGAGTCGTCTTGTCGTGAGGTGCACGCCCGCAGACCTTCATCTGCTACATATATCCTCTGCGAGCAGCGCGGAGACGGGCTTACAATATAATCCGCATCCGCGACTAAATGCTTCTTCGAAATATCGTCATATGGCACAGGAAGCCTGCAGAATAAACCAGAAACTAAAATCACAGGGCCTTATCACATACCACACTCTTCCAACGACACATTTCATCGCTTGTTGAACAGCCTACCCTGTATACTTCCAAAAATGCGTCCGCCGTACGATCAGCTCTTCGTTGAAGTAGAAAAACAAAAGGAAAGTGAACGCGAGATTTATGTGTGGGATTAGTAAAACGTTAATTGCTTGATTCCGCTCCGAATTTGTACACGGCGTCCCCCTCCCCCCCCCACCCCCCACCCCACCGATTTCTCGCGAAATAGCAGTGCATTTCGCGTATAGTTGGTCTAGTGAAACCTACCTGGCTTAAGTTTAGACGAACGTCTTTAGCATGCCAGAAGCTGCACTGTTTTTTTTTTTCATTTCCGTTAGAGCTATTATGTTTCTAAATTCCGCATTGGCACAGCATTTATTTTTCTGTGGTTTCATTTCCTTGGTTCTTGCTATATGGCGTGTGTGGGCACATATTTAACGACGCACAGGCTTGGAATATACTTTACATTCTCGCATGGTTTATATTCTTATAAAAAGCATACGTTATTGTCCGGGATTGGGTAATCACATCCCCGAAACATATTTTTCTGCGGCGTATATATGCGAAACGATGCCGCATTCGTTGTCCACGCCGCAAAATGACGCCAACCTCTCATTGTGCCAGTATCAGATCGAAACGAAGCGTCAGTCGAATTCATTTGTGCCTGATGATTTGGAGGTGACATGGATGATATGTTGCTGCCGTCGCCGACGCCCGGAAGAGCGGCGACGAAGCTCGCAGAACCACGTCCCCGGGTAGCTCTTGCATGCGATCGCGTACTCTACGAAGACGCAGCTGCTTTTTAAGTGACCTAAACGTACTCTTTGCTATAGTCGTCACCATAACAAGTTTTTTTAGGGCGCGGAAAGGCGAAAAAAAGCGAAATAGAACCAAAACACTGCACGAGCAGTCACGCAGTGCAAATCCCGTCAACGCCGCGGAGAAGCGGCGTCAGGCGGCGCAGCGATCGCGAAGCTCGAGGCGTATACTAACAAACATATTTCAGCAGTCGCTTGATCATGGGTTTCTACGAACTCAATTAAAAATCGAGAAGTTTAAAATTGACAGTGTTCCATGTATGCCATGTAAATTAACGGATCACATAATATTCTGAAATCTAGTTAATTGTTTGGAATCCAAATCTTAAGTTTTACTATAACAACACGGCTTTAGAAAAACGTACCGTTGTGAAACGCAACTATCATTGTTCACTCATTAACTTAATACTTTTCTTGACATCTCATCTACAGCTGATTTAATTTTAATTGATTTAACAACGCATATGGTAAGGTGTGTCACAAGTTATAGCTGTTTAAATTGCATCAGGTTAACCTTGATTCCAAACTTTTATCTTGGCTTGAGTGTTTTCTTTCCAACCGTTCTGCTTGTGACCGCTAACAAGTTTACCTCTGAGCTAACACATGTCCACTCCTGTGGACCACAAGGCTCAGTGCTGGGTCCCCTTTTGTTCCTTATTTACATTAATAATTTGCCTGCATTCGTTTCTTCTAAAATTCATTTAGTCGCCCGCGACTGCGTTGTGTACTGGCAAATAACATGTGACCATGACGCAACCACCTCGAAATCTGATCTTAGAGCTAATCTTTCCTTTTGAGAAACTTGGCTCATGTAACTGAATGCTAATAAATATAAGCATTTACTTGTTAGCAGAACCGCTCATCACTTACGTACTCACGTTATTATTAACTCCCGTTTAGATCATGGATCTTCTTATAAATCCATGGTGTTCACATTTCAGCCGATCTCACATGGACCAGTCACACCGAGTATGTAAGTACGAATTCTAACCGCACGTTAAGATACCTCCGTCGGAAATGTTCGAAAGCCCTTCCATTCCTTGAATTACACATGTGCGAAATATTAAATCGTCCGAAGCTTGAGTATGCGGCATCAGTGTAGGACCCGTGTTACGATACTCCAACTGAATCACTACAAATTGTACAAAATAACTCTGCTCAATTCGTTCTTTCTAATGCTGTATTCGGGTGGTGGCTCTGATACTCAGACTCGGAGTACGCCGATGCGCTGTTTCCCCCGATCAGAGCAAGAGTCACCGCACCCCAACCGAACGCGTACCCGATCTTGGAGCAGCACGCGACAGCGGCGCCACGGCGCAGCCAACACGGCAACTGCAAACAGCTACGCCGGCCAAGGTGTTTCAACAAATGGCGGCCTCCCGATCGGACGCATTAGCTCCAAGCCAAAGTTGCGAACGTATTCCTCCACTTTTAACACAAGAAGCGGTGCGGCGAACAGTTCGGCGAACTTCGTTGCGTTAACGTGCGAGTCGTCGTCGTCTGAGCTGCTGTCCTCCTCGGCGTCGATTTCGAGCTGCAGAAGCAGCGGAGACGGTTCCCCTACACTCATTAGGCGTCTCCGTTTCAGCATGATGCGGAGATGCCTTCAGTAATAGCACGAGAAGCAAAAACGTCGAAATTAACCCACAACAAACCGTTGGTTAGGCCTCAGCGAACGCCACCGACTAGTCAGGCGAGCGGGGCAAGCCGCGGCGGCCGGGGTCACGTGACCCGATCGTCTCCACATTTCGGCGGCGCTCCCATTTCGGAGTCAGAGCAGTCGGAGGCGCTCGGAGTGGAGGACGACGCTATGAGACGACCAACCAAACATAGGTCGAGCGCTCGATTTCGGCCACTCAAACACGGAGTCGCTTTCCGGAGTGCTCCAGCGCGCTCTAAAACGACCACCCGAATACAGCATCTTTAACCGCACTGCTAACATAACTTCGATGAAATGTAGCCCTCAACTGCCTCCATTATCTTGTCGTTGAAAACGTTCCCTTCTCTGTCTGTTCCATAAAAGATTTTATCATCCAATACTACGCAATCAACTACAGGGTGGTGCGACGATAATTGGAACACTTTAAATTTTTTTTCTGACCGAACCGCTGCTCTGTTCGCGCTGAAACTTCACACGAAGGTCGAATTTTGTGGTCTATTTTGTTTTACACTGAAAACAACGACGGTTTTTCTATATTTTGAAAATAAATAAAAACGGCTTTCGCATATGGGAAACTGGCGCCCGATTTGGATGTGGGAACCAGTCCAAGTTGATCTTGGAACGATGGCGCCACCTGGGGTATGCAGAGCGAAACGCACGTTTGTGATTTATGGTAAAAAGCAGCCACATGGTGCAGCAGACGATCAGAAAATGTATCTAGGAAGGAGCCAAATGAGCTAGCAGACGATCAGAAAACCCGCTTTCACATTTTCTGATCGTCTGCTACACCACAAGACTCCATCTTACCGTGAATCCCAAAAATGCGTTTCGCTGTGAATACCCCAGGTGGCACGTCCTTCTAAGATCACCTTTCAGTGGCTCGCACGTTCAAATCAGCCGCCATTTTCCCATAGGCGAAAATCAGTTTTATTTATTTTCGAAATAAATAGGTGAGTACCATCATTCTTCCCCGTGTCAAACAAAATGGACCACAAAATACGACGTTCGTGTGAAGTTTGAGCTCGAACAGAGCGGTGGTTCATTCAGAGAAACATTTTAAAGTGTTCTAATTATCGTCGCACCACCCTGTATTTTGCCTCCGTACTTTATCTGGACTCGCTTGGATCATCCGAAAAAAATTTGAAATACCATTGTCAAGAACAAATGCATTTTTCAGCCTTTTATAACCAAGACTTCCATTAACACCTCCCAGCATCAACCGCTGCCATTATTGATCATGAGGCATTTAGGAACACAATGGGTAACAGGGTTTAATTATAGGGTCTTTTTTCTTTGCTGTCCTGTTTTTATACATTCGTTAATAATGTATTATTAGAAGCCAACTTGTTTTTTCTACTTGCCTTACTCTGCGTAAGCTATGAGGTCATGTTTACAAGCCATTTCCGTAACTTTTTTATTTTACTGATTTTGTCATTGCTCTACTGCATGTAACCACTCCTCTATAAAACGCTTTATTACCCATAAAGTACTGAAAATAAACAACTAAAAAATGGCAAATAAATAAATAAGTAAATAAATATATGCAGGTAGACGTGTAGATGACCTTCAGTATTTTAATGTATAAACCGGCCCGAGAAAATTCAATGATGTATGCTATGATCCTTCGGCCTCATCTGCGCTTGCCTAAATGCGAACATTTTTTCGTCGTTCATATGTCAAGACATCCATCGCGCCAATACCTACAATAACCTATAGAAGAATGAGGCCAATTTGCATGCAGTTCAAAAATTCTAGTGGCTAAAACTTTCTACAGCAGTGTTTCTAAGGCCACAGTGTCTTCGTATAGGCCTTCTGCTTTAGAAGAAAAGTCTCAAGTGTGTAAATTGTTCGTGTCGTTTTTAGGTGCGCAGACCTGTCGCTACATTTCAGTCCACACAAGCAACAATACCTATTATGTATGACACAACCATTGGCAGTCGTTTTCCATAGAATGCGGTACTTGTAGTCTCCTGACAACGCACTTGGAAGTAAGACACCGATAGGAGGGAAATATTTTTCACGAACTTGTGCTCAGAAGAACAATAAAGCGATGTCAATTCAAAGGGAGGGCCCACAGGCAAGGGAAAGCAAAGGGACAATACGGCTGCCAAGAGATAAAATTAGGGTGTGAGACAGCAAAGGAACGGGCGAAAATCAACCTTACGGCTTCATAAGCCAGTACGCAGGTAACGAGGGGCTAACTTGATAGTTCGCTCCTAGAACGGTTATTAGTTCGCTCAACTCCTTGAGTAGATCTTTCTATGGCAGCAAAGCAGTGCTTTCTTGCTTTTGTGCTGTTCCTGGTAGTCCTACATGGTAAGCTGTTGTTTCAATTAGGTGTTCCCTTTTCATTGCAGCTTGCAAAAATTTCTGTCTATCCTTTAATCAACTTAGGGTTGGTGTCCTTTACAAATTTTGTGTTTTAAATACTTGATTTAAAGAGTGACGCTTAAAACATTTTCCCGCCTACCCTGTGATAAATAAATTCAGCAAAGATATCATCTATAATAATAAAGATTGTGGTGTTCTCCAACATTAAACCAAGGTCCAAAGTTGCGGCATTCGTTACTCTGTGGAGTGTTACATACCTAAGGAGATTTAGTAGCAAAATTCGTGCGGTCTTCTAACTGATTCAACATTATCGCAGCAAGAAAGCACAGAATATACATTAAAATGTGTACATGGCGTCCGCAATGTTGAAATAGAGGAGACGGCACACCGTAGAAAAACGACCTTAACATTTTTTAACCGTCGAGATTTTTAGCATAACAAAAGAGTTCTAATATTTCTCAAGAAAAACAATCGCCACGTTGCGCGACAGCCTGGGTGCTCATTCGGAATAAGGCATGTTTATAACCATCGCAAGCAGTCAATACTGTAGGCGATAAAGACATTTGAAAATAATGGATAGCGTATCACCGACTTTAATTTAGCTCTCTATGACAGCTGTCGGGTCATAGACCACAGTTCGCATCCTGGGCACCGTATTGAAGCGGTAAATATTTGATGATGTACAACCGTGCGCTCTCCTTATTATGCCGTTCAGAAGGTGTTCATGACAACTTCCCCATAGTTTATAAACGCTGCGCATGGGGTGCCGTCCTTCTACGAGCATTTTATTGAAGCTCCAGCGAGCTGCGTTTTCGAAAGGAATGCTGTGCCTGGTACTGCTTTTCTCTCCCTATCCTAACCTAACCGAACACAATACAAAATTATCTAATATAACTAAACAATTCAAAACAATAAATTTAACAGAATAATTCTGAAAAGAATTTCAAAAACCAAAATATTCCCAGGAAAAAACAGAAAGTGCCTAATAGTTTGAGAAAGAAGGGCTTCAATCGAAGATTACCTCCAGCCCTACGTAACACTGAACAGAGATGAAACGGTCACACTATCAGACCATATTTTTATACCTGTGAGGGCACAGAGGAACACAGCCACATGGTATTACCAGAGTCCTTCAATGCTTTACTGGTAGCGAAACTGCCCCGTAACCCAATGGGAGAGCTTCATATGCTGCGTTTGGCCGCCGCGCGGTGGCTCCACCATCTCACTGAGGTCACTCCTCGGGCGTCGTTGCGCTGGCTCGAACGGCGGAGACGCGGCGAGGTGTGTTTGTTTTGTGCGGGAAAAAGATGTAACGTGCACCTTGTGCTGTTGTGATGCCACTTAAGTAGAGCAACGACGATGCCGAACACGTGTTGCGTCCCTGGATGTCGTTCCTTGTACAACGATACAACAGAAAATGTTTCCTTGTTCTGTTTACCGAGCGACGGGGAGCTGCGTGAGAAATGGAGGCGCGCCATTCCAAGGCAAGAAACAGGATATTTCAGCTTCGAATATAAGTCTGTGACTGTGTTGGAATGCAAAAAGCAATGTACCCTTTTGAGAGCATCCTGGAACTAGAATTGTACAAGGCTAACTTAAAGCCGGATTTTTGTCAGATCAGTCAGGTAGTAGCGGTGCTTCATTACCTGTTTGCAAACTTGTATTACCTTGCACAGAGGCTCGCATGTAAAAGAAGCTTTGGGACGTCCCTGTGCTTTCACGTTTCATATTTCTGCGAATTGTCCCTTAGAGTTCGTTTCGTTTTTGTAACCGCGCAAGCCGCTTCCAGTTTTCTTATCTGGCGTTTCAACCGGAGCACCCGTTTCTCTTGTTGTCGTACGTCCCGTCGGGCAATATTCCTTAATATGTAAAGGGTGTCTCCTTGTCGCTAACTTGATTTTTTATTTCTTCGACAATGTTGTCCATCCTATTTCCATGGATCTTAAATTTTCGTTCCGAGAGTATTGCATGCACAGAAAACGCCGCGCAACTCACTTTATCGACGTTCATCTGTGCACGTCACACTGCGGACTGCTTCTTCGACGTTTGTGTTTCATTCTAGTCGTTTGTGGAGCAGGAGGTCGCTTTAATAAACTTCGTTCAGAAAGCTTTGTGTCGTTCTTGGCTACGTGGAAATATTCCCTTTCCTCCGTGTGCTGCAAATCGCAGAGAAAAAAAATAATTTTTGTACTCTGGACCACGCTCTTTTGTCTCCCGTCGTAATATTGAACATTTTTTTGTTGCGTGTAATAAAAACAGTTTGATTGTTATTTTTTCGCTTCCTTTTATTGCAAGGATTGCAAAGCATGGAAGCGGGAAGACACACGGTGTAAAATATATCCCTTCGTGTTTTGATCCTTCGCGTTTATCCAGCGTTTCCAGATGTTCTCAATTATGTACACACTCCTCGAAACGACTACTTCTTTTAGCGTTCTGTGCATTCCAGAGCAACCAACGGGTTCATTATTAGCGTAGGCTGGACGACGCGTACTTGGTTTCTTTCAGTTTTTTTATTGTATTATCGATAGGCCCGCAGCTGTCCGTTACTACGGAGCTACCGTATTGGTGGTATTTACAACTTTTGCTTGAAGAAAAGAAGCAAAAGATATTTAAAAATCCTTAAACACGACGGCGCAGCGCTTGTGCCAGAGGACGCAGAAGCCGTCGCCGTTCCCGGCTGAAGCCTAAGGTAATTTACTTGGAAAAATAAAACCCCATCGAAGACAGGTGATTATCTAATAACTGGACTATTCATCGCTAACTACTACGAAAAAAAGCACGCTTAATCAGCGTGCAGACACCAAAAGCAGCGAGCGTTTGCACGCGAAGAGGTGGCCAATATGCCGCACACGCGGCGGCTGGATGCCCTTCGTGCGGCGGGGACGCCTGTAGTGGCGCCCGCGGTCCCTATATGAAGCGGACGCCGAAGTTTCGGAACCAGTACAGCATTGAAGGACTCTGGTAGTACATAGGTAAGCTGGCAAAGGAAGACAAATGTCACATAGAAAATTTTGGGAAAATAACAGCATTCAAAAACGACAACCGATGGCAAGGTTGGTTCCAAGAACTATTTACACTATGTGGAAACAACCCAGTTTGTCGACAACTCTAGAGTACGTAGAAGCTTCGCTTGTAGGACGGAATACTTGAAGCTACCAATCAAGACGTACTTCGGGCACAAGAAACTTCACCACGTATGAGCACCGAATGTTAGCCGGACTGCGGTATAGGCAGGAAGATGTGGCGGCGGACGTGGCCTAAGGGCTAGCTAGCTGGCATTATGGCTAGACGAGGCAGAGGCTCTGCAGTGAAGTACATTAAAAGCACAAAAAAAAACGATCGGAGATATACTACCTGCTCTATTAACAACGGCAGAGTGTATAAAACTGCAACAGGTCTTCAGAAACAATTTAACTATTTTTTTTTTACGTTTCCAACCTTTGTTTCTCGATCTAGTGAAAAGAAAGAAGCGATTTTATGTTAACTGGATACACTGTGCCGATACACAAACCAGTGGTGCTGTAGAGCAAACACCTAGGAGAGGCTCCTTAAATGCCAACATCGTTTTACTATTCCGCATCAGTATATGCTGCTGAAACATTACTTTTCTGTAACCGAAGAAGCCAGAGGAATGCTGTGGGACGCTTCAAGTACGATTAACGGAAAGACGCCGCCGAACAGAAAAGCTGCATAAATAGCTTGCCAAGGCTATCCTCCGCCGTCGTCTTCAAAATAAAACAAATCCTCATTTTGGGGCACCTCTACAATACAGGACAAAATTCATCATTAAATTACGGCGCACGCCTTTTATGGTACTGCTAACGCTCATAAAGCGTGCGACAGGCGCGAACGCTGCGGTATGGGAATGAAAGTACACATATAGGGAAGGCGCAAGTATTTCTCTGAGTCAGGGGGAAGCAGCGAGTCCTGATTAGATCGCTGTAGGGCGCCGCTTCTTTGCTGGTGCTAGAGTCCCTGTATATAGCTCCGCCGGGGAAGCCGACTTGTGCGTTCATCCGCCATCTTGAACTTTAAGTCGCGGGGCAAAGCCGCCCGTCACGCTTCTAGGAACCGCCAGGTCTATTGTAGCGGTGGCGCGAAGCCTGAGTGAAAGTGTGTTGCCGGTTGCGCAGGCCGCTGCGCAGGCAGCCACAACCGCTGACCTGCGCACAACAGTAGCAGGGTGCGCACCACTGAACGCGGGTTTTAAGCGCAGAGCACTTTACGCGCTCGCGTTGTCGTCGTAGCTCGCTCGCTGAACCCAAGTAGAGCAACAGGTCGTCCCGTGGTAAAGCTGTCGTTCGCGGCGTACCCCAAAGGCTTCGAAAGCCAAACGGTTTATATACTCATAAGCGTTCGAAACTCGTCACCCGCTGGCGCTTGTCCTACATATCTCTGTTGTTTAGCTCAAAGCAAACTACAGGTACATTTGAGGCAAAACACGTAATTAACCTGCAGCGCCCGCGTTCATTTGGTTAGGAACGCTCGTTGGGCTGGTTTTTACAATAGTAAGCGAAAAAAGCGACAGCACAAGAAAACAACGGCGTGATCGAAAGGACGCAGAAAGGCTCAACGCGCAAGAAGAAAATGACGCGTTCGAAATGCCACAGAAGGGCTCCAGCCCCGCAAGCAAAAAATTACGCGTTCGAAATGACGCAAAGCAGCTCCAGCCTAAAAATAAAACAAGCAAAAAAAGTACAGAACTTCCGCTGGATCAGTTTAAGTAAGGAGACACGCGAGCACTGCAAATCCGGGAAATTTGAAATTTATTTTGTGGTAGCAGTGAGCGGATAATGGTGGTACAGCCCTTTATGGCGAATCACTACTCCGCACTTCCGACAGCTTTCAGATAGAGTAGAACGGGTTTAATTTTTCTATCATGGTGGGACCCATGTCGGGGTTGCTTGTAGAAATCAGCCACGTAACTCTGGCAAAGAGTCTACAGGACTTCTAGCCGGAAAGATATTGTCGAGGACTGACGGTGTTTTGTGGACTAGCTAGATCAGAGGCCGGGGGCTATTTTTTTTTAGTCGTCACCATTATTTAGGCCGATATTGCGGGGAGACGTACATGTATAGGGGAGTTGAACGTCTTGAACGGCCGGTAACGTTTCCCCTTTGATTTGTTTCTTTTGATTAGATGAAGCATTATTGTGGTCAGCAAAACGTATTCAGATCGAATGGCACTTTTAGATGACGTCGCTTCTCAATTTAGTTAACCTCTCAAAAATAGTGTAAATATTGATGGTAGCGGATGTAATACTAACTATTGCATGAACTCTGCTGTTGATATCGACAGAAAGAAAATTATTTCAACATAGCACTTGTAACATCGTGTAACTGACAAAAGAATGTTACAAATGACAAGGAATAAAAATTTGAAACATTGCATTTATTTTCTTGGATTTGCCGAAAAGGCAATGTAAAATTGTTAGTTTTTTGACGCAATAACTATACTACAAAACGTTATCCACTGCATCACAATTTCCGTCGCCATTTTTCGAGCTAACGCAGCATCATGGAAACGGTTATGCCGGTAAATAGGCTGCAGGCCAGGTGGCCTTTCCGGAAGGGTTCTGGTATTGCTAGCTAATACTCCACTCTAATATGCTGCGTGGACTTGCAATAATAGTGTGTCGATAAGTCTGTTTGTGTGCACGGAGAAGTGAGGTGTTCATGTCTCTAAACCTTTAACCAGAGCAGCCATGCTATTACGGGACACCATTGAGTATTGCTGAAAAGGTTGTGTGCATGGATGACACAGCACGGTCGTCCCATGGCCTCCTAAAAAGAGGTAATAATCCCCCCCCCCATCACCGGGATAGAACTAAAATTTGTTAGTAACAATGACCGTAAGGCCACTGCAAAACGCGATGCCGCATTACTTGTTTAAAATAAGTCTGTGACACCCGACGGGGCTGATGCATTGTTTAAAAAGATGTCTTCCGTTATTAATAAAAAACTAACCAAATGTGCCTTGAAAATCAGCGTCCGATAGGCAAAATTGTTAACAAAACAGTGTTGAGAGAAGCAAACACGTCCCTTTCTGCGCTTCTGCTACCAGTATGGCCCTGTACTCAGCGCAACCCGATTCCGCACAACCCTTAAACAGGGCACATAAAGCCGACCGAAAAGAACTGGCTCCAATCCAAGCAGTGAAGGTAGTTTCAAAGTAAAGCTGCAAACGACACCCACAGATATTCCCCATGTGACGTCACTTGAATTCACACACGTGGCTCTAAAAAGAGTCAGACCAGGGATTCCGCCAGCCGTTGCCAGTAATTTGCGGGGACGGAGTTCCGAACGCAGCAGCAGCGTCGGCCATGGCAGGGCTAGAGCGGCGGACAACACCGCTGTAGCCCGGCGGTGAGTCGGGAGAAGGGAAACGGAGAGGAGCGTCTTTCTAAGGGTGAGAGAGAGGAACTTAGCCATTCTGATGTGCTAGCTCGGGGCTACAGCATCGCGCAACACGAGCGCAGACACCGAAACAATTCGGGATGTGAGCTTAGTGATTCCCATTTATGCCGAATAAAACTAGTTTAGTAAGTTTGAGAATTGCGAAAAATCTGTGGGAACTTTTATAACAGCTATTTTTCAGAACCAGTTGCTCCTTCCACCTTTTGTAATACCTCTTCGAACAACCCAATTGGTGTTCACCAATTTAGAAAAGGGAGTCCCACTCGTCGCAAGCCGTGCGCAAAAGGTGGCGTTTTTCGAGCACCCAGATGTCTGTATTTGGGCTCTAGATTTTGTTTTCCCGCTCTGCAAATCAATCGTTTACGTATCTTTGCCATACGACCACTTAATTCCGTCGAGTCCGGGTCGCCCAGAAGGTGCTGTTTAACGAGTTAATCAAGCCGTGCGAAGGAAGCGCGCAATGAACGGAAAGCTGAGCCAATACAGGCCCAAAACAAGCCAATACAGGCCCAAAACAACCATCTTGACGTCATCCTCAATGCAATTATTGCCGCTTAACAAGCCCATACCAAATTATAAATGTCAGAGATCGAATTGGGCAACTTTTAATTATTTTTTCTGTGAACTCTCCATTGCCCTCCTACTCAGTTCGTCGTTCCTTCCAAAAATAGAAATGAATAGATTCGCTGAAGCCGTAGAATGTTTTCATAGATACGCACTTATGCGTTTTTTTGTTTTTGTTACCTCCCTTGGAAGCAAATCGACTCAAAAGGTACATTTCCATTAGCACTTTTTTGCCACCCTCAGTTTCTTTCATAGTGTTCAAGTAGGGCACATGCAAATGCAATATTCCTTTTTTTACTTTGCTTGCTATTTCATGGATAATTGTATCGACAAAAATTGGCGATATACCTCGCTATAGTCGCGAAAGAATGTTTGCAGAGACAAGGGAAATGCACTGGGTACCACGTGATAATTATTGTTGTTTGAAAGCATGTCAGCGTCACTCTGCTGGGTTTTATTTTCCTAAGCTTAGAAGCGCAGGCACTGTTGGAAAATACCTCTACATCGGCTTTGCAAGAAATATGCACTTGCAATATGTTGCTTGCATTATCAAAAGTGTATCACTTAGAGGAACAATTATGTTGCCCGTGTGGAACTTCAGAGCGCATAAGACCCGCCGTGGTGACTCAGTGGCTAAGGCATTGTGCTGGTGCTCGATTCCCGGGCTGGATTCCCAGCCGCTGTGGCCGCTTTTCTGATGGAGGCTAAAACCGAAAATACCCGTGTGTCGAGATTGCGGAGCTCCCCCAGACGATCAAAATTAATCCGGAGCCCTCCACTACCGCGCGCCTCATCGCCTGTAAAGCATTGGCGTGTTAACCCCAACAATTAGTTACAAACAGCATAAAACTTGTTGGTGTTTCTACACTCAACAACGCCAAATTTTTCTCTGATACTATTGCCGCTATTCGGGCAGACGAAATTTTATAGATCCTAAGTCCTATTTTGGTGTGATATCAAGAGCGGTTTAACCAAACATGTCCCTGAAAATTAAAATTTCTCTCTTCACTTATAGAGGCCTACACATCTCACTCATTTATGTCGTAGACGGACAGATTTTCGAGGATCCGTACCAAGGTCTGTTTTAAGACTGTGGCTGGTAATGCGCTGTTTCCGAGTCTTTGCAATAGAAGTAGCTTCTTTCAAGTGCGTTGCTTTCGTTATATTAAGAGTTTACGAGCTGTTGTTTTATCGGTCAGAAAGCAAAGGCGCGTTTTTGGGCGCAGCCCTTTTTGGCTGGCGGTACCCGGGGTTCGCGGAGGCGGCGGCGTCTGTGTATGCCCGCGTAATTGGGTGAGCGAACGAAGCAGCGGAGGCAGAAGAAAATGGAAGGGAGCGCGGGGCGAAAGGGGAGAGAGGGCGGCACGTACGGCTATGCATTCATCTCTTTCGAAGCCTCCCCCTCAATAAACCGCGGTTTTGATGAAATAATGAGTGGTCTAGCAGTAGTCCACCCTCCATTAATGTAACGTAACGTCAACTAAATTAATATTTCCTAATGGACAGAAAAAAACATTGAAAATGCCAAAAACCTACCTAAGCCATGAAAATTACAATCCAAACTAAAATAGAAATAAAGGAGGCAAGGTTTGGGTAACCACCACTGTCATTGGTAACAGGAACCTAACATTGAACTTTTACATCGCAACGACACACGCTATTGCATGTGTCAGCCCAGTTTTCAAAATTTGAATGTTGCCGGAACGCACTATAGCTACGGCTGAAGCGCTGGGCTGGAGTGACGTCGGACGTCACCCTAGGAACTGCGTTTGCCAAAAGTGCCTTTTAAAACGCGTTATGCGTTGGCCATGTGAATAAAGGGGTGTAGCCCTAAAGTAAATCCACCAGGTTATGACCGTCATTTCGGTGCTAAATTTCAAGCTTACTATGACATTTGATGGCAATCGCATTTAAGTCCATTCTCCCTCGCATCTTGGAAAAAAGCGTGCAAAAACCAGATATTTGAACTTATGTACTCAGTTTTAAACTAAGGCTAGCTTACGTCGTATTAGCGTAGAAGAATATTGTCGTCCGTGCCTATAATGTTGCCTTATCTTTTTCTTCCAGGTTCGAGATCAGCGAGTCCAACAAGTGGAAATAATTTACACTGTACGTAATTCCACGATCATTTTTTTACCCACGCAGTGTAACACAACCTTCCCCACATATCCCATACAATCTAACACTAATTTTATAGTACTCAACAGCGACCCCCCTACGGACTTATTAAAGTACGCAACATATCCTACCATTCCCACGGAAACATTTTTTTCGATCTTGAATAAAAACGCTTGGCTTCGTGCCACAAGGTTGTCTTATAATGTACCTGCAAGAAAACAATTCACTTTATTCCAACGGACGGCGAATACCCATTGAATATCGCTGCAAGGTTCAATGTTACCAAAACATTGGAAAACTGATAAAACAACCACCCCTCGTAAGGTAGCTGACAAAGCCAACGTACAGTTTTATCGGCCGTTATTATTAACATTGGTGCGCGTATAATAGCAAATAATTTTCGCTGGTTATTGCGGGTCGCCCTGGCGAATCGCCCCAGAGTGGATGTCCAATTGCCGAAGGTTGGCTCACGTCACCAGTTACCACTGGGAGCAGTAGTCGAAGGCACTGTCGAAGTGGGTTCGTGCTACCCCGCACACTAGAGATGCCAAAACTACTTCTAGAAGATAAATAATTTACATTACTCATTGCTTTCGTAGAGTTTTCTAAAATGTAATTAAATTTATATTCGAAATTAAAGGTGGCCGACAGTAATAAAATTACTCTGCACTTATTTGTAAATTACTTTGAAATTACGAGAAGGCAGGCGGAGCTCTCATCGAAGCGATGTTTCCTTCGTGTTCGTAGAGTTACAGTACCCAGAGGCTCTCTGGGCATTGGAACTCCACTTGGTCAAATTTTTTTGGGCAACTTTTTATGCTGTAAGGGAAGCGACAGGCTATACCGTAGTCAAAAATACTTGGGAAAATAATAGGTAATTTCCATAAAATTACTGGCCTGAAGTAATCTATTACAGTAATAAATTACTAACACTGAAAATTAATTCATTACATTATTCATTACATAAATAAATATATGGTCACTGTAATTTAATTAATGTAATTTCATTATTTTCAAGTCTGCCGCACACTTCACCAAAGTGCATTGAAGGTTTATTGCCCAGTCACAGAAACAAAACGCTTTGAAATGGCAGAGTGATATCCGCACACCGGCCGGCTGACTGTCACGGACTTCACACGATTTAAACGCTGATGGTGAGTGCGGCCTTATGGCTAAGCTCATTTGGTTGCTTGTACTAGCCTAATTCCGAGCGGCAACCTCTTTGAGTTACAAGTTTCAGTTCTACCCACCTTCTCATAACCAAACCCGACGCCAGTGCACATGGTGAAGGGGGTGGTTGCTGCGTAGTTTGGCGTGCACTACATCATCCTCGTGTTCCTAATATCTATATATATATATATATATATATATCATTATTATTATCATCACCAGCCCATCAACGCCCACTGCAGGGCAAAGGCCTCTCCCATTATTCTCCAATTACCTCGGTCCTGTGCCAACTGTGACCAATTTATCCCCGCAAACTTCTTGATATCATCTGCCCATCTAACTTTCTGCCGCCCCCTGCAACGCTTGCCTTCTCTAGGGATCCACTCTGTTACCCTTAATGACCAGCGGTTATCTTGCCTTCGCTTTACAAGCCCTGCCCACGTCCATTTCTTCTTCTTAATTTCTACTAATATGTCTTTAACAGCAGTTTGCTCCCTGACCCACTCCGCTCTCTTCTTGTCCCTTAATGTTACAAATATCATTTTCCGCACCATTGCTCGTTGAGTCGTTCTCAAATTAAGTTGAACCCTCTTAGTGAGCCTCCAAGTTTCTGCCCCGTAGGTGAGTACCGGCAAGATGCAGCTGTTATACACTTTCTTCTTCAGCGACAATGGTAGGCTGCTATTCATTATCTGAGAATGTCTGCCATATGCACCCCACCCCATTCTGATCCTTCTAACTATCTCTGCCTCATGGTTGGGATCTGGGGTCACAACTTGGCCTAAGAAGATATATTCGCTTACCACTTCCACTGCATCGCCACCTATCTCAAACTGCTGTGCTGTCCCGAGGTTATCGATCATTACTTTAGTTTTCTGCATATTAATTTTCAGGCCCTCGGTTCTACTCTGTTCGCCCAGTGCGGAAAGCATGCTTTGCAATTAGTCCCCCGAGTTACTTAGCAAGGCAACGTCATCAGCAAATCTGAGGTTACTGAGGTATTCTCCATTAACCCTTACTCCCACCTGTTCCCAATCCAACGTTTTGAATACTTCTTGTAAGCATGCTGTGAATAACATTGGAGAGATTGTGTCTCCGTGTCTCACACCCTTCCTTATAGAAATTTTACTGCTCTCCCTATGAAGGATGATAGTAGCTGTAGAGCCATTGTAGATATCCTCTAGTATTCTTAAATTATGCTCATCTACCCCCTGGTTCCGTAATGCCTGAAATACTAATAGGGTTTCGACCGAGTCAAATGCTTTCTCATAATCTATGAAGGCTATATATAGGGGTTCAGTTTACTCAGCGCACTTCTCTATCACCTGATTGATCGTGTGAATATTGACCATTGTTGAATAACGTTTACGGAACCCTGCTTGTTCTTTAGGTTGACTGAAATCTAAGGTTGCAGAGATTCGGTTAGCGATTACCTTGGTAAATACCTTGTAGACGACTGACAGTAAGCTGATCGGCCTGTAATTTTTCAAGTCCTTCATGTCGCCTTTCTTATGGATTAGGATGATGTTCGCGTTCTTCCAAGATTCCGGGACCATTGCGGTCATTAGGCATTGCGTATACAGGTTTGCCAGTTTTTCAAGTACAATTTCTCCGCCATCCTTCAAGAGGTCTGCTGTTATCTGATCCTCACCAGGTGCTTTGCCCCCTTTCATTTCTTTCAAAGCCTTCCTTACTTTATCGGTCGTTACTGGTGGGATGTCAATCTCCTCTGAACTACTGTCTCGTTCGGCATTATCCTGTATGTCCCGGCTACTGTACAGATCCCTATAGAACTCCTCGGCCACTGTGACTATTTTATCCCTATTTGTGATGACATTGCCTTGCTTATCCTTAAGTGCATACATCTGATTTTTCCCCACGCCAAGACGTCTCTTCACTGCTTTCAGGCTTCCTCCGTTCTTTACAGCTTATTCGATCCTCTCCATATTATACTTCCGTATGTCAGCTGTCTTGCGCCTATTGATTAACTTCGAGAGCTCGGCTAGTTCTATTCTGTCAGCTGCGGTGGATATTCTCATGGTTTGCCGTTTCCTGATTAGATCTTTTGTCTCCTGTGAGAGTTTACCAGTAGCCTGTCTAGCCAGTGATATATATTGCCGCGAACCATACATTGGGTTTGTTTATTTGTGTTTTGCTTTTACCGCCCGGCTGCGCCGGTCTGCGTTATCTCTGCGCCAAGGGAAGCGCGTGTTCCATTGTTTCTTTCTGGGCCGCATGTGTTATCTGTTGTGATAGGGAGAGCATTCCTATCTAACGTGAACAGCCCAGAATAATCTTCTTGGATCTACTATGTTCTCGATGCGAATCGACGTTTCGAGAACCACGCGCACCGAAAGATAAAAAGCCTGCAGTGCGGACGCCGGGGCATTCGATTCGACGACACTCGCCTGTGCAAGTCACTTTGTTGACCGCTGCTTCGCCGCCTCTGTATTCTTTTGAGTTGTTAGGGGAGCACAAGTTCGCTCCAATAAACGTATTTCTCATTCAAAACAACTGCTTTGTCCTTGTCTTCGTGACATCTGGTGGAGGTGCTGGGTACGCACCCTTCATGCCCACTACAACCTCTGGAAGCCGCCAAGCCAGTCCAACAAGAGCCAGCCTCCGCGTGCAAGATTTACCACCCGAGTTCGGTCTACTACCGGAGAAGACGAAGAACAAAGACGTCGCAACCAGCACCATGTTCAACCAAGCCAATCCTCCTGTCGTTCTGCAGTAGCCATGGGAACCGCCATCATTCCGAGGAGCCCCCGCAGAAGACCCAGAAGAATGGTTGGAAAAACTGGAGCGCGTCCGGAAATTCAACAGGTGGGACGACGCAGAAACGTTCCGGCACGTTTTCTTTTACTTGGAAGATTCGGCTCGCACTTGGTTCGAGAACCACGAGAGCTCCTTGACAAACTGGGCTCAGTTCAAAAGCGAGTTCACTAAGACCTTCACTACCGTGGTCAGAAAAGAACGCGCAGCGCTTTTACTCGAAACTCGAACGCAGCACCCTAACGAAGGGGTAGTGATCTTTGTTGAGGAGATGAAGAGGTTGTTTCGACGTGCGGATCCGGAGATGACAGAAGAAAAGAAACTAAGGTTCCTCATGCGAGGGGTAAAGCAGGAGCTTTTTGCTTGCCTTGTCCGCAATCCTCCCAAGACGGTGGCCGAATTCGCGTCTGAGGCGGCCGCGATGGAGAACACGCTGGAAGTTCGAACGAGGCAGTACGATCGCCCGGTCAACGTGATGGTTTCCTAGACGATCGGTGCCGGGGCTACAAGCTCCGACACACTGCGTGAGACCATCCGAGCAGTGGTCAGGGAGGAGCTTCGGAAGCTTTTTCCGACGACGCCGCCGCAACCTCAAGTGTCTTCCCTGACTGACGTCATCCGCGAAGAGGTTCAACACGCTTTGGGCACTTTTATGCCATCCGAAGCACCCCGCGAGCCACAGGCGATGACCTATTCTGCGGCTGTTCGTCGACCCCGCCCTGCTCCAACCCGTCTACAAGAAGCTCCACCGTACCGCCGTCCACTCTCGCCGCCGTCCCCACTCTCGCCGCCGTCGACCGTACCGCCGTACACAGCCCAAACCCAGACGCCGAGGAAGACTGACGTTTGGCGAACGCCAGATCATCGTCCGCTGTGCTACCATTGCGGGGAGGCCGATCACATCTATCGTCGCTGCCCGTACAGGAGACTCGGACTGCGTGGTTTCTCCGTCGACGCCCCACACCCCCGACCCGGCCAGCGCCCTACTGAGATCGACGAATACCTGTCCAACACCAACCGAGGACCAGCCCGCTCACACCGATCGCCATCGCCCTACCCATACCAGTCACCTAACCGCCGTAGCAATGCTGATTTCGCACGTGGAAGGTCCCCCAGCCCAGGCGGGGGAAACTAAAAGCAGCAACTTCTGGAGGTGAAGTTGCTCTACGGCGAAATATTGGAAACCCTCCAACGACCCAAGGACGCGCCGAAGACAGTCATTCACGACATGCCCTCATCCCGACGACCCGACCAAGCCCTGACGAGACTCCTGAACACGACGACAGCTACACGGCGCGACGCGTACCCGACCTGACCGAGACGTCCGTTGAGAAGACGACGACAACGACGATGCACAGGGCCCGACCGTCAACACATACAAGCAGAGATACGACGCCCCGACGAACCCGGAACTCGAGGAAGACTGCATCTGACGTCCAGGTGTCCATCGACGGCTTTCACGTAGTCGCCCTCGTAGACACGGGAGCTGACTATTCGGTAATGAGCGGACCATTTGCATCTAAACTGAAGAAAGTTATGACCAGATGGGACGGTCCGCATATACGCACAGCAGGAGGCCACCTCGTGACGCCAAGTGGAACGTGCACATCGCGCGTCACCATAGACGGCACGACGTACCCTGCCGCGTTCGTCATCTTGCCTAACTGCTCCCGCGACGTAATTCTCGGAATGGACTTTTTGACGGACAACGGCGCAATAATTGATCTGCAGACCAAGTCGATAACTTTTTCCTCCGATCACTCCATGACGCCGGAACCGAACCCCGAACACCGTGCAGCTGTAAGGATAGCCGATGATCATGTCACCCTGCCACCCCGCGCAAGTTTGATTATCACCGTCTACTGTGAAGGTGCTGCTCCTGACGTTGACGCTATCGTGGAGAGTGACCAAAGGTTGCCTCTCGACCGCGGTGTGTCTGTCGCAAGAGGCATTGCGCGCTTCAAGGAACACCAATCCCACATTTTGGTTACTAATTTCACCGAGGAGTACCAGCATTTAAACAAGGGCGCGGCAATTGCATTTCTCGAAGAAACGCAAGAAGCAAGTGACGTGATCGCGGTCGCCGACTTTGAACGCACCCCCGTAGAAACCTTCAAGCTCCCGCAGCCCTTCGACGGGAATCCGGCGCTACCGCAAGAACAACAGAACAAATTATTGGCTTTGCTGCGTCGCTATAGCGAATGTTTTTGGTCGAGCGCAAAACTACGTCAGACCCCTCTAGCGAAGCACCGAATAATAACCGAAGATGGAGCCCGACCTACCCGACAGTCACCGTACCCCGTCTCTTCACACGAACGGGAAGCCATCCGGACTCAAGTCGACGACATGCTCAGCGACGACATTATACAGCCATCGAAAAGCCCCTGTGCTGCGCCCGTCGTACTCGTAAAGAAAAAAGACGGCACATTAAGGTTTTGTGTTGACTACCGGCGACTGAACAAAATCACGAAAAAGGACGTGTACCCCCTCCCCCGAATCGACGATGCCCTCGACCACCTCTGCCACGCGAAGTACTTCTCATCGATGGACCTGAAGACCGGCTACTGGCAAATTGAAGTGGACGAGAGAGACCGAGAGAAGACTGCATTTATAACCCCAGACGGCCTATACGAGTTCAAGGTGATGCCGTTTGGGTTGTGCACAGCACCAGCGACGTTTCAAAGAGTCATGGACACTGTGCTAGCTGGCCTTAAGTGGCACACCTGCCTCGTATACCTCGACGACGTAGTGGTATTCGCCCGGACTTTCGACGAACACCTTGCAAGGTTGGAGTCTGTCCTCGACGCCATTCGTACGTCGGGGTTGACGCTGAAGCCTGAAAAGTGCCGTTTCGCATACGAGGAACTCAAGTTCTTGGGCCACGTCGCCAACGCCGCGGGAGTCCTACCTGACCCGGCAAAAACTTCAGCTATCGCGAACTTCCCTAGGCCGAAAGACAAGAAGGGCGTGCGAAGATTTCTCGGGCTGTGCGCATACTACCGGCGCTTCGTCGCAAACTTCGCACGCATTGCAGAGCCACTCACGCGCTTGACGAAAGACAGCACCCCTTTCAGCTGGGAAAACGACCAAGAAAAAGCATTCTGCGAGCTGCAAAAACGCCTGCAAAGCCCGCCCGTGCTCGCTCATTTCGACGAAAATGCCGAAACGGAAATGCACACGGACGCCAGTGATATAGGCTTGGGTGCCGTCCTTATCCAAAAGCTAAGCGGCTGCGAAAGGGTAATCGCATATGCCAGCCGTGGTCTGTCGAAGGAGGAGAAAAACTATTCTGCCTCTGAGAAAGAGCGCCTGGCTATTATATGGGCGATTTCAAAATTTCGCCCATACGTGTATGGAAGGCCATTCAAGGTTGTAACAGACCACCATGCGCTGTGTTGGCTCGCCAATTTTAAGGACCCCTCTGGCCGTCTTGGGCGGTGGAGCTTGCGCCTGCAGGAGTTCGACGTTACAGTCGTTTATAAATCCGGCAGGAAACACTCCGACGCCGACTGCCTGTCCCGCGCCCCCGTCGACCCACCACCACAAGACTCTGATGAAGACAGCGCGTTCTTCGGGATCGTGACGGAGAGCGACCTAGCCGCCCAGCAGCTTGCCGACCCCGACTTACGCGTCATAATCGAGTACCTCGAGGGATGCAACGTTGCCGTTCCTAGGACCTTCAAACGCAGCTTACCAGCATTCAGCCTGAGAAACTCCGTCCTCGTGAAGAAGAATTTCAGCCTCGGAACAAGAGCGAATTACCTTATCGTCATCCCCGCGGACCTTCGTGACGACATTTTGGAAGCGTGCCACGACGACCCGTCTTCCGGAAATCTCGGCACAGCCCGCACTATTGGAAAAATCAAGGCGAGGTACTACTGGCCCGGCCTTACCTCTGACGTCACCCACTACGTCCGTAGCTGCCGTGACTGCCAGCGACGAAAAACGCCGCCGACAAGACCCGCCGGACTTCTGCAACCGATCGCCGTCCCATCGAGACCATTTCAACAGATTGGAATGGACCTTTTAGGCCCGTTTCCTACGTCACGATCACAGAACAAGTGGATTGTCGTAGCGACAGACTACATGACGCGCTACGCAGCGACCACCGCTCTTCCGAGGGGGACTGCACAAGAAGTGGCAAAGTTCTTTATAAGCCAAGTTGTGCTGCGACATGGAGCCCCGGAAGTCCTAATCACAGACCGCGGAACGGCATTTACTGCGGAGCTGTTGCAAGGAGTATTACGCTACAGCAACACGGATCACCGAAGAACGACGGCGTACCACCCCCAAACGAACGGACTAACAGAACGTCTGAACAAGACAATCGAAGATATGCTGTCAATGTACGTTGACGTTGAACATAAGACTTGGGACGAAGTGCTCCCGTATGTCACGTTTGCGTACAACACGGCTATCCAGGAGACGACGCAGCTGACGCCGTTCGAGCTTGTCTACGGTAGAAGGCCGACTACGATGCTCGACGCCATGCTTCCGCACGTAGAAGACGACGACCTCAACGCCGACGTCCACGGATATCTTCAACGTGCGGAGGAGGCCCGCCAGCTCGCTCGAGTTCGTATAGCGGACCAGCAGCTGGTGGATGCGGGCCGCTACAACCTCCGACGCCGAGACGCCGAGTACCAACCAGGGGATCGTGTGTGGGTTTGGACTCCCATCCGACGACGCGGACTCAGTGAGAAGCTCCTGCGACGCTATTTCGGACCCTACCAGATTCTACGACGTGTTGGCCAACTTACCTACGAAGTGATCCCTGATGGTGACTCCGGCACATCACTACAACGCAGGCGGCCTGAAGTCGTCCACGTGGTTCGCCTAAAACCTTTCTACGGACGATGACGAACTTTTATTTTCATTTGTTCGGACTATCGCTTATGTTAGCATCGGGTCGATGCACTCTTAGGGGGGGGGTAATGCCGCGAACCATACATTGGGTTTGTTTATTTGTGTTTTGCTTTTACCGCCCGGCTGCGCCGGTCTGCGTTATCTCTGCGCCAAGGGAAGCGCGTGTTCCATTCTTTCTTTCTGTGCCGCATGTGTTATCTGTTGTGATAGGGAGAGCATTCCGATCTAACGTGAACAGCCCAGAATAATCTTCTTGGATCTACTATGTTCTCGATGCGAATCGACGTTTCGAGAACCACGCGCGCCGAAAGATAAAAAGCCTGCAGTGCGGACGCCGGGGCATTCGATTCGACGACACTCGCCTGTGCAAGTCACTTTGTTGACCGCTGCTTCGCCGCCTCTGTATTCTTTTGAGTTGTTAGGGGAGCACAAGTTCGCTCCAATAAACGTATTTCTCATTCAAGACAACTGCTTCGTCCTTGTCTTCGTGACAATATATATATATATATATATGACGCGAATCAGAAATGCGATATGAGGGGCTCGGTGAATTAAGACAGAATAAGGGTTGGCAGTCAAAAAAATCTCGAAAAGCAAAGGGGAGTCAGAAACAAATTGGTGAAAAAATGTCCGCCGGGTGGGATCCGAACCCCTTTGCTTTCCGAGGTTGTCCAGACTGCCAACCCTTATTCTGTCCTTATTCACCGAGCCCCTCATTTCCCATTTCTGATTCACTACATGTATAGGGAGGGCCTCTGTTCTGGCAGTCTTGGTGCCAAGGATAGCTTAAATGGACACTGAAGTGAATTTGTCAAGCTCTCGGGTTTGCTTGCACTGCCTAGACTGGCTCAAATTACCGCATTTTTCATCCTTTATTCGGTTGAGAGGTCGGTAATTATTTTATTAGGCGGGAAAGAAGAAAAACTACCATGCGTGGTCTGTGGCGGCCGCACCAACTAAAAGATGTGACGTCGGGAGGAGGGGCCACCGTGATTGGATGATGTCCAAGGTTAGCATTCAAACAAGTTTCGGTTTCGGTTCTGTGAAACAACATGCTTGAAATCCGACGGCATCGTTGGATAGGCATTGTCGATATCTCAGTAACCGTCTTACCGCGGTTCTGCCATGTTTTCGGCCGTAATATGCCTAAGATAAGCCTCCCAGGACGGCTTGGCATTGTAGAAATCACTAGCCGAGGCCTACGCACTGCATGAACGACCTCCGCGTCACCGCAGACGCTCAAATTCCATGCTCTTTTCCCGCAGATTCGGAGCTTGCCTCACTCATGCCCGTATCGTAAAAAGGGTGTTCGCACCAGGCCAAGGATCTGCTGATTCTGGCCTGTGCCCACTGCCCGCAAGCCGTCGGTGCTTGTGGCAACAGCACGCCAACGAGAACTGGTTAGCGCGTCAGTGCCAGTCTGCGCGCGTTCAGCGAACTGCTCGTGGAAGAGTGAACGTTGCGGCCCAAAAATGGTGAACCCAGGTTAGAAAACATCAGCCACTAAAGAAAAAATCAACTTACAAAAAAAAGAGCATGCACCCTCGGGGAGTCGAATTTGCGGCTTCCAAAACAAAAATTCTAACGCTTTAGACCACTCGTCCACGAGCCATTTTTTTTTCTTTATTGCATATTTTGTCAACAACACATACATTACAAAATCAACCTTTGAGGTTGAGGACAATAGCCACGAGCCAGCCTTGCCGAAGTGAGATATATAAGGTATATATTGTACAACCTTTTTACACTTTTATTTAGTTTTAGCATTTCAAGTACTTTAGGTTTCTATTTGTTGTATAGCGCTCCTGCAGTAAGCGTCCCCCAAACTTCCACAGTATCTCATGTCTAGCAATTGCATTTCTTAGATGAAAAAGCGTTCGCAGATGTGTGGTCGTGCTGCTGACCGCTGTGCTGGTTCACCCAGCGCAAAAAAAGTGCTTCCGGATCTCTAGTTTTGCGCTGTACGGTAAAAGTTGCAGTTGATTTTATTTTCTTAGTACCTATATTGACTTCGCTGACTCTTCTCCCGCCTATACGTGGCATTAGAATTTCCTGCTAGCGTGTAGTCAGCGAAGTGTCGCATGTGCACTTGTGCAGCGCTTGTGTGGAGCGACCCGGACTCGGAGCTTGATACAGTGTACAAACTAACAAAGAAAGGCGCATTCTTCCATTCACAAACGTGTTGTGGCTTAGTTTAAACTGATAGAGCGAATTGGGACGACCCGTGGGCGGCCGGCGGACTAAACCTTGGGCCGACTGACTCGGTCGCGGAATTTCGGCGAGCCGTGCAGTAGCGCAACCAATTGCCAGCTCGTCTCCTGCTGACGTCACATGAAAACGCCACAAAAAATGGGCGAGGGTGCAGAGAAGAGGGCAGCCTTTACGAATTGATTTTTTTACTAAATAAATTCGCGTAAACGCGCTCAGAGTGGGCGAAACATGGCCTATGGACTCTGGAGTACAATTTTCGATAGTAATCCCGCAATGTTTACAAATCGCTTCAGTGTCCCTTTAAGAGGGTTCAACGCTGGTCGACCACTCCCGACATGTCGTAGACACTCGAGTCACGGTCCGGGGGTTATAAAGAAGGTCCCCTTCACACCGAGTAGTCCGACTGACGCTGGCTATCACCCCCAAGTGCAGGAAACAAAAAATACCTACCTTAACGTACATACCCGAGAACGTAGTGGGGAAGCAGCCGCGCCGATGGCGTAGTTGTCATCGCACCAGTCATCGCACCAGTTGTCATCGCACCATATATATAACACAGAAATAAGGGTTGGCAGTCAAGAAAACCTCGGAAAACAAAGGGGAGGTTGTGGTAGGCATTGAAACAGATAAAGAATTTGGAAAGAAAGAAAGCGGAGAAAAAATGCCCGCCAGGTTGGATCCGAACCCACGATCTCCAGAATACCAGTCTGGTGCGATAACCACTACGCTACCGGCGGGGCGATTTCCCCCCTCCTCCCCCCATTTTTGGGGTATTTATGTTAATGTAATTTTTTTCCTGTGCTTGGGGGTGGTAGCCAGCGCCACTCAGACTTCTCGGGGTGAAGGGGACCTTCTTTTTAATCCCCGCCCCGTGACTCCAGTGTCTACGACATGTCGAGAGTGGTCAACCAGCGTTGAACCCTCTTAAGTTCCCTATGGCACCAAGACTGCCAGAACAGAGGCCCTCGCTATGCATGTAGCGAATCAGAAATGGCAAATGAGGGGCTTCATGAATTAAGATAGAATAAGGGTTGGCAGTCAAAAAAAACCTCGGAAAGCAAAGGAAGGAATGCGGTAGGTCATCGAAACAGATGAAGAATTTTTTTAGTCAGAAAGTAAGTGGTGGAAGAATGCACGCCGGGTGGGATCCGAACCCACGACCTCCAGAATACCGGTCTGGTGCGATGACCACTACGCTACCGGCGGGGCTGTTTCCCCTCCACTTTCTCGTGCAATAATGTTAAGGTATTTTTTGTTTCCTGCACTTGGGGGTGGTTGCCAGCGCAACTCCGTGTGGCGCTGGCTACCACCCCCAACGACTACTACCATACCATCTGTTTCTATGACCTACCGCATTCGCTCCTTCGCTTTCCGAGGTTTTCTTGTCTGCCAACCCTTATTCTATCTCCATTCACCGAGCCCCTCAATTCCCATTTCTGATTCGCTACATGCATAGCAGGACGGCTTGGTGTGTGACATATTTGAATGGTCCCTTTATGTTGAATGCTACAAAAAAATATTTGTGTTTGTTTCAGAGTTTCATTAGTTTGTCTTCTTTAAGCTGTATCAGGCAGTCTTGGGTAGTGAGATGGGGCCGAAATCTGTACATGGTGGTTCTAAAGTAGTGATTGTCTTCTATGTAATGGGCGAGACTGCTGTGAACCACATGCTCGAAAAGTTTGCCCACGCGAGATGTTAGAGTAATGGGGAGGAGGTTTTTGAGTGTGAGGGGTGACCGGGCTTGCAAAATGCATCACTCTCTACTGCGGCAGCGCGTGTGTCGAGCAGTTCAATTTTCGTGCTCATGTCCGAAACAACGCCATGGATGTAGCGTTTGAGGTCGTCAGTCATGGGTGAAACAACAGCTGGAATGGATTCATTGATTGATTGATTGATTGATTGATTGATTGATTAATTGATTGATTGATGGATTGATTGATTGATTGATTGATTGATTGATTGATTGTAGGGTTTAACACGCCGACGCAACGCAGGCGATGAGGCGTGCCGTAGTGGAGGGCTCCGGATTAATTTTGACCACCTTGGGATCTTTAACGTTCCCCGAAATCTCGTACACACGGGCGTTTTTTATTTCCGCCTCCATCAGAAAAGTTGCCGCCGCGGCCAGTTTGAATGAAGGCACTTTCAGTTGTTCGATAGGCTGGTATGGCTTCTTAGGGTGGTTGTGACAGTAGAATTTGTGCACGGAGATGATCTATTTGCTGTTCGAGAAGCGCAAATTTCGTAGTGTTTTCGGCGGTTTACTGAGTTTCTCGCGGAGTGGGCCACTTTTCTGTTGTAAGTCATAGGGGTGGGAGGGGACTCGGTACGTGCAGGGAGGGGCGGGAATTTGTATGAAGCAGTGGGAGGTACAGCGGCGACTGCCGAACAGCTCACGGGGGGAAAGGCCGGGCGCCGAGGTTGTGCATTCCTTGGGGCTTGTCTCTGCTGGTGGGTCGAAGAGTAGCCAGTTGTTTCGTGGGATGTGAGGCCTCGTTCCCGGACCCGGATACGAGGCGGTGGTTGTCGCAGCGTCTTGCGGCAGTTTCGGCTCGCTGTCGGGTAGTCAAGTCCACAGAGTTTGCACGTCGGCGTGCACTCGGGGTCGGCGGCAGGATTTTTAACTTGACACTGCGCACAGATTGGTGTGTCAGAATTCGGACACACATCTTAACGGTGTCCGAGGTTCCCCACATACGGAGCAAAATTGATAGGTTTGCCGGTAACGGTGGCATCGCGTGCGGATTCCGTACGCCTCACCCCCTCTCGCTAACCCGTTTTTTTTTTTAAACAAGGTTTTGTTCTCTCTCTCTCTCTCTCTCAACGTAGAAGGGGACTCGCAGACCTGCTAAGGCGGTGACTACGGAGCTTAAGGCTACCAGCATGCGGGCGCTGATGATGCGTGGCCCCGTCGTAGCGATAATAGTCTGCAGTTGATCTTCCGTAGTGCCTTGATAGATGCCGTGAATTACTCTGCAAATGGTTCCCACGAAGTTTTACACCAAAGCTTCTTACCTCTACCAGCCAGCGGTTCTTTCGTGGCGTGCGAGACAACATACTCCCAACGCGCGCTGCGGAGGGAAGGGCATTTTCACTCACGGAGCGCAGTGTAGATGGCGCGGCGAATTTACCGAGCGTTCCCCGCGCGATCACGCCGGCGGGCGCAACGGCGCGATCAGGCTTTGTCGTCTCATTTAGCAACGGTTGTGTTGGGCCTGTTCAGGTGCAGCTTCACGTTCATTGAGCGCTTCCTTCGCACGGCTTGATTAACTTGTTCGACAGCACCTCCAGGGTGACCCGGAGACGACGGAAGTAAGTGGGCGTACCGCGAAGATACGTTAAAGATTAGTTTGTAGGGCACGAAAACAAAATGTAGATTCCTTGTGCAAGACATCTGGCTGCTAAACAAACACTACCTTTTGCGCACTTGCCACGAATGGGAATCAGTTTTCTAAATTGGTGAATACCAATTTTGTTGTGTTTAAACACGTATTACAAAAGGCGAAACGAGCAGCTGGTTCTGATGGAAATGGCGATTATAAGAGTTCCCTCAGCTTCTTCTCAATTTTCAATGTTACTAAACAAACTAGTTTTAATCGGCTTAAATGGGAATCACTGAGCTCACGTGCCCAGTTCTGGTGTTTGCGCTTGTGTCGCGTGGTAATGTCGCCCCAAGCTAGCAGGTCAAGATGGTAAGGTTCCGCTGTCTCACTCTTCGAATGACGCTCCTCTCCGTTTTCTTTCTGCCGACTCCCAGGCGGGCCAGAGCGGCGGACGCCGCCGCTCCAGCCCGGCCGTGGCCGACAAAGCTACTGCGTTCAGAAGCCGCCCCTGCGAATTCTAGGCAACGGCTGGCAGTATCTCTGGTTTCACTGTTTGTAGAGGCATGTGTGTATGAATTCAACTGCCGTCGCATGGGCAATTGTTGTGGGTGTCCTTTACAGCTTTACTTTATAACCGCCTTCATTGCGTGGATTGTGGGCAATTTTTTAGAGATGCCACTACTTCGTACGTTGCGGCGCCAAGCTGGCTGCTGGTGATGCTTCACAGAGAGTGGACGCAGGTCTGGCGTGCTGACAACTATAATATTTTTAGCAGCTTGCGGTTGGGTCTTCACTTGCGCGAGAAGACATGCTCAGGAATGAGACTTGCGCGTATCGATCGTGCCACTTAGAAATTCGGAGTACCGAGCGTGGGCGAAATATTAATTTATAGTCAGTCTCGGGAGTCGGGGAGCTGGCGCCGTGCGCGAAGTAAATGGCTGCCTACTTGTCGGGGACTGAGCAAGTGCTTGCTGGTGGTGTTTCAGGTCATGCGTTCTCGTAGTATATTTCCCCACAGGTCGTCCTGCGGCAATCTTGTACCACTTGCCGCGTCAAAATCCATTATATCTACGGGCGCTGCACTTGTTGTGGTTGGTTGAACGGCTGGATACTGCTCTACTTGCATGGTGAAGAATAGTTGGCGAGTCGGCGTGAGGATTCCACAGGTTTGAGGTGATCGCTGTCAGGCAAGGCGGCGGTAGGCCTAGCCGCGGCCGTCAGCGTGGCTGCGGCTTCCGGAGAGATATTGGCAAATGGTAGACCACACGTCGTCTTGGGTGGTATCGACACGTTCGCGGTGGCCTGACCGAGCTGTATGTAGCAACGTTAGGAATTATTCAGCTATTTGGCAGCCCAAAAAATTGGCCCCAATCTATGCTGTGAAGGTGGTTGTAAAGCAAAGTTTTAAACGACACCCACAGCAATTGTCCATGCGACGACACTTGAATTCACACACGTGTCTCTACAAACAGTGAAAACAGAGATTCTGCCAGCCGTTAACTGGAATTCGCGGAGGCGGCGTCCCGAACGCAGCCCCATCGTAGGACACGGTTGGACTAGAACAGCGGACGCCGCCGCTGTAGCCCTGCCGGGAGTCGGGAGAAGGGAAACGGAGAGGAGCGTCTTTCGAAGAGTGAGACAGCGGAATCTAGCCGTCCTGATGTGCTAGCTGAGGGCTGCACCACCGCGCGACCGAAGCGCAGAGAGCGAAACCATTCGGCATGTGAGCTTAGTGATTCCTATTTATACCAATTTCAACCTTTTCAGTTTAAACGTAAGTTTGACAATTGCGAGAAAGCTGAGAGAACTTTCATAATCGCAATTTATCAGAACAAGTTGCTACTTTCCCGTTTTGTAATACCTCTTAAAACGCAACCGAATTTTTATTCACCAATCTAAAGCGGAGTCCTATTCGTGGCAAGCATTGCGCAAAAGGTAGCGTTTCTCTAGCGGCAAGATGTCTGTATGTGGTCTCTACATTTTTTCCCCACCCTGCAAACAAATCCTTAACCTATCTTTGCCGTACGACCAGTTAATTACGTCGGGTGCGGGTTACCCTGGAGGTGCTGTTGAACAAGTTATTCAAGCCGTGCAAAAGCACCGTGCAATGGACGCTAAGCGGCACCAAAGCAGGCCCAAAACAGGCCCAAAATAGTCGTCGCTAAAGCTGACGACAAAGCCGTGCCGCCGACGCCGCCACCGGCGAGCAGGCACTTCAGCGCGGGAAACGCTAGGTAAATTCGGCGCGCCATCTCTAGCGTTCTCCGTGAGGGAAATCCTCGCCCTTCTCCGTCCCCCCGCCGCCGCCACCGCCACGTTGGAAGATTGTTGTCACCCATGGCACGAAGGAACCGTTGACTGGTAGAGCTAGAATGGTTTGCTTTATTACAGACGTTAAAGCCGGAGCCTATGGGATGCGTGTCTTGTTCAGAAAACAAGTTTGATGATACCTCAACTGTAATGAAGCCAGCAGAGATTGGAGACACTTATTAAGCAACATAGTGCATATTGCCGCGAACCATGTATCGCTGCTCACACAAAGTTCCTTGATTTCGTCATCAAAGATGTCGGTACAATCCACGTTAACTACGCACGTGGTAGTCTTGTAAACATTTCTATAGTTGGGAAATGAAACAAATGTTGTAAAGTGTCTCAATTGTAAATGAATGACTGCACACAATTACTGTGATAGCTACGACTCGAATTATGGAAATGTGGGTTGAGATACCCATTTCTGTCGAGTCTCAAACCACTGCGAAGAACCAGGAACATAAACCTTTAATCGGCGACCTAACAGCTGCATTCTAAAGTTGGGGTGTGCGATGGGATGCAGATAGAACGTACAATTTCATTTCATCCTCGAGTATTTAGAATAAATAAACCGCAGAGCCATGTTCTGGATTCATTCAAGTTTCTAATAGAGGTCCGCCTGATCGTGCTGCGGTACTTAGTAATGAGTCGTGTAATTTTATTGCACGCAGCGAGTTTCCCATTCAGGCAAAGGGCGGAAGAGAGGCTGTGGCAAGTGTATGGCGCAAAAAACCAACTTGCCTATATGCCTTCGGGAAGACGTTATCAATAAGACCTGATGTTACTTTAGATGTCAGTGTAACACCGAAGTATTTCCCGGTTTCATGAAGTTCGACCTAAATTATTCCACGCTCAACTGGAAGTAAAATAACGAGAGTACTTTTTTTCGGGTTATTGTAATGCATGTCATTTTAGTTGCATTGACTTAAGAAACGATGTTAGACATAGATGACTTTATTTGCACTTGGATTCAGGCACAGTGGCATATATTACACAATTGTCGCCAAAAGCCGTACCATCACAGCAGAATCTACATAATTATACACGTAATTGATATAACTAAAAAAAGAGTTGGCCCAAGGACTTATCTTTGCAGTGCACCCAAAAATACGCTAAAGGGATTGGCATTGATGGTATTCATTGTAACACGTTTGGTCGACTGCTGAAGATGACTTCTGCCCATGCTACTACGTTATTACTATTTATTCTCATCCGTTGAAGTTTTCTTATTAATTTGCTGTGAGGAACCCGGTAAATATCCTACGCAAAATCCGTAAATATTGGCTGTGCTTGAAGCCTGGAGTTGATAACCGACGCAAATCGTAGGTGATTTCAAGTGGTCGTCTAGAGTACAGTCCTCTGTGACTGTCATGTCCTTTGGTCATCATCATCACCAGCCTATCTACGCCTACTGAAGGGCAAAGGCCTCTCCAGCTATTCTCCAATTACCCAGGTCCTGTGCCAACCGCAACCAATTTATCCCTGCAAACTTCTTGATCTCATCTGCCCATCTAACTTTCGGCCGCTACCTGCAACGCTTGCCTTCTCTATGGATCCGCTCGGTTACCCTCAGTGACCAACGCTTATCTTGCCTTCGCATTACATACCCTTCCCACGTCCATTTCTTCTTCTTAATTTATACTAATATGTCCTTAACACGCGTTCTTTCCCTGACCCACTCCGCTCTCTTCTTGTCCCTTAATATTACACCTAACATTTTCCGCTCCATTGCCCGCAGAGTCGTTCTCAGTTTAAGTTGAACCCTCTTAGTAAGCCTCCCATTTTCTGCCCCGTAGGTGAGTACCGGTAAGATGCAGCTGTCATACACTTTCTTCTTCAGCGACAATGGTAGGCTGCTATTAATTATCTGAGAATGTCTGCCATATGCACCCCACCCCATTCCTATCCTTCTAATTATCTCTGTCTCATGGTGGGGATTTGGGGTCACAACTTGGCCTAAGTAGATATATTCACTTACCACTTCCATTACCTCACCCCATATCCTAAACGGCTGTGCGGCCCTGAAATTATTGATCATTACTTTGGTTTTCTGCATATTATTTTCAGACCCACTGTTCTACTCTGTTCGTCCAGTGCGGAAAGCATGCTGTGCATTTAGTCCCGAGAGTTACTTAGTACGGCAACGTCATCAGCAAATCTGAGGTTACGGAGGTATTCTCCATTAACCCTTACTTCCACCTGTTCCCAATTCAACGCTCTGAACACTTCTGGTAAACATGCTTTGAATAACATGGGAGAGATTGTGTCTCCTTGTCTGACGCCTTTCCTTATATATATATTTTACTGCTCTACTTATAGGCGATGATGGTAGCTGTGGACCCATTGTAGATATTCTCTAGTATTTTAATATAATGCTCATCTGCCCCCTGGTTCCGTAATGCCTGAATAACTGCTAGCGTTTCGACCGAGTCAAATGCTTTCTCATAATCTATGAAGGCTATATATAGGGGTTCAGAATACTCAGCGCACTTCTCTATCACCTGATTGATCGTGTGACTGTCGTCCAGTGTGGAATAACCTTTACGGAACCCTGCTTGTTCTTTAGGTTGACTGAAATCTGAGGTTGCAGAAATTCTGTTAGCGATTACCTTGGTAAGTACCTTGTAGACGACTGACAGTAAGCTGATCGGCCTGTAATTTTTCAAGTGCTTCTTGTCGGATTTCTAATGGATTAGGATGATGTTCGCGTTCTTCCAAGATTCCGGTACCATTGCGGTCATTAGGCATTGCGTATACGGGTTTGCCAGTTTTTCAAGTACAATCTCTCCGCCATCCTTCAAGGGGTCTGCTGTTATCTGATCCTCATCAGGTGCTTTGCCCCCTTGCATTTCTTTTAAAGCCTTCCTTAAGTCTTCGGTCGTTACTGGTGGTGATCAAATGCTGGTTAATAATCTCTGAGTAAATTACAATAGGTTTATTAGTTGCAACGCATCTCATGCTCACCTCTTTGTCCTTCCTGAATCTGTCCGGAGTTGTCCGCACAGCTGCGCCTCTCCTCCTCTCCTCTCTCCAAAAGCGAGCACTCTCTCCCAAACTGCTGCGGGTTGGCGCAGCGCGCTCTCACTCCGTTGCTAGGCGCCGGTGGGCGGCGCTGCGCTAGGCGCTGCGCGCGCTGCGCATGTGCAGTACTCTCTCCGCGCTCTCCTCTCCTTCGGGCGCTGTGAATATAAAGCGGCATCCCGCGCTCCGACGGTCTCAGTCGACAGTCGTCCGCGTTACGCTTGCACTCTTTCGCAGTACTCGACGATTGTTTGATGCAATCGTCGAGCCCCTAACTGTGCACTATACGGACCACAAGGCACTCATTCCCGTCTGCAATAAAGACCGTACCTGAGCATACGTGTACTGCATGTGCATTGCATGGTGAAAATGGAAAATTACGCCCACCTCCCCTTCGCGTGAGAATCTCTGCTATAAGCGTAATCAATACGATGGAAAACGCCAATGGAACCCCCCATGAGATGCATTGCATCACACCAGGGTTCCCGCGAGGGGAGGTGGGGGTAATTTTTATTAATATTCTCTACTAGCTTGCAGGATATACTTGTTAAAAATAAGGTGCTGTAATTAGCAATTTGCCGCTTATAGCAAGTTTTGTAGAATGGCGTCCTCCAGCGCAAAGCCAGCCAGCAGGTAGCTGATATGTTCTGAGAGAGGCTGTGAAGATAGCACACAAAAAGGGTTCAGCTGCGTGGCATACCGTTTTGAAAACGGAGTTGACCAATTTTCTGGGTGTCGCCGCGGTGGATCAGTGGCTAAGGCATTGCGCTGCTGAGCACAAGGTCGCGGGTTCGATTTCCGGCCGCGGCGGCCGCTTTTCTGATGGAGGTGAAAAGCAAAAACGCCCGTGTGTACGAGATTTCGGCGCACATTAAAGATCCCCAGGTGGTCAAATATAATCCGGAGCCATCCACTACAGCGCGCCTTATCGCCTGAGTTGCGTCGGCGCTTTAAACCCTAAAATCAGATTGCCTGGGTGTGCCGATTTTTTCCCGTCGATTCAAAACAGCAAGTAAAGAACGCCCTATTAGAAGCGTGGAGTTGATAACCGACGCGAAGTTGTGGGTGATTATAAGTAATTGTGTTGCGGTGTACAGTGCTCTGCGAAAGCCATGTGCTTTAGGAAAGAGAAGAGCAATATTATCTATGTACGTTCTAACAAGTTTATTAATAAAATTCTCAACTGTCCTCATCGTGTATTTGTCAAAGGTATGACCGTGTAATTAACAATATGCCGCTTATTGCCAGTTTTGTAGAATGGTGTGATCCTAGCGCAAGGCCAGTCATCAGCGAGACTCTGAAGATAGCACACAAAAAGTGGTTCAGCTGCGTGGCGTACGGTTGAAAAACGGCTTGGAGACATTGTCGGAGCCTGCCGACTGTTTTACGTCGATTTGCTACAAGAAGTCAAGAACGCCATCCTCAGTGATTTTATATCAGGCCTAGAAGAAAAGTATGGCTGCACACATTCAAGTTGCTCCGATTCGCGTCTGTAAACCGACTGCAAATAGGCGTCGAATGAGCGTGCAACTATGCGTTCGTATGCCACGACATTACCCTCAACTTGGGTTCGCGAGACTGCATTTTGAGGTTTAAATAAGAACCGCGAATGGCATCAAGCTTGGGTGTCATCAAGCTTGTTAGCGTGGTTGAAACGAAGTTGTTTCTTGAATTTCTATTTCCCACCTTTAAAGGAGAAGAAAGTTGAGTGATAACAGGCGAGTTCTCGTTATTACTGCGGGCCCGAACGTTCAGGTTTCGTTTATTGGGAATGTTATATCGATTAATCCAAGGAGTTTCGCGTTTTATTCGTTTTTTTTGTAGGGATCAGTTACTCTTTACAACATAAGGCTGCTTGTGTGACGCAGTTCCACAAACCACCTACATTACTTGAAGTATCACTAGCAGTTTCTTCAAACTTTGTGTCAAGGCAGTCAATAATATCTACGTTCTGGTCTCATATGTAGTTTTCGACCGCAGCATGCGCGTTCATTGTGCTTCATTCGACAAGTAGGAATTTGATATTAAATATTACCAGTATCATATTTTGATCCGACATGCCTCTTCTATAATAAATTTTGGCTCTAGATTGTGCGTCCAAAAGCATGGTCAAGTACACTGCGAGAATACTCTTGAACGCGAGTTGGTTTTTTTACAAGCTGTGATAGCGAAAAACTAAGAAATCTGCATAAAAGTAATTCAGAGCTGCCATTTACTTTGCTGCTTGTTTCGGTTGTCTTCCTATCAATGCCAGGCAAATTCAAGTCGCCAGTAAGAAGTCTAGTCCTGTTGTTCACTTTGCCATAAAGGGGGTCACATATCTGGTGAAGCTAACCATCAGGAGCCCCCGCCTCCCGGAAAATTCCACCTATTAGCATTGAACGACGGGGATAGGTGAGGGTTGACAAGACACCAACGTAGTTGCCGATGCTTATGCATTGCTTAACCGCAATTGCTACGCCACTACCCCGACCTTTGCGGTTTCACTAAAGAATGGGGTAGCTCGGGGGTATTATTTCGGAATCGTCTATACACGTATGCAACCCTAATTCGGTGATAGCTGTAATGCCGTGAGAGTACAGCAGCGATATTTTTGACTGTTTTTATTTTTATTAACAAGGCATCTGTAGGGGCTAGTTGGTTCTGCATAACTTGAATAGAGAGCGCTTAAAATTTGACAGTAAACAAGGACGAGAAAGGCTACAACACAGGACGAAGCATGAACGTAGATGAACATATATATACACGTGCTTGTATGAAAAAGAGATACAAAACAATGATCACTGAATACCATAAAATATATGGTCACTGAGTACCATAAAACATCAGTACTCCTGAGGTCCAGAAACAAGATGCAGCGCGAGATACGGGAAATATACAGCATGTTGTCTGGAAAAGAAGGGGAATACGTCAGCGCACCGTCTATCACATTATTGAAAAGAGAAATAGACTTCTTGTCGCGCTAGGAACTGAGCATGCGCTCCTTGTAACACCATGTGCAGTTGTAATCTTTCTATATCTTCTTTGTATCTCTTTTTCATACAAGCACGTGCATATATATATTCGTCCACGTTAATAAATCAGTTGTTAGTTCGTGCTTCGTCTGTCAAAGTTTAAGCGTTCTCCATTCAAGTTATTTTCATTTCAACAATTTTGCTTTCTGCAGCGTACGTTTGCCAAGCGAGTTCTCGATACCAGTAAAACGAGTTTCTACGCTTTTTAAATCAGTATGGACAACAGTTTCCAAATAACTAATTTCATTTACAATTACCAGTGCTTCGCCTGTCTTGGGGCCAGGGGTTTCGGCGACATCACTACTACGAAGCATTAGAACACGAATTACACGGAAACATTTAAGGCAGCCATAACCAAAGCAACTGGGGCTCGTCAGTACAACTAACGTTCTCGATCTACGTTGTAATGAGTTTGGCAGAGACCATTTAACACTAATCTGCTAAGCAAAGACGATCATGTTAACCAGCGTGCGCTGGATGGCGCCTCTGATCCTACTGGAGAGGTGCGCTGCTTGGACTGTCTTTAGTACAGACTTCATGTCACTGGCGTTACTGGCGCCGCTAGCAATGCGAACGGGTAATCCAGATTTGGCGGAGCTTCCCGGAAGCGGGGCCCGTACGCGTGTGCCAATAATGTCCTGGCGAACTGCACCAAGGCAATGTGGTTCCACTGTTGTGGATCCAAAAAGCATATGCTGACTTATGGACGCAGGAACGACAGCAGGGGCTACTCCGTGGCGTCCAACTAACATCTGCACACCAAAGACGATCATGTTAGCGAGAGGGCGATGGCTCGTGCCGTCGAGCCCACTCGTTTTGTTAAGCTGCTGTAATTTCTTGGGTAAACCTAATACAGCCTATTAGGGATTTGCACAAACATTGGTTGCATTCTGACTTTGGGATGGTGATGCGAGCATACCACCAAAGTTTTGGAGCACTATACACCTGAAGAATAGCCCTGCGCAAGCGGAAAATGTAGGTATTATAACAGAGTCTTCTGTCGAGGTCTATATTTTTTGCCACAAAATTTTGCAAAAGAAACATTGTGGGTTAGTGTATTGCACTACCTACGACAGCTCCGCTGCCTCAGGACAACCAGCAATTCCGTCTGATCTCTACGTCGGGCAGGTGGCATCGCTGCTTAGAGCCAAATAATACACAGCCACCTTCTAAATTGTTACCCCATTTCTTCAAAAAGCATACCATGTAAAATTCTTCACTTTGTTCTCTTTTCTAATGCTGCAATATTCCTTGCATTGATTTTGCTTCCGCAAGGCGCTCTCCTCTGACAATAACTGTTATCGCTCTATAACAAATTTTACCTGATTTTGGGCCGCGGCTTATGATGACATAGCCTATTTCGAGAGTTCTCTAAGCAATTTAATTATGTATCTCACAATGTTTTTTGAAGCTACTGGAACTGTACCTATATGCTAGTCCTGTTTTCAGGCAATAGTTGTTCGTTCTTTATTGGTCTCAGCACGTAGTAGCTAATACCCAAGAATCGTCACCCAGCCTCGCTTTTTCTTGCATTACTCAAGGTTCCACCACTGGGTACTGCTCTTTTATTTTTAAATTCTATTATTGATATATACGACTGTGTCTCATCGCTTGTTCACAGGCGGTTAGCTTTTTTAAATTGTTGACTTTAGCGATATTTAGTTTGTTAAATGGACATTGACGCAGTTCCGTAGTCGTGGAGAGCATACGGCTGATGAATCCATAGAAATAAAAAGCATTGTGCGTTTGAAGACCTTCAATTTCTGAACAAATACTGCTAGCGAACATGAACACTGGGCAAAGTAGGAAAATATGAAACCCACGCTAGGTAGTAGAAATATAACAGCGTGTATTTTGTCTTTTGCTTCTTCATCCAGTGGCAAAGTTCCATAGCAGTATGAGTTCATTAGTCTTTAATCAACTCGCCAAACTCTCCGCTTTAATTATCCTTAGATCTCTGCTTTACCGTCCCGACCCCTTAAATGATTCATCGTTGAATTTGCGCCATCATACAATAAATGGCAGTCCACATATCCTGGAACCTTGCCTTGTCAATTCATAATAATATATAATACCCATGCTAATACATGCTTGGCTATTCCGTTGTGATTTTTCTACCGCTTCTATCGCGTTAAAAATAACGCTTCACTAAACGTTAGTCCGGACAGCACATGAACATAGTTCTTCGATGTAGGATACTAGCTGTAAAATTCTTACTCATTCAAACATGTTCAACCTATTTGTGTGCGTTTTATTTGTCCTGTGTTTGTTCCCACGCAGAGTGTTATTTGCATAATTTGCGTTTGGGTTAGTTGGTGTTTGATCAAGTTGAAGTGGTACAGCGTAAGCCGACGAAGGACACAGAAAGAATGCACAAGGCGGGCGCTGTATATTGAAAAGGAGCAGAAATATATAACTTTCCCGCGCAAACTCTGCAGTGGAAACGCTAAAAAATGATCCGCTTTCTATGAATTTAGTCCGTTTCGCTTTCCATTATACCACGTCAATACAAACGTAAATATGAGATAAAAAATTTCTTGTGACTTACGTCTCCTTATATGCTTCAAACATGAAACCCCAGCGATTATTAGATACTCCTTTATTCATAAGTCGTGTTTTTCTCTTTATTATTTTTCTGTTTCTCCTATTTAGGATGCGAATTAATCTGACAGCAGAATAGCCTCAGTTCACCCGGCCGCTCCACAAAGCCAGAGATCTCCGCATCCCTAGCACTGTGTTTAGTGACCTCTGCATCTGCTCTTGGAACTAGCGTGAAATCCCCCGTAAAAATGGGTGTATATGTATTTCGGCGAATACTTAGGTACTTGTTGCGTTGACGGACAACAATGAAATTGACGATAACGGCCACTTTACTCGCTTGATGAGCATTTAATGAGGCACAAGGTTTTCGCATTAGAATGTTACTGCCAATTTTGCGCCTTGAGTATATACACGCATCCGTACGTCGCCGGGAATTCTAAACGCCCGAGAGTTCCTTGTTTTCTACTCAGGAACTGGCCAAAACCAGCTTTGGTTTTCATGTGGTACTTTATTTCAGATCAACCCCAATATGGCCAATGCAGTGGTCCCCCAATCCCTGGACCCTGCAAGGCCTACATGCCAAGTTGGTACTATAACAAACACTTTGGTCTTTGTTTTCCGTTTATATATGGGGGATGCCAAGGCAGCAAGAACAACTATCCCAGCTGCTATAGATGCATGGTAAAATGCACACGTAAGTGCAAACTGTTTATATTGCATGAACATTCTCCGTTGATATTATATGAAGATTCAACCATTTCCCTTTCTTTTTGTCTCCTTTTTGCTACAAAACAATGCTATGTGCCGAATTCCAGAGAAATAAAAACGTTTGAGTGTTGCCTATGAAAATGCATATAAAAAACAAAGGAGTTCCTATGCTGGCGTTCGTATTTGGAGAGAGACACTTATTATCCACAAGGACAAGTTTCATACCTTATATATTGAGAACTCATGACAATCATCAACTTATTTCTTAGTAAGTCGAACCCTAAATGTTATGTTGTCTATATGAATGCCAACTGAATCATTTCTGACACTTTATCTTTTCTTGATATATTAGGTACCAACATAATGTTCAAATATTTTTAATAAAAATGCAACCTGCTCGAGCATTCGTGAGTTCAATATAGGTTTTTAATAACGAACGATCTTTCTGGGAAGATGTTGCGGAGTTCCTAAATTGTGCCGAGTTAATCAAGTTGTTTTTGTTTTTTTGTCCCCTTTTTACTGTTTTTTCTGAGAAGATTTGTACATGTTGCTATGTATGCAGACCATATTTCGGTTTTCAGCTCCCGGGTTGCGGCAATCTCTTTTCCTAGTTGTCCTCTCTTTGGCTTTGTGCTCTTTCAAAACGCTGCACGTGCAAGTCTTAAAGGAGCCATGAAAACAAAGGTTTGTTTTATTCGAAAGATTAGGTGTTTCATAGTACCCCAAGCGCTTTCCCGGAAGCAAATGATGCTTTATTCACTGAGAAATAAGGCAATTTAAGCCAAAATTTTAAATCTCCCGCTAAAATTGAACATTCCGTGACGTGTACAATGGCGTCATAGAGCCGGTCCATGAAACAGATACTTAGTATGTCGACTCCATATAGCACCCACACGCGGGAGTCGATCGAGACGGCGGCCATTTTAAAAATACTAGTAAAACCTAGTGCACGCGCAGCCCTAGTCATGGAATCGCCTGATCCGGAGAACAAAACTCTCGCCGAGGAGCTCGGGCTTGCATTTAACAACCTCACACCACTAAAACGCTCAATCCTTCTAAGTGCACGAGCGGCAAGAGTTGTGGGATACGCGGTGGACGGGAAAGCGACCATTCCGCGATAGCCACAACAGACGAACGCCCAGCCGTCGGCACCGCTGCCTCGTCAGCTCCGTCGCGACGGACGAATATAGACTGGTACGTATGTGCCGTATTTTGATTACGGTTAATAATAGTTCAATTTCAGTAGCAGTATCACTTATGCCAGTTGGCCGGTGTCGTGTATGGAAAGCCGTTCGCGCGAGCTCTCTGCTTCGACCAGAAAGATACGAGCGTCAATGCGCGGTGTTTACGGCATTTTTTCCTCAAGGTCAGAGCGATTTGACGAGTCGGCGACGAGCGCCAGCATGTCCCAGGAGTGAGCTAACGTAAGGGTCCCTGCCGTAATCACTTCCTCTGAAATGAAGCGAGCACACTCGTACTTCCTTTAGCTCTCTTTCTCCTCCGTTTGCAAAGTTCACAAAACGTGGCCACTTGCTTCGCCTAGGTTCGTCGTTGGGCAGCACATGAAAGGAGATCTCCTCACCGGCGGGGATGTCGCACTCCCTCGACGATTTGCCCGTACTACATGGACATTTCAAAACGCAGCAACGAAATTTCATTGTAAAGTACTCGAACAAACTGAAGTTTTCAGTGGTTGTAAACTGGAAACGAGCTCGTAACGACAGCAGCAAGCCAACACCATTCGAAACTTACGCGACGACTGGCACTATCTCGTCGCTTCTTGCTGTTCCTTACTCCCCTCGTTTCTATTTTTACCTTTGCTGGTTGGCGATATGACGGCCAACCTCCTGTGAAGGGATTACGATACGAAGCAAGGTCGCGGCTGTGCGTGCTGGAAGGGTTCGTTGGTCCCGAAGAGCCTCGAACCCGAAAATTCGTCTGCGCGACGGCGAGATGTCGAGCTCGGCCGGCGCTAGTTTCGTAGGCATTGGCGCACACGCTTGCGTGTTCGTTCGGGCCTTCAACCGTTTACTCCACCGTTCTTTGTCATAAAAAGAATGTGCAGTATGTTTCACGGGCATTTAGCTCGCTATGCAAACTGTAAGCCCTGCCTAACATGCGTTTGCTTTTGCCGGCCTCCGCCAATCGCAGAGCATTCCCAAGTGACATCACAGGTTCTGTTGCGGAAAATGAGCTGGTGGGTCGCATGGTCATTTCCTTTTTTCCTAATTATGTAGCTTATTTGAGCGAAGTTTGCGTTATAAGTGGTGTCGTTATGGTTCTAACGAGGCAATCTTTCAAATGAACCAAACTTGTGTTTTCTCTTCATGGCTCCTTTAAGCGAATCATTCTGATATATTTCGGTCTATACGTCGGAAAAATGTTTATCTCTTTTCCTTCCTTCAATAAACGCGGAAGTTTTCAATATTACTTATCCTTTTTTAGCCTTATCTAGCCACAGGCCCTCTCTGGGAGTTGTTTGCAGAGCGTCTTTAGTGTTATTGCTGAAATAAGGGCACGAAGTGAGCTTGTTTTATTCATGATATAGCTATGGTATTTCGTTTCACGTTGACAGTGAATGTAGGAATAGAAAAAACATAGGAATACGCATGATGTAGACGGCTTTCATGTGATGCAGTAACCACCGGTGTGTGGTTCTTGACTATTAACGCTACAGCCTCCGGTAAAAACTTGCAAGGACGGCTTGCCTTCGCTGTAGCCATATCCAGAAACCAACCCTTGACATGCACTCAACAAAAAGCAAGGTGCGATAGTCGATTGTAAACCGAAGGTTTCTTTCGCACTTTAACCATGTTCAGAGAGCGCCGCTGCGTCTTTGTGCAATTAGGCACCCTTGGTCATCTTGCACCCGACAGCGCTAGCTAGCCTCCACCTACCACGCGTGTGGAGCCATGTGAGTGCGTGGTGAATGATGCGGGGGAGTCGAGTGCACCTGGTGAAGTTCCACGAGATAACGCTCGCACTTCCCCTCTCACCCCTACTGCTTATCTAAAATTGATACCCAGTGCTCGAAGCCTAGAAAACCAGCCAGCACTCAGATCTATAACCTACACCGATGACATCACACTATGGGTATCATATGAAGGAAATTTTCTATGGGCAACTATTGTAGTCACCACACTACAAGCCGGCTTCACATAATCGGTTCCCCTATACAAACTCATAACCCCACACGCCAAAATCAAAGTAACGCGAAACCTTATTCGTGGCATACACGGGTTCACATGAAGAGGGGTGTGACATTTGGCTGAATGCTGTTCTGTTTGGCGTAGTTAGCTGCCAATCGATCAAATTTGTGAACCCAGCAAGCGCGCCGAGAAATACACCGCGCATAAAAAAACGTTCAGTTTCAGCTTCCTGCCAATTGATCAAACTTGTGAACCCGGCGACCGGGTCGAGAAATACATGACATATAAAGAAACGTTCAGTTTTTGCTTCCTGGTGTATGGGGCACTATCTCCAAGCGCTGACAACGTAAGAAAACCGTACACTGAGTGTCCCCATTTACCGCCCCCTCTAGCAAGTGAGCGTTACGGAAAAGCGACAGTTATCTGGTGCAAAGTGAGTCCCGTGCCCCTTGTCCAGTTACAAGAGGTTTACCGGGCTCTGAGGGCATGATAGGCAAATGATAAGTCGCGCTGCAGGGTGGAAGATAAAAAACAGCGCCACTGGACGACACAAAGCCGCAGCAGACCCTTTCAAATATGGCTGAAAAGCCAACAGAAGTTTCACTAAAATAACCACCCGGTAAGGCATGTAAGTCACAAACGTCTCCTGGGCCTTACAATACACACAAATAGATGTCCACAACTCACACAACAGACCCTGCAAAAGTACACCATACAAACCATTAGCTTCCTAAAACGGCTTCAAAGAGACGCAATGGAATGTTAGAAGAGAAACGCCTCGGACACGCTCAAGGCTTTCAACTAAGCTGTTTGTTGCACCAGCTACCTTACCCGAACTGCCCTAAATCCAACAAACAAAAGAGCGGAATCTACATTTTCGGAAATCCGTGAGAACTGCGCTCCTACTGTTTCCCCTCCACGCCCTGACCGCAAAACGAATAACCCCAATGCACAGCCTGTTACAATTCCTCCCACAACTAATCGTGCTCCCACCCATACCTGCCCACCTGCATCAATTAATTGTAAACAACGTACGTGAACTCTTCGTAATCACGACACGTTTTCCTAAACATGCATGGATATTTCCTTTTGGCTAAATGACAAGCAAGGCGAGACACCACAACTCAAAGAATGCCCTCCCTCTGACCTATTGTTGTACGTGGAGGCAGCGCGGTAGCCTACCAAGGAAGCCTTCACAGCAGCAGTTCAACCTCAATTACGGACCTACCAACTACTTTGTTATTCATCCACATTACCTTTACAATATTCGCGGAGAAATCGCAGTGGTTCTGGCCCCTACTCAAGCTCCCACCTCCATGGAAATTATCATGACTGCCACCAAGCAGTCGGCAGTTTTTCCGAGGGCACCTTGTCTTAAGCAGCATTGCATGTCCGACAAAAGAAGCCGCCACCAAACCCGTGTCGCTGCCCTGGATACGGGCACAAATCGGCACAAATACTGATGAGACAGCCCAGTATCAAGCCCCACGAAATACTACCCGAGCACACCCTTCTTTCAAGCTTACCCACGGAGTTAGATGTGAACTTGTAACTAATGTAAAGGTCGCCGAGTACAACTGAGTCATCCGGCGGGACTACACCCCCCTTGCATCCGTAAGTAGCGCACCCTGCCACTATTACGTGACGCATCTTGATTGATTGATTGTAGGGTTTAACGCGCCGACGCAACGCAGACGATGAGGCGCGCCGTAGTGGAGGGCTCCGGATTAATTTTGACCACCGGGGGATCTTTAACGTGCGCCGAAATCTCGTACACACGGGCATTTTTGCTTTTCGCCTCCATCAGAAAAGCGACCGCCGCGGCTGGGAATCGAACCCGCGACCTCGTGCTCAGCAGCGCAACGCCTTAGCCACTGAGCCACCGCGGCGGGTATGACGCATCTTACAAACACATTGTTTCTCATCGTACAAACACATTGTTTCTCTCACATAAACATGCTCAAAACACGCACCCACACAAATTTTCAACACCACACTGATATCGTTGCCATAAGCAAGGTACTTTCAGTTCCCCTTCGAGTGTTCATGCGACCCATGTCCGCCCAATCTCAAGCCCACCACTGATAAAAGGGCCTAGGGAACTCGCACCTCGCAGTTCAGAAAACTTTAAATAGACGGGCCATCGCGGTCACCGAGGCATACTGGTTTCACCAATCCTCCCTTCTCGGCCGCAGTTGCATAGATGACAGTGGCCCTCTTTCGTTTTTTTCTATCCCAGTAAAAATTGTTGATGTTAGTTTCCCCGAAGTCCGGTGTCGATCAGGAACTCAATCGCCCGGGCTCCGGTTGATTTGGAAGGTGGCTCGTAGGGCGAGGGTGTTTAAGTTCTCGGGGATGGCGGTTGAATTGACGAACTCAAAGCGTTTGGATTTGATGAGGGAAACGAAGAATTTACATACAACTATTTACATCGGAGTAACTGGATACATGAGTAATAAAAAGGGAAAAAACTACAAACTGTAGTTAGACGCTAGCTCTAAGTGGGAACAAGCCACTCGAGCTTTCCAACTCCGTCTAACAGTCCTATGCTCGGAGCGTACACACACCACTCGAGAAACAATGGCCGGGACTCTGTTCCCACCGCAGGACCCGTCTAGCTGCCCGGTACACAGCTGTACCCTACACTTCCGATGCGATCCTCCAATCTATCTCTGGCTTAGGGGGCTCACAAATCCCAACCTAGCTTTAGCTGTTGAGACTCCTTATCTCGCCGGGAACTGCCTAGCTGAGAGCTCAGACAAGAAAGCATTCTAACGGCCAAGTTCGGCCTTATAACACCTCGGTATTACTCTCTCTCGGGAACGCCCCTCTAGCTTCCGTACACACGTTAGGGAGGCCCCATATTCACGTAGACAGCTGTCACTCAATTATCTGCGGAATAATCAATAAGCCGCCACCACCTACTGGTCAAAAGCCGGCACGCGGGTGAGCAAGGACGCGGCGGCGAGTACACGTGACTCCGAGGGGTGGACGTGAAAATCGGCAGCTGCAGAAAGCTAGCCGTTCAGACTGTGGCGTGCAACAACAATGGGATCCCGAGGAAAAGCCGGCGCGCGATCAGACTACTATAATTACCCCTTCGTTGTCCGCTACGTCAACAATTCTCGGAACCTGGCGAGGCCGTCTTCATTCTTAAAGCGGATTATTCCCGTGGCACTCCTCTGTCCAGAGAAGCCTTTCCCGAGCGCGCTTCATCGAATTGGTCGCGGCCACGGCGTAGCGTCGGCAGTGCGCTGCCGCTAGACCGATGAGCGGGGATCTTTCCTTTCACACGCCTGGCCGGGGCGCCTGGCCACTGACATCCTAAGTGGACCTTACACTTCCTCTCCCTCTGTTTTTCACTTCCTGGGACCAGGACAAATATTCGGCTCGGCCAAGAGGGCTCAGGAGTGAAACTCCTGGGGATGCTCATTTGTTGTTTATATCCATTCGTCTGCGCTTGGAGGTGGTGGCGTCTTCGCTAGGAATGTTGAAAATTTGAACGTTAGTTTTTATACAGGGTGTCCCAGCTTCATGCACCAAGATTTAAAAAAAGAGAAATTGCGTAACTCGAAGAAAACCTAGTGCATAATGTTTGCAGAACTGTGAAGAAGCGGAGAGCAATTTTTTCGTTAATGGGACTTAATTAATTAATGGTAATTAATTATCTAACTCGAGAAATACTGTCCTAATCACTAAAGTGTCAATGAGGCACTTGTAGGTAACCACGAGGGGCATCTAACTGCGCTATTTTCAGCGACGAACTAATTGCGTACTCATTTATTCTGACTGATAAAGGAAACCCGCGAAATATAAAAAATACCACGTGACGACGCTTACGCGCGCACTGTAAAGCAGCGTCCCCAAACAAAGCTGATTGAAAGCAACTGCTTCGCGTGTTACCCGCCCGAAGAGACAGCGCATCACCTTGATAATAGCATGCATGGAAGGAGCAGCAGCAGCAAGATTCGCGGGACGCGTGTGCAGATAAAAAACAAACTCGGTCGCGATTTCTTCTTTCTTTCTTTTGTCTGTTTCATTCTGGCTAACTCAGAGGCAGCCTGTTTGAGGGCGTTGCTTTACGCTACGCGCGGAGGCGCCGTCACGTGGTATTTTTCATATTTCGCGGGTTTCCTTTATCAGTCAGAATAAATGTGTACGCAATTAGTTCGTCGCTGAAAATACCGCAGTTAGATGCCCCTCGTGGTTACCTACAAGTGCCTCATTGACACTTTAGTGATTAGGACAGTATTTCTCGAGTTAGATAATTAATTACAATTAGTTAATTAAGTCCCATTAACGAAAAAAATACTGTCCGCTTCTTCACAGTACTGCAAACATTATGCACCTGGTTTCTTTCGAGTTACGCCTTTTCTCTTTTTTTAAATCTTGGTGCATGATAGCTGGGACACCCTGTATATCGTATTTCTCGTTGACCTGAACACACCCTTTTGAATAATCAACAACTTTTCCAAGCACAATAACAACAACAAAGATATCACACATAACTCCATTCTACCAGGTATGCCCCAATGAGCGCTTCTAGTAACTTCAGTTTCGACCTCTGCGTGGGATAAGTTAATTTTTGCATTTGCGCTCTTGCTGCTATAATGTACAGGTTAGACGAAATGGAATAACTTCAGAATATCAGTTGGCTGTCAGTGACGAAGCTGACTGGAAAATGTCTTCGGCTGAGATGCCGTCAGGGACTGCCGAGCTGAATTGGCTGCCGCAGAGGTCAACGGCCGTGATACGTTCAAGCGGCGCCATCCAGAGGTGTAAAAAATTCAGCGGAGGCGGTGCATCCGGTCAGACGAAAACAGCTGCAGTGGGCAAAAGGTGACATTATAGGCAGACAAAGTTTTGCTCGAAAACAAACCAAAAAGGGAGTGAATGGGACACGCCGCTCCAAGGCAAAAGGAATGCTCCCAACTTGGACTGCTCACGAAGTCCACTGGTAGAATTTAAGCGCAAAAGTTTCAGGCCACGACGGACGCACAGGCGCAGCTAGCCGGGGATAACTAAGGGCCCACCCCAGACAAGACGTAGCATAGCACGAACAAAGGAATCGAAAGAAAGAGGGTATAGACTGAGGGTAATGGTGTTCGGCACTTCACAGATCCTCTGGCCATCTGGTACGGTATTACAAGATCACTCGTCCAAGTTTTGAAAGCGAAGCTGTGCAACGTTGCCTCTGTATGCATACCCGATTGGTTTCCAAGGGTACACCCTAGCCCGAAATGTCCGCAAACATAACTTGTCCAAGCACCCAAATCCAGGTGGGGGCGAAGTGTTTCATCGGCGCAAGGGGCCTCATTAGACCCCAAAACAAAAACAGCGCTCAAGAGCAGAAAAGGAAGGAGGCTACACACACAGTATCCCCGACTACTAACAAATATATTTGTTTTACTCAAGGCAACATACACTTGAGCGCAGTTTAAAGCGAAGCCTTTTACCTCTACCTCCAAATAGTTCCGTCACGACCGTCAGTGTCAGGTGAAAACTCCAGCAAACAAACAAAAGAAGTTAAAGGCACCGCCCGGAATCGAACATGCAACGAACACAGACACGGATTGAGAGCCCGTTTTCTGGCCGATTGAGCTACGAGTCCACGCGGAGATGAGGGAGACAGGCGGGGCACTCACCGAGCTTATCTGTGGGTTTACCCCCTGCATTCTCGCTGAATACAACGTGATAGCATCACGCGACTGTGCGCTCCGCCCATGGAATGTATAGATGCCACGTATGCGTGTTGAGCATGCGCTATAGGAGTTGTAAAAATCAAAGAGAGCTCGCACCAACGTATGGCATTTCACTTCTCCATCTCTGCCGCCTACATCGTCGCCTCCGTCGGAGGCGGCAGATACGGATAAGTGAGATCATCTAACACCTAGTTTGGGCTTCCTGCAGTTTTACAAAAAAAGCGTTTCCACTCATGTGCTTCACCAATACAACTCAGCCAACCACCGTTCATGAATCACAAATTGATTTAACTTTAGCAAAGATGATATTTTTTAAGTAACAGACGGTGTGGTAAGTGCATTTCACTTATCCCTGGTCTCACACTTTGTAGCGCAACGTGTGTAAATTCAAGTCATATCGCATGGGTAATTGTTGTGGGTATCGTTTAAACTTCGCTTTCAAACCACCTTCACAGGGTCAACTGGCGCGGATGTTTTTGTGTTTTACGGATATAAGGAAACTCGCCCGATTCTTTTCTTGCCTTATTAGAACCTTCCAGGCTGAAAGAGGGAATCGCAGGCAACTAGCCGAGGCCCAGGAGACACTGGAGAAAATGCATTACAGGTGCTCGGAGCATCAACTCAGCCGCGAAGAGGGGAGATAGTCTCGTGTAACACCAACAAAAGCCCTGGCGAGATGAGAGAAAATGTGACGGCGAACGCTACACAACCCCTTCCATGGCTAAGCACGAGGATAGTGCCGGGAGACAAGATGCATATTTTATGCATGCCTTTACACTTTCCCTATACTGAATTACCTGTCGCTCAAGGTAGGTGTGCAACCCAAAGAAATGAAAACAGCTTCAGTGGCTAATCAGACACCCCAACAAGTGTTAGGCTTGCCGTTTTTTTGATGAATTGTTTGATTTGATTTGACTCACTACACTGGGTTCGGTAACCGTGATCCAGCTCAGACTCTGGAAATATTTGCGACCTGTGTGCTCCATGTGGTTCCATATGTGTTCGAGCGTAAAACCAGGGCATCTCCATAACTCTGAAGTGTGGCATTCTAATCTGCTCTATACCTGTAAATAAACCCTAGCCACCAGGTACCGGAGCACGGCTCAGTCGTTCTGGTCCAACCTTTGAGCTTCGCACTCAATTCAAACCTGGAGCACCACAACCACGCGTTCCAAAAAGGACGCAGAAAATCAGCCAATGTCTTCAGACACCATGACCACCCCTTATCTGCCCTGGCTCGCTGAAGCAACAAAACCTAGCTACATTTAACGGCAAAGACAAGAACGACGTCGAGGCCGGCTGGTAGTCGTGAATAAGCGTGAATACGCATAACAAAGGAACGACCACAATAAGTTAAGCAATGCCACATTTTATCCATTTTAGCATATCATTGGCACAGATGTAAAAAAACCGAATCCAGAACGCGCTCTGCGCTTAGTACAAACTCCGTCGAAATCTTTTCCGTGCTTGACCCACACAATCTTTGCTCCTAGCACCGTTTACGTGTGCAAGCTGAGGAGCCCGGAACGATTTTGTGAGCAGCTTCAATGATGCTCTCGACCAATGCCAAACTGTCGACTCATTCATGACAGCATCAGATATATTGCGTATTTACAGGAAAAGGCGGGCGACGACGCTTGCTGATGCCGCTTGCTACTTGCCGTCAAGCTATCGTGGATGTCGACGACATGCGCGAGCTGCGAGGAGCTGCGAAGCAACGAGCTGCCACTTGGCACACGTTTGTACGGGAGCTTATTAGGGGGATGTTACGGTGTTTCTAGGAATCAAGTATTTTATTCCGGAAGAGGGGAGCCCCCCGACGTCCCTTGTTCCTTCCAAAGCGGTGGCGCCGTCTTCCCTTGCGTTCACGCTCCGAAAATTCAACCGGGAGTAGCATCTGAGGCACTCCTTCAGCTAAGCACACCGCAATTATGGCTGTTCCTCAGAGCGGTGCAACTGCATCAGACAGGCCTTCAAGGCAGCCATCTTCGTTGTACCATCCCACAGCACCGCCACAAACTCGCGCGTCCTTCCAGCCTATAGAGCCCACATGTTGGCTTGAATATCGGCGTAACTAGTGCCACCTCTTATCACAAGTCCACAAGTTGTGGGTGCTCGACTTAAGCAGGAAATTTGGGACATAAGTTTTTCGTGTGGAACATCCGGGCAACGCACCTGATACCGAAACTCTTGTATAACGTTTCACGTCACCTTTACCGAGGATTTTTTTCACTACTTTTACTGTACTCTATACGGTTCACAGCAAGACCTATATGATGGCAAATCTTAGCTTTAAACTGCACTACTGCACACCCCCTCAGGCACCTTGACCATTTTACGGCTCTGTGTCTCATGTGCCGGCGTTCTAACAGCGCTAAAAATAACTAGCTCCAACGTTTTGAATACAGAGCTGAATAACTGTCCAAATATTAAAGCCGTCGCTTCTCAGAAACAAATTTTATGACGCAGTTATAGAAGCACCTATTATTGCTCCAAGCGACACTGCAGCCACTGTTTCAATTACCTCTGACGATTAATGCCATTCTATAAAATACATGACTCCACCTTCTGGACCGTCAATTCACACCCCACTGAGACTAGAGCTGTCTGCACTGCTTTTGCCTTTTTTCAGAACATTTCTGACACCACAAAATTTAATATGCTGTTTTGGTGGTTCGGTATGTCATCATTGTTTGCGACTTTATTTTGCGCCATATCCCTGTCATTGACTGTGCTTGGTCTTAAGTCAAGTTTGTACTGTTCCTTTGGACGACTCCTATCATTCCCGCCTGGCTGTACCGTTCTCGTTCCACGGCGGTATACTTCTTTTTCATGCTCAACAAATCTATTTACGCCCCCTTACAAATCCCTCTGCAGCAGATGAGTTTTCCTGAATTCCACTATTTTAACCGTCAACGATGATGTCATAAACACAGTTCGCCGCGAGTCCATGGACCATCAGTGCTCTTTTCTGTACGAAGTCGAGCAAGTTTGACGGTGCTCGTGAATTCCCGTAATTTTTTTTTTACCTACGCGGAAACTTCTGCTATATTTAGTACGCCTTCAGGTATGTCAGACGAAGTGATTTTGGTTACGTTCTTCCCATGCATTGACGAAAATCTCCACAAAAGCAAACGAGCGGAGGTTACCACATAGCCTCGTAACTTTCGGCGTGTTTTTGATAACGGGCAAACCTCGGTAGACCGTGCCTCCTTTTCACAGATTCAATTCACACTGGGGCACATAATCCACTTTGGGTGTGCGTAGAGCGTATGTTAGGGACACAACCTCTCCAAATTGACGACCACGTTACTGAAACGCTTTAGCGAGGTGTTATTCGCACTTCGAGACTGCGGCATTCACCTCCACCACTTGTTTTAAAAAAGCCGGTGCTGTTAGGCTCCGCATTCATTATCACATTCATAACTCCGTCACACGCAGACTGCTGCCATCTCACACAGATCAATCCTGGGCTGCAATATTTACATCACGTTGATGATTAGCTCAACTACAATCAGGTTAGCTTATTCATGGCAAATTTGTAGCCACTGATGGAGTCGAGTGCAAGTTTGACGTCTTGGATCCCTTATACGACCCTTGTTCACAGCGTGCCTCTGGTACAAATGAGCTTTTTGAGCTTCTTCGATTGGCACGATGATAAGCTCAGACGTTTACGTCGCTTTAGAGCTCACGGATGTCGCTCACAGATGTTTTTTAACCACGAGGACAACTCAACTGACTGGCCACAGTTCAGTGAACAATTGTGTCAGACTTGTGACACGTCTACGTCGGGTGAGCACGCAGCCGAAACAAAGGTCGATGAGTGCGTTCAGCCCCTGACCTGTTGTACACGTCTTGCATATACGATGTTTAGTCTCTTTGTAAGCGTTCCAGCAAAGACAGTCCAAGCAAGGCGCAGTCTACCACATTATAAAGGGAATTTCCTCGTTTACGTTAAACGCAGATGCAGTGCCATGTCCGACCACGTTTGGTGATATTGTGATGACCTGTCAGCACCTCAGGTAGATATTGAAACTTCTACACACTAACACCTGAAGGAAGGTGAGAAATTTCCGCCTTTCACCTAAGACTCTGATTGCCAGAGTTCGAGCAACGCTTCATCACGGATCACCGAAGTGCGCGCCGTAGTTAGCTCTAGACCATTCGCATCACCAAGGCTTAGCCGGCTCCGCTTTTGCTCACGTCACACCTCATTGATACAGGCTCGTTTGGCGAACCCGACAACGTCCATGACTGATACGCATCAACGCTAATGTGATTTCTTCCTTGGATTCCACCGTACGCGTCTGATTTGACACGCGGGAAACAACGTTACCAGCTGGGACGTTTGTAAAGTGAAGCTTGTCGAGCTGTAAGAGAAGTCAGCGCGAAGACAGCTCGTCCGAAAAGCTTACGTTACTTTACGGGCTCAGAGTTCAAGAGACTAATGTCGCATGCTGAGACATCATATCACCTAAGTTTACGTTGCTTGAGGCTTTCGCCAAGGATTTGGGAATACCGCTGAGGAAGACGAGGGGGTCACACACTGAAAGGCGTCGCCGAATAAACTCTTTATCTTTTGATCTAAAAAACCTGCGCCACTCTTGACTCAATGATTCCGGAGTATCAGCGCTTTGAGCAAGTGGAAGGCTGGATTGCGCAAAGTTTAAGTGAATTCCGAATTCTGCTTTATTATCTTGTGTGGCACCACCACTGCTTTTTTCAACTCTAATGACAGTTCTCACAGACGGTAAGCCACTTAATTTGGTGAGATGGACGTGAAGACCACACGTGCGCCTCAGATTGCGCTCCAACCAATTTTCAATTATATCCCTGATTGAAGCGGCCTTCCGAGACAACTGATGACAACGAGCGTTAGGACAGTTTACACGTAGTCAGGACGACACTGCTTTTCGGTTTCAGGAGCCGGTGCCTTCCGGTACTGTTACCGCAAACCACTTTACCACAACCCTTCTGACAAACACCCATTTCCTTCACTTCCAAAGTGTCTGCCGTATCACGTTACAGATATAAGGTACTGGCCGTGCCAGGTATTACGTGGTATTTTTCATATTTCGCGGATTTTCTTTATCAGTCAGAATAAATGAGTACGCAATTAGTTCGTCGCTGAAAATACCGCAGTTAGATGCCCCTTGTCGGTACCTACAACTGCCTAATTTACACTTTGGTGATTAGGACAGTACTTCTTAAGTTAGATAATTAATTACAATTTATTAGTTAAGTCTCAATAACGAAATAATGCTGCCCGTTTCTCCACAGTTCTGCAAACATTATGCACTAGGTTTTCCTCCAGTTGCGCCATTACTCTTTTTAAAATCTCGGTGCATGATAGCTGGGACAGCCATTATAATTTCTCCACGTCCACACTTCAATGGCTCTACGCTTCGATGGTTTTTTAATTGGAGCTCAAGGGAATTAGGAAGTCACCCGATTTAAGGTCAATTGCTTCAAAAGAAATCGGCTTTATTGCACGAACTTCAGTCATTTAACTTGGTTATAGAAGGGTATCCCGGCTTGAGGAGGTGAGTCGATTGGAGGCGAGTTTCTTCAAAACAAATCGGCGTTATTACGTGAACTTCAGTACATTATCTTGTAAAAGAAGTGTATTGGTGATATTTCAGTGACTGCGTGCGTCAAATAGGCTGTTGTAGCATGTAGGTTTCGGCGGCGACGTCCGCGATTGCTCTGGAGTCTCTAAGTTAACTTGTTAATGTGATTACATATGAAAGGATAGGACTCGAAATGTTAACTATATACATTGAAACACGAATATACCCAGACACCCCAGTGGCAAAGGCTTTCCGGTGTCTGCCCTTTTCTGCTGCCCCCTGACCCTCGTCTCCCTCAAAATACCGAACGCTTTTTTAAAATAAAAAAAAACACGGCTTTTAAAGAAACTTCACAACACAGAGTGAAGAGGGCCTAACAATTATTGATGGTTTAGCAGGGCCTAAGCGCAATGCAGCCTATACGCATATTGTAATTTGTGTTTTCGTTCATTTTTACGCATTTCCTTAAGCCAAACATAATTCTGGCCACATCTGCTTGCAAGGAAGTAACAACCGAGTGAATCGGGAACCACGGCAGGCACGCGTGTTCAAAGTGGTGGAATTCCTAGCGAAGCAGAATCTGGACCCTGCTAAGGGCCTAGACTTCTTCCCGACGCAGGTAAACAGATTCGCGCGTAAAGCATTGGAAGCGCCTCTGGCGAGCACAGATAACACCAGCGCAGCTTCGCTTCAGCCGCCGATAAGGCGAATGTCACCGTATCGAGATGGGCCAGCCGGATGTGCCCACGCACTCTCCTCATCTGCGGCGCATCAATTCGCACATCGCGCTGGTGTGCAGTTTTTCCCGCTCCGGCCACCGCTCTCGTGCTCCCTTTAACTTTTGGAGCACCTGTACCTCCACTACGATTATAGCCCCAATTAAACTACGCTGCTCTGACACAGGTTATAAACGATGCTGATAGTTATTGCATTGGGAAGTAATGGCCCAAGCCAGGACGGCCAAAATAATTTCACCGCATCCGCCAACCAACTCACTTCATCTCCTGGATGTCACTACCCCTTAACAGAGTGAAAAGACCGTCACACATGTTTGGTCAATCGCAAAGTTGGGCGCGTACCTGCATGGACGTCCCTTTACTGTCATTAAAAATCACCCCGCCTTGCGGTGGTTCTTCGAAAGAACTCAGCGTATACCTAAGCCGCTGAAGACCTGAGGTAGCACTATGACGCCGAGAGCGTTATGGTGTGACAAAGGCTATACAAACAAAAAGATAGCACTAAAAATTCCGCCAGTCGAGCACCCTGATAGGGCCATGTGACAATGCAATTTGAGCAACTTAGCCGGCCGCACGCGCCTTGTATTGGATGGGCCGCCAGGCTGAAATACAGCGGCTGCACTGGGTTGTCAAAAACTCCCTCAAGGCGCCTGTCGCTTGCAAAGTATTTTAGTTCTGTTCCTTCGCTAATGACGCAACGCTTATACAAGTGTAACGAACGGTTGCACGTAGTGCAGAGGGGTAGACTGGCAGGGTATGAGTGTTGGTTCAAAAATTTCCACCACAGATTAATAGATTAATGGAAAGAAGAAAGTTGCTGGAGTGACGAAAATCGAGATGAGTTTTTGTGACACCGGGCCTCTTGATTGCAAATACTATAGTTCTCACAGGGTGTAAAATAAGAGCACTGATTTTTGCCAGGTATTGTTATCTACTTGTTGTAAATATACTTAGAAAAATATGGAAGAAATGTCACGTACGATTATCGTGCTCGTCCCGCACCTATCCACTTAAGACATCCCAATCTTACTTAAAGCAGACTTCTTTGCAGTAGACGCTAGAGCCACGCCGAGGGCAATTTTTAAGAGACCTCAAGGGTGCCTTCGGCAACTCGGTTACGCCACCATTCCGAAAAGACTGTCTGCTGGGGTGCTGCGAAAGACTGCGAATACGCCAACTGTTTCTTTCTGACCACCACGCTGCAATCAAGGTGGGAGACCCACAATTTCAAGCCTTCTCATACGGAAGTAGAAGCAAGCCAGTGGGTGGTCATATCCCCAATACATTACCATCGTCCTGATTAAGCAACCAAAGGAATTGAACAAAATCACAGGCGCTATACGATACTATTGCAAACGCTATACGACGGTATTACAGACGCTATATTGCAGACGCTATATGACGCTTTACGACACTATACGACGCTGTACGACGCTATACGCCACAGCCTAGCGCAGCATTTACGCTGCCGATATAACAATTTGGGTGAGCAAGGGTTCGGCGGAAACCACGCAGGATCGCCTACAACAGGCACTAGACGCAGTATGAGCCTACGTTAAGGACTGCGACATCACCTGCGCGGTTGAAAAATCACACCTTCTCGTGGTGCAGAAACACCACCCAGATCATACCTCCTACATTGACGTCGTGTTGGATGCTTCAAGATCTCTCCAACGCCCCATTTCAATATTCTAGGCATGGCTTATCACGAAAATTGCAAAAAACACGCAATTAATTTAGAAGCTGTACTCCTCAACCGCACAAATCGTGTGGATTGCCTTCGCATATGCAGTGAAAAACACGGAAAGAAGGAACAAAAATTGCTGAATCTAGTTCATCCTTTGTGTCATTTCAAGAATAACGTATAAGTCGACCCCAACTCCAAACTGCTTGAGGCAGAACACCGGATAATCTACACCGTCATACGGAAAGCCTAAAAACAAGCCCTCGCAAGTTTGAAAAGCAATTTGATTTCTGGAGAGTTGCTCTAGGAGTGTGCACTACCATACACGAATTTACAAAGGCGCACCGAGACGTCTAAAAATGTGACGAAGCACTACGCCGACATTATGTTACGTACTCACGATCTTGGGATACACATCTTTCATAGAAATTGAGACTGCCTAAAACATACCCCTTGAAAGTAGATCACAGAAAAGATGGTTCAACTTACAGAAGACTTGAACTCCCTACACTACAAAACGCAGGAAAATGGCCAGGTCGCAAACCCTTGAAAAGCAGTACGGCGACAAGAACAACGGTACTCACTGACGGAGCTCATTCTACCCGGGCAGAAAAACCCCGGTACAGAGTTTCCCCGCTGGTCGTAATACAAGTGTCATTATTCGCCACGCTACCATCTTCATAATGGAAGAAGCTGCTATCGCACTAGCTCTTTATCGAACCCAAGCAGAGACCATCATTACATAATTGCAAGCGGGGTGTCAAAATTTCTAAGGAGTTCTACAGATTCCTAAGAATGTTTAAGGATTTCTTATAATTTCCAATAAATCCATGAAATTCCGGCCAAAAACCTCACTAAGGGAGCATCAAGATAATTTAGACACCTGCCCACTCATACCTTCCCGGCAATTCAGCGGCTGACGCTCAATTCTGATATCTTGCTCGCCTGCCACCGCAGGAGGAGGACAAGAGGGCCAGACACTCGCTGATGACATGCAATGATGTCACCCAACACAACGACCTCACACGAAGCAGATTCCTGCCGGCCGCAGGAAAGTTAAAAATACGGGAGGTTGCAATCTGACAACACTACAATATAAAACCCCGTATGCCGGCACTGCCACAATCCAGGTACGGTCTACCATATGGTTTTCGCATTCCAGTCAAACCCAGGCCTTGTGCCAAATTTTAATCCACAATGCGAGCAGTGGGAGAGTGAACTTTCCAGCTCGGACCCAGGCAAGCAGATTTGCTCACTGAAGGGACAAGGCGCCAGGCCGCCCCAACGCAGTACTGCACTAAAGACCCCGCCCGCTAACCAGTTCGATTTCAGTTTTAAATACAGCTTTTTCCTCTTTCACCACCGTCTACTAGTGACATACACTTGTAAAACAGTTTCAGCGGGATCCACATATTACCGAAGGAGTATAGAAACTTTTGTGTCACTTTGCTGTGGAACGTAAATTAGAAATTTTTTTATGGAGAGACCGGTAATCGGGAGCAATTTTCTAATGAGTAACCTTCAGCGTGCGTATTGGGACCAACTTGTATTTCCAACTGCACACAGCCGAGACACTCATTGGCCAAGCATTATCTTGACTTCGATGTCGCCTGTTCAGCTGACTACGTTTTCCCAATCTTCTCTATAAAGCCTTCGCACTATGAAAATAACCAATTAACACCCCATCCTTTTATGGAGCAGATAACACTGGAATCAACTAAGTACAGTTGCACATTCTGCGTTAGCAGCTGTAGCGGCCGATCTGTGGGCACCAACTTGGACCGAGGAGCTTCTAGAATATCCAAGAATGAGCTCCTGATTCAGACAAAAATGTCAGCGATGCCTCGTGGGTGGTTATGCCGCACAATCTGAGCGCGCAACCATTGCGGGGGTATTTAGAAGGTGAAACAGGCATAGAACTAGATTCCTTTGTTTAAATGTTTTGCATGCCAGGACTCCATAGACGACAGGGGGTGAGGTAGTAGAAGTGCGACGGGAGACGGAGAGCGAGATAACTGAGGCCTTATCGTAGCAGACAATGCATACCTTAACGTGCTAGCCTTGGCCCGCGTCGGAAACGTCGAAGCATCCAAATTCTTACGAAACAGTTCCGGGCGCCGTTCGTGCCCCTCATGGTTGTCATCGCGTTGAGATGTATTTTGGTTATTCTTTTTCGGGGGTAGAGGGAGAGAGCTGGGGGCTTTTGGCGTTGCAGCAGGGAGTCGGGAGTCAGACGTCTACCAGAGACGTCGTCTCACCGTTTGGAGCCGATGGCCAGCACGCGGGCGGAAAGTGTTGCGAGTGAAGTGTGCACCTTTAGCCTTGTTGTGTATGTAAACTAAGTAGGGTATTGGAATGAATAGCGTTTCAGTCTCGTCCGCCCAGCCGCTGGAAGAGCCTCCAGTCCTGCAACAAGTCCCACTGTCCCCTCAGAGACCTTTACGAAAACGAGGAAAAAACGTGACTGTCGCATCCTCGAAAGGAGTTGGACGTAGGGATACCTAGAGCACGCAGTGGCCGCGGGAGCAGGGCCACGAAGGACGTAGGAGAGCCCAGTGGAGAACATGGCCCCCTGGTGCTGCACTCCTGTTGTGAAACAGTGAGAAGGCAAGTGGTGCAGAAAAGGAGTTTCTGACGTTTGCAGCGGACGCGAAAAGTTCTCACGTGACGGGAGGTAGAAAACGCTGACACGAGTAAATAAACAGAAGACCGAAATATGAAGCTGCGAGAAGATAACTAGCCACGTTTCGGAAAAAAGCAGAGATATGTGAGAATAAAATCGCCGATGCCGCATGAAACTTTGAAGAGTAATCACAGAAGATGTTCGTTGGCGTTCACAGGAAAGAAATGAAGATCGAGCTGAAGATGGTGGACGCGAATGTTGGAGAGCTTTGGTGACATTGCCCGAGTAGGCTGGCGACGGTTGGTGTTTGTAGGGGTGCTATGTGAATTAAGGGAGGCAGTGTCTTGGGACGAACGTGTGTTGCAAGTGGGAATTCGGAATTAGTCCGTGTTTTCAGTGGTCCTTGGATTGGTGGCAACAAAATGGCTGTGTGAACGGCGCTCTTTTGCCTATTGCCCTGCAGGCTTATGTGGTCAAAAACGCTGAGGTTGCGGGAATCAAAAATTCTCAACAAAAGCACAGCCGATGTGAGCACAGGCCCGGAGGGGGCAGGCGAGATGGGAAACGCAGGGATGACAGCAGGAGTATCACAAGCGAAAATGCTGATGGTTCTCAAAACAAACTAGATATATGGCTAAAGTAAAGCTGGAGTTGTTCAAATTGTGTTCCCAGGCGGTGGCGCTGGAATCTGACAGAGGGGTGCATTCTAGTATCGTGCGCAGCTAGACATCGTTGAGCAATATGTTACCTCAGATGCCCATGGACGAAACTTTAGTACCGGAGTTTTTTAGCTCTTTCAACGTTCCTGAGGGGGACTGGGCTCTAACGATTATGCCTTACCTTAGCGACGGAGTTACAGCTTTGCGATGATTAGCGGGATAGAGGAAATGTTGCCTTACAGCGAGTTGAAGTGGCTGGTGCTAAAGCAACTGTGTCTGTGCCCCGCCGAGTACAGAAGAATGCTTGAAACCGCAAAAAGGGTCGTAATGAGTCTTGGCATTGATTTGCGAGGTGGCTGCAGGGCTACGTCTCCTATTACGTTAATACACGGGGCATCCAGAAGGTGGAGGACCTGACAGAGATTGTTGCAGCCGACAAACTCAAGGCAGCGCTGCCCCAAGATGCCCAGAAACACGTGGCACTCCAAGAAAGCATGGATTAGCTGCGCCTTAATGAGCTAGCACACGTCGCGGAGGTAGTAGAATAAATTCGAGGGTAGCTACCTACACCGCATTTGCCGGCTATCTTTAACGACCCGAATTATACGCGACGGAGAGGGTAGGGAGCTGGTGGTGCACGACAAGGTAGTGGTGAAACAGGCGATGTTCAGTGCTCCGTACGCGACAGCAAACGCCCGCACCGTTACATTATTCACGATGGAGAGCCGATGGCTGGTGAGGCTTTACATCCACGACAATGTTTTTGCTGTGGCCGACGCCGCCATCCCGTAAGAGAGTGCCAGGAAACAGACCCTAACGTGTTTCGACTAGTGGTATGGAGCTCGATTACTCTGGTGAACCCAATCAACGGTTTTGGTAGACAAAATGCTAACGGTCCGCAAGTGAAGTCAGCCACCCCCGGAGACCTGTGGATAATAGCAGAATGGTCAGATATTTGGGCTCACATAGACTCAGGAGCAGACATAACTGTTGGGAGAAAGTCAATGGCACAGCGTAAAATAAGAGCAGCACAACGACCGCGACGTCGCAGTGATGCGGTGGTGCTTCTATTTACAAAATGGCAATGAGTGAAAGATGATGCAGCTACAGCAAGATCTGCTCCTGCGCGATGACTGGCACCGATGATAATCGCGCCGATGCAGCGATGATGTTAATGTTGCTTCAACATATTCTCCGGCCACACCAAAGCCCTGGTTAGTACGCGTTCTGCACGTAGAGTGAGTTCGTCCTTGTCGATCCAGTGCGTCAGTGAGAAGGCGACACTGCAACTGGGGCCGTCGTTTGAGCACACGATGATTGTGTCTGTTCAGTCCACGTCGCCACGCTGAAATTCCTAGCCTGTCTTCGACGGCCTTGTACACGACTAGGGGTTCTTTAGGGTTTTCCCCTCCACCATGAAAATAGTGTCTTCAAAGCTCACGCTTCTTTTCTGAGCTCTGTACTTTCATTATTCAGGTTTCATGGTGAGATGCATTCTTGTTGCTCGAAAGGTGTCTGTCCCGATTGATTTCTTTATAATGTGCTGTCGAGTCAGTGCAACGACACTCTCAAGATATGTCGGAAAACTGTCAGGGTGTCACCCTTTAGTGTTCTGCACCACTTCCTTGTTTATTGCAAATATTTGTGTTTCATCTTGTCCTTTCAGTAGTCACAGATGGAACACGCGTGATCCGCTGCTCGAGATGTTAGCTGCACAGAAATCGCGCTGTATATGTGGGATTCTATAAGCTTCTTATCTTTCCCGCGGTCATGTCGGCGGACTCTTCGAATGCATTCGAGAGCAAGGCATCTTTTGTTCGAGGGTCACCCGCGGTCAACGTTTTAATCTCACGTTGGGCTTGCAAAAGAAAATCTGACGCATCTGAAGTTTCTCTCATCGAAACTTCTTCAGAGTTCTCAAATCACGTGGGTCAACGAATTTTCCTAGCCATGTATAAAACTCATTGAAGTTTTTAGATGAAATATTTATCTCGTTGATCTGGCGCTGTTCTTTGGATTCATATTTTTTGTCTTCAAATTCATACTATAAACGGATCATAGCATAATTTCATTTTTTATTTTACGTTGGTTGCAAATTTCTCATCTAGGTGCTAGATGTCATAAAGCGGGTCATAAAGCGGTTGAATTTTCTCATTTAAGAGTCTCAATTCAACTTCAGTTTTCTGTAATTGGTGCAGAGAGCTCGTCAACACGTCGCAAAGATCTGTCGTCATTATGGAAAAATCTAACGTGGCTTCAGCGTGTCTGCCTAGTTCACGAGCAATTAACTGTGTTTTTCGACTTTTCGTGCACAGTTCACACAGACGAATTTTACACAGGCGCATGTCATGCTCTGTTCGTGCGTCAAAGGAAGTCCGTTTTTTATTGCGCAATGAGCTGTGGCACCCCACTCATCTTTTGCAGAATCGCTTTCTAGACCCATCGAAGAAAATAGTCGGAGGCAAGGCTGCCTCATCGTTTTGGGTGCCCATCGCCTCGGTTGGCCTTTGGTAGCACCTTTAGCCAACCATCAAGCACATTTGGCCAACCATTTGGCCAGCCTTTGTATGTGTCCATCATGAGAGTCCGTCGTCGGCATCGAGGGGTCACCCTTCTAATAGGAAAAACCTCGGATGGCTCCGAATCGCAGAAGACCTACTTCCCTGGTTTATCGGCAGGAAAATATAAAAGAGGCGAGAAAAGGCCACGACATCCAAGTGATGCGGTGGTGGTTCTACTTACGAAATGGCGGTGAGTGAAAGGCGAAGCAACACGAGCGAGAGCATCTCCCGCGTGAAGATGGGCACCGATGAAGACAACTACATTGGTGCAGCGATGATTATAATATAGCTTCAAAATGCAGACGAAGCTCCGGGTTGCAGTGCACCGACACTCGGTAAACAATAAGGTTACTGGTGCAGCGACGATAATAATAAAGCTTCATGATGCCGTGCATCGACGCTCGGGCACGGCGTAGAGGCACGTGCCTGCCGTTGAGACTAGACAAACAAGATTCGCATGACTCTTTGTGCGGTTAGAGAGAAACTAACGAGGGACGTGGAGTGCTCGATAACAGTCAGTGACCACGATTTGCTGGTAAACACTGAAACCGAAAAATCCTTGAGGAACAGCTAGCTGTTACGTAGAAGCCATTGCTGAATGCAGCAGGCTAAGTAGAGAAAGGACGTGAGCAGCATGAAGAACCGAGCCAGGTTGATACTCGAGTAAGCGTTCCGCCGTAGCAGTTGGGAGAGGAAAGCATGAGGGCCTCTTGACAGCATGAGCAGGGAAATCAGCGGCTGTGATGTATCGGCGTTGTTTACTTCCTTTCTGTAGTGTGTTTTGTTCTTCTGGATGCTGTGCATTATGTCACCTTTGTTTTCCGGGGACCAGTGCTTTTGTGAGTTTTGTGCTGTTATTGTTACTAGAGCCATTTGTTTTCATTGCTCCTGCCATTTCCCTTTACAGATGTTTTCACTGGGTTCACGTTTCACCTTATCACAAACTGTAAACAAAGCAACAGGGAGAGGTTCCGAAGTAAAAAAATGTAGCAGAACTTAAGGTGTCAAGGTTTCACTTGCCAGTACTCCGCGGACGACCGGGGGTTGAGGTAGTAGAAGCGGCGACAGGAGACGGGGAGTGAAAAAATTGGCCGCGTATCTGCTCCTTTCGTTGCAAATGCCGTCAAAAGACGATAGTCTTTATCGGCTTTTGCCAAGTAAATGCCTCCCTATGCTTTCCCGCTCACCTCTCATGTTGTTCCTCTTGCGTCGCACCCCTCCCCAGGTAAAGACGCCAAAGGTTTGCTTAAATCATTTTAAATTTCCCGCGTTCCACTGCTCCAAACCGGGTGTCTCGATGCGAACGCTGCCGTACGGCGAAGACGCGCGTTAATCGAGGCGCCCTACTTCAACGTTTCTAGGACCGCGTTTCCCTACTCCACGTGCGTTGCAAGCAGAGCGTGGTACCTATCTAGTAGAACCTTCCGTTATTGTTGCCGGTTGATTTCTTAAAATGGCGCCAGAAGCAATAGTGGCGCGGGCGACAGCAGGCGACGGCGGAGTGAATTTTTTTTCTGGAGTTGATGAAGTATTTAACTGCGCAAATTCAAGCATGTTTGATCTTTTTATAAAGGAACACTGCAAATATCACTTCTGTATTGATTTTTTGTCTCATATTTGCGTAATGTTTTGTTCTTCTTCAACAATGTTGACAAGTACGAACATTACACAGGACATAGACGGGTAGATTTAGCTGTGACTATATAAGACTATTGCGCAGGCATTGTTTTGCTTTGGCCGGGTGGCTGAATCGAGTCACAGACAGACAGTCAGACATACAGACAGACCAGAATTTCTGGGTTTAAGTAGCCCAAGAAAGACTATCGTCTTTAATAATTGAGGCGCTGTCGTAGCGGACAATGCTATAACTTCGCGTGCTGGCCTTGGCCAGCGTGGGAAAAATCGAAGCGACCAAATTCTTAGGAAAATATTGCGGGCGCTCTCTCTGCCACTAATGGTCGTCATCGCGTTGAGATGTGTTCTGATTGTTAATTTTTTTTTTGGTGTGGGGGAGGTGGGTGTTTTTGGGGGTGCAACTGTAAGGCGGGTCACTGAGCAGGTCAGAAAGGTCGGTTAAGCGTTTGAAGCCGATAGCAGGCAGATGGCCCTAACGTGTTGGGAGAGAAGTATGCACCTTTAGCCTTCTTGTGTATGTAACCTAATGCGGTTTAGACCCAGTAGAGGTTTAGTCTTGCCCGCGCAGCCATTGAAACTTTCTCCCTTCCTGCAGCGAGTCACATTGTCCCCTCACGAGTTGTCACGAACCCGCCGAAGAAACATCATTGTTGGCTTAGAATGAGGCCGCGAAGTGGCTGGCCAAGATAATCCACACACTAGAAGGCGCTGTTAAATAGCGTAAGGGAGTTATGATGCGTCAGCACAAGCACCAAATTGCAGGCTAGTAAAAATTGCTGGCGGTGAAAAGGAACAGGATATATTTGTTTTCAAACGACGAGCGTTACATGACATTAGAGATACCACTGTTAATTTTGTTTCGCGTATATATCATTTGCCGCCTTAAACAACCATAGAAGAGGTCCTATATAATAGGGAAAGGATTTTTGTAGAAACCAGACATTAGTTCAAGGTGTTTAAACAAAAAACCTGATTTGTGATTTTGTACGCCGGTAGTTTGTCTTCACGCCTCTAATGACGTTCAATAATGGTAATTTAGTTTTGTTTTGTTTTAATTTCAGGTGACAAGCGTAAGGCAAGAAAATATTGCGGATGCTTCAGTCCGTACGTCAAGGATGGTTCCAGAGCGGAATAGCTATTGCCTTGGGCCTTGTCCCAAACTCTGATGGTACTTTACAGAAGAAATTGGTTTTTATAACCCAAAAGAATTGCTAAAGACTTTTAAAATGAGCTCACTCAAATAAAGCTCAACCACCCGGTGTTTTCAATCTAAAGATACTCTTTGGCGTGGAAACAAGGTTGCCTCTGTCCGTAAATTACACAGGCGTGAAAACAGACATGGCACCAGACAGAGGAAACAGCAGTTGGTTTTATATGCAGAAAATTCCAATTGCGCGATAAAAGGTTTCAGAACTAAATACGCTTTCCGAGCTAGGAATTTTTCGCTTAATAAAACGTAACCCGTAAAAGGCGACTGGCACAGCTTGGCTTTGTATTTTCCAAAAAGAATCTTGAAGCCTTCAATAAAAAAAAATAAAATGAATCTATAAAGAAACTCCTGCTGTGTGCATGTGCTTCAAAGAGGAAAGAGCTTTACTTTCTCAAATAACTAGAAATCGTCGTACAACAGCCAGTAAAATTCGTTCGAATTTTTGCTTTTGGTCAAAAGTGTTGCATATTCACAAGTACATTCAATTCAACTCAATTAAATTACATTTTACTGTTCCCAACAAACAGTGCATACAAGGTAAATACATGAGGAGGTCCTAACCTCTGATATTTCTGGGAGTCATACCAGTCAGTTGAATACTTGCCCGAGAGAACTTGAGATAAGTCCGCCGTTTTCGCATTTCTAATTTCTTCATACACGAACACAGGCGAGCACCAATTATCAGGCATTGGTGCAGCCACAGGGAAAGGATGGGTAACGTGATGAGCTTACTAGCCCTACTGGTTCTTTCGAGTCCGTCAGCTTTATGGCTGATCGCAAACACCTTCCCTGCTTCGTGCCTGCTTTTTGGTAATAAAGCTGATACGGTAGTACCATTTCCAATACCCATAGTTGATTGATTGATTGATTGATTGATTGATTGATTGATTGATTGATTGATTGATTGATTGATTGATTGATTGATTGATTGATTGATTGATTGATTGATTGATTGATTGATTGTGGGGTGTAACGCGCCGACGCAATGCAGGCGATGAGGGGCACCGTAGTGGAGGGCTCCGGATTAATTTTGCCTCCTGGGGATCTTTATCGTGCACCGAAATCTCGTACACACGGGCGTTTGTGCTTTTCGCCTCCATCAGAAAAGCAATACCCATAGTTCCCTTCGTGCTAAAAAAAAAAAGTATTTCCTTACTCTGCTCCAATGCTCACGAGAGCTGTGTGGTATTTCGTAGGAATTTTTACATGTGAGTATTTTGTTGCTTTTTTTTGGGTAACGTAGAAACTAATCCTGGCCGCCATACTCTTCGCAGTGCCAGCTCAGACGCAGATAGACAACAAACTCCTGCACAAGCCACCGCCATATTCGAAATTCTCAATAGTAATTATTTATTTATTTGTTTGTTTAATTATTTGTTTTTTATTTATTTATTTATTTGTTTATTTTTATTTTTGTTTATTTATTTATTTATTTATTTATTTATTTATTTATTTATTTATTTATTTATTTATTATTATTTATTTATTTATTTATTTATTTATTTATTTATTTATTTATTTATTCTGAGAAATATTTGTTGTGTGGGAATGTTTCAATATTTGGGGGAATTCTCATGACGCAGTGACATGTAGTTTGGATCTCGGAAATACTGTTTTTTGTTGATACAGCTTTTATTATAGTATATGCCGTGGAAATTTTTCAACCTTAGTTTTATACGTTTGGACGGGAGTGGTTACCAGCTCAAGGTACCTTTAATCGGCTAGATGCCTGCAAAAGGGTCATAATTTTTAACAACAAAACGCGCTGCCTGGTTTTGCAGCTTTTTATCTTTCTATAAGATTGTCCTGGTGTGGGTTCAACGCTACACACACGTACTCAAGCATACGTACGACATGCATAAAATAGTGTGTTTTTTTTCCACTTTTCTGGATGCATCTTACCCGCCGTGGTGGTTCAGTGGCTAAGGCGTTGCGCTGCTAAGCACGAGGTCCCGGGTACGATTACCGGCCGTGGCGGCTGCTGTTCTGATGGAGGTGAAACGCAAAAAAGGAAAAACGGCAGTGTGTACGAGATGTCGGCGCATGTTAAAGATCCCCAGGTGGTAACAATTATTCCGGAGCCCTCCACGACGGCGCGCCTCATCGCCTGCGTTGTGTCGGCGTGTTAAACCCTACAATCAACATAACCAGTCAACATCTGGATGCATCTTTATAATTTCTACGGATAAAATACAACACTCTACAGGCATTTGTATTGATGTACTCTACATTTTTATCATACATGCGTGGCTGAGTTAAGTATACGCCTGGGTATTTGTATTCCGTGAAGCTACTGGTTATTCTATCCGTTTATTTTATAGCTTCCGTGGTTATAGCTGATTTTTTTGTAATCCGGAGGTGGGTATATTTTTTTATGTTTCACCGCATGCCCCATCCGTCACACCACCAGAGCTACCATTTTCAGGTCTGTCTGTATTGTGTATGTGCCGTTTACTGAATTTATCTGCTTGTTAATAACACAGTCATGAGCAATATATTTGATTTTGGACTTAACGTTATCTGCTATATCACCTATATCAATAAATAATTATAATGGTCCTTGTACGCTTATTTGGCGTACGCCATAACTCATCACACTACAGCTGTTGAAAACCACACATTGCTCGTGGCTGGTCAAGTAGTCGCGTATTCATGTATGAATTTTACGGATAATGATAAGGGATGCAATCTTATAGTCAAGATTGCTATGAGTTTCAGAATTCAAAGCTGCGCAATGATCAAGAAAGTTTGCCTCTGCTGGTGCATTATTATCAAGGGCATGTGATATTGTCACGAAGTCAAAGACGGCGTAGTTGCCTTCAAGGAAAACAAGTTTATTGAAGCGAACTTGTGGCCCCCTAACAACCAAAGTACACAGGCGGCGAAGCAGCAGTCAACAAAGTGACGTGCGCGAGTGAGAGTCGCCGAGTCGAATGCCGCCGCGTCTGCTCTGCGGGAATTTGTCTTTGGGCGCGAGTGTTTCTCGAGCCATCGATTTCATCCAGAACACTGTAGATCAAAGCAGATTATTCTAGGCTGTTGGCGTTAGTTCGAAATGCTCTCCCTATCAAAAAAGATGACACGTGCGGTATAAAAATGAAGAATGGAACACAGGCTTCACTTGGCACACCGGTAACACCCATAACACAGACGATACAGCCCGGCGGAGCCCGTCGGCAAAAACAAAACATAACCAAACCTAATGCATGGTTCGCGGCAATATACAGAATGCTTAAATTCTACCAGTTGGGTATTACATGTAAACCGATGCTAAAGCCATGCTCAGAAGGTGTAAGTTAGTTACAAAGCTTAGGTAGTGAAATATTATATATATATATATATATATATATATATATATATATATATATATATATATATATATATATATATATATATATATATATATATATATATATATATATATATATATATATATATATATATATATATATATATATATATATACGATAGAGAAGTCAAACTGAAAAACATAACATTTATTCTAACGTTTCGACCGGGCGCCCGTCTTTTTCAAAGATACAAATAGTGCAGATCAGTTGGGTTTAAATACATTTCAGTTGTGGGCGGGGCAAGAAGATGTATCAAGCATATATATATATATATATATATGTATATAGAAAATAAGGGTTGGCAGTCAAGAAAACCTCGGAAAGCAAAGGGGAGGTTGTGGTGGGTCATAGATGAAGATGAAGAATTTTTTGAGTCGGAAATCAAGTGGTGAAAAAATTCCCGCCAGGTGGGATCCGAACCCACAACCTCCAGAATACCGGTCTGGTTCGATAACCACTACGCTACCGGCGGGGCTGTTTCCCCAGCACTTTCTCGGGTATTTATGTTAAGGTAATTTTGTTTCCTGCACTTGGGGGTGGTAGCTAGTGCCACTCGGACAACTCGGGGTGAAGGGGACCTTCTTTTTAACCCCCGGGCCGTGACTCGAGTGTCTACGACATGTCGAAAGTGGTCGACCAGCGCTGAACCCTCTTAAGCTCCCTTTGGGACCAAAGCTGCCAGAACACAGGCCCTCGCTAAGCATGTAAGGAATCAGAAAATGGGAAATGAGGGGCTCCGTGAAAATAAGACAGAAAATAAGGGTTGGCAGTCAAGGAAACCTCGGAGAGCAAAGGGGAGGTTGTGGTGGGTCATAGAAAGAGATGAAGAATTTTTTGAGTCGAAAAGAAAGTGGTGAAAAAATGCCCGCCAGGTGGGATCCGAACCCACGACCTCCAGAATTCTGGTCTGGTGCGATAACCACTACGCTACCAGCGGGGCTGTTTCCCCAGCACTTTCTCGGGTATTTATGTGAAGGTAATTTTGTTTCCTGCACTTGGGGGTGGTAGCTAGCGCCACTCGGACAACTCGGGGTGAAGGGGACCTTCTTTTTAACCCCCGGGCCGTGACTCGAGTGTCTCGACACTCGAGTGTCGTGTCCTGCACTTGGGGGTGGTAGCTAGCGCCACTCGGACAACTCGGGGTGAAGGGGACCTTCTTTTTAACCCCCGGGCCGTGACTCGAGTGTCTCGACACTCGAGTGTCGTGTCCTGCACTTGGGGGTGGTAGCTAGCGCCACTCGGACAATTCGGGGTGAAGGGGACCTTCTTTTTAACCCCCGGGCCGTGACTCGAGTGTCTCGACACTCGAGTGTCGTGTCTCGACACTCGAGTGTCGAGACACTCGAGTCACGGCCCGGGGGTTAAAAAGAAGGTCCCCTTCACCCCGAGTTGTCCGAGTGGCGCTAGCTACCACCCCCAAGTGCAGGAAACAAAATTACCTTAACATAAATACCCGAGAAAGTGCTGGGGAAACAGCCCCGCCGGTAGCGTAGTGGTTATCGCACCAGACCAGAATTCTGGAGGTCGTGGGTTCAGATCCCACCTGGCGGGCATTTTTTCACCACTTTCTTATTTTCCAAATTCTTTATCTTGAGCTACTACATCCTCCCCTTTGCTTTCCGAGGTCGTCTTGACTGCCAATTCTTATTTCTGTCTTATTTTCAACGAAGAGGTTATCCCACCAGACCGGTATTCTGGAGGTCGTGGGTTCGGATCCCACCTGGCGGGCATTTCTCTCCACTTTCTATGACCCACCACAACCTCCCCTTTGCTTTCCGAGGTTTTCTTGACTGCCAACCCTTATTTTCTGTCTTATTTTCACGGAGCCCCTCATTTCCCATTATATATATATATATATATATATATATATATATATATATATGTATATATATATATTATGTAATGAAATGTATGTTAATCAAATGAGGTCAAAGAAATTAGCTTATAATTTTGCACATTTTTCCTACCACCCTACATCAGGTATCGTGGTTACATCCTGGTTTGTGGAACAATGCCTGATTTAAGGGAAATTTTTAAATATTAGGTAAATACCTTGCAATTATGCCATGCCACTCCAAAAGAACCAATGGCGATAGTCTATCTGATACGAGATGTCTTCGAAGTGTCCAATTCACGTGCGAGACGATCTATACCTGGAACATCTATAATGATTCCCGTGAATTGGGTTACGTCCGTAATAAATTACCATACAAGAGCAGCTGCTGTTGTTTTGTGAAACAACGGACCGGAGAAATGCATTGACGGTTTAGATTACACAGTGACACCATCCACTAATAAACATTGCATAGAAATGTTGCCTTTTCTAGTTTTCTTTACGTATTTCCAAAATTTTTTTAGGGTTTTTCCCGAGGTACAAGCTCTACCCACTAAAACATTGTTTCTGTGCATTTTTATTCCACTTTTATCCTTACTGTTAGCGTCTTTCAAGGCATGCTCGTTACATTCACTACTATTTTTGCAGAAACGTCGACAGGCTTGCCTTGCTTGCGAAATTCAGGGGTTGACAAAGGTTTGATGTGTTTTTCAGTTAAGTACTTCAAAAGTACAAAAGGTTCAGATTTACATTTTACTTTATTGCAATAGAAACACAAAAGATCTTCTAAGACGGAGAACATAGATTGAGGTAGCCGAATGATTTTTTCTAAGTACGATTTAAATTACGCAGAGATAGCTTCATAATGACCTTGGTGAAACACAAAATTACGCCCATCTTCCCGCGAGGGAACCCTGGTGTAATGCGACGCATCGGGGGGTTCAATTGGTGTATCCGTTGGGTTGATTCTCTAAATCGCGTGAAACGTGTTGTGAACGCATATGATGCATTTCCATCACATGCGGGTGTTCCTATACGCGGGACGATGGGCGTAATGGTTCTGTCACACCACTCACTGAAGGGACCGTCGCTTCCATCACGTCTTCATCGGAAGAATCAAGTCAAGCACGAAGTAGTCAAGCAAAGTCACGGCAAGTGCGAGAGCGAGCGCTTGACTGAACCGCCGCAGCGCGATACCCGCTTTATATTCACAGCGCTTGAAGGAGAGGAGACAATGGAGGAGAGTCGCGCGTGCGCGCACTTGCGCGCGCCGGGGCAGTTGTTAATGCAGCGTTACGCAGCGAAGCGCGCCCGAACAAGCGCGCCAGCTGTGGTACGCTAATGAGCCGGAGTGAGTGTTGCACACAGCTGTGGGAGAGAAGAACGGAGGAGGGATGCGGACGGACGGCGTGACGACGACGCAGGAGGGACATGCCTCAGAGCAAGAGATGCGTTGCATCTAAAAACTTGGCGAGGGTATTGCATTCGATTCAAAGCACTAAGTAACAATAATTCTGTTATAGCCACTCTGTGGTCGCTTGTGCCTGGAATAACGCATACTTCATTAATAATAATTTTGTCGTTACTTTACATCAAATCCCATGTGCATTCTACCTGGCAAGTTCTGAAACGTAGTGGTTGTAGCAAAGCATAGACACTAATTGTTTAAACTTACAATAAAACTGAAAAGTATTGTTCGTCGATGTTCCTGCATTCCAATCAATTTCGGGCAAAAAAATAGCCCCCGAAAATTCATCCCTCACGTGTGACTGGTAACAGTACGTTTTTCGGGTGCCTTTTCACAGCGTGTTTGGTGTGCGATAAAGTCTACAAATTTATATAATTTTTCTTTAAAAAAACACTAGACACCATACAGACTCCGTATCGTAATCAAAAAAGTGTCTGACAGTTATTCTACTTAAAATGTAGAGAAATAACATCTTCCCCCCCTCTTTTTCCAACCTCTGGCGATGTCGATGTCTGTGTTTGCGGTAAACAGTATACCCGAAAGGAAGCACATCTGTGCTTCGCACATTTACCTCCAGCGATGAGTTTGTGCCCATAACAACTTGCGGCTCAACAGTAGAAGCCCAAGACAAGAATTACTCTACTTTATTTTTGATACTATGACAATTTACGAGAACAACGGTTAGAACGTCCGGCAAAATGCATGGCTTACCGGTCCACGTTGTAATTTTAAGGCACAGAGTGCGTCATTCGCTTACTCTTGATAGCATGGTCGACCTAGGTTTCGGGACAGGAGCCGGTTCATTTTCTTACAGTTTCCTCGGTAAAACATTCGAAGGCAAGAAGCAGCATGTCAAAGTGGAGGTAAACGCGGCTGTCTTTATTCTGCTTTTTTTTCCTTTGCGTAGCTTGAAAGCTTCGGTACTTTTATGGCAAAGCAGTATCTCTCTCACCCACCCCCTCCCAGTGTTCATTCCGGTGAGGCAGATTTACTCGCCGCCGCTCCTGGGCTCCTCGTCGCCACTGCCGACCCCTCTTTTACAATGGTTATCACAATGATTATTCCCCTCGCCACCACTGATGCTTCTTTCTCAAGTTCCGCAGTCGGCTGACAGTGTCCATGAGCCGTTACCAGACGATTGCGGAGAATAAACACCAGCGTGAATGGTCGTAAAGACCTCCAAAGCCGCCGCCCCCGCATCCACCGAAAATGTAGCCGCCGCCGCTGCCGCTTCAAATTCCACCTCACCCACTAACTGCGCGCTTCTGCCGCTTGAAAGCAACTTGCCCCTTTGGAACGCAGGTTTGAGTACATTATTCTTCTTTTGCATGAAAGCCATTCCACGCAACATTAGACAGTTTTAGCTGACCGCTTTCGACGGTCCGCTCCGGTATCGGCGGCCAGCTCAGCGCAAGCGGAGCGAATGCCGTGCGCAGCCAAGCGCGCCACGCATGCGCAATGGCGCTGCCGCTTGCTATCAGAGCGGGGTGGACCATCAGAAACGGTCCATTAAATTTCGCAATTGTCACGTCGTCTGCTCACAAGTAAGCAAACACCACTACTTTGTATCCCGCCTGCGCCCAATCTCCCTGAAAGTTACTATAACATCGTCTTTAGCCCGCACTCGGGACTCCAAATCGCGGCATGGCCCGACAGACAGCTCATGCGCAACATCCAACAAGCTAGCGGGATCCCAGAACACCGATTCTACGCTCAAGTCATCACGTAACCACATACTCAGCGACATCTCGTCACTGTGAAAATACCAGACGAGGACTCCCAGAAGCTCTACGACGTATCACGGCCCTGCAGCTCGGAACCACCACCGTCGAGGTCACCGCATATCTGAAACCACCGCCCGGTGCCGTTCTAGGGATTATACATGGCTTTAACCCGGGCACCACACCGGACCAACTGCGCAAAGGCATTTTCACAACTTGACCAACCATCCTAGATGCAAGAATGCTCGCAGCCTCGACCAAAGCAGTCCTCACCTTTGAAGGCCCACGCGTCCCCTTCTACATAAGGGCGTACGGCATACTCACACGCTGCAAACCTTATTGGCGAACGTTCCAGTGCTGCTTCCTGTATGGTGCTCTCGGGCATCGACAGGACGTGTGCCCCAATCCTCAAGTTGACTTATGCAAACAGAGTTGCGCAAAGAACTCTGTGCCGGACCACACGTTTAAGCCAAATTGCCTGCTTTGCGGCGCATAAAATCCCGACGCATAAAATGAATCACCAAGGCAAGAAAACGCACAACTAAAAGCCCTACTGGAAGAGAAGTCAAAGCCATTTAACATTATGGAGCAACAAATACCTGAACTTCGAGCCCAACTGCAACGTCATGTCACATCACCCGAAATAACCAGAACTTTTGATAATACCGAAGCAGTAATTTCCACATTTCCCAACTCTGAAAACACAAACGCCCCAACCACGACAAAACCGCCATACGCTTCCACAAACACGACTCTACTGTCATTATTTGAAGATCTTAAACGCTTCATTCACTATGCGGTTTTGAAGTTCCAGACTTAATACCTACAACTTCACGAGCAACTTACGGCCATGCAGGCAAATAAGCGCAAGCGGCTCAAGACAACTGTACACAGACTTCTACCGTACAGACCAACAGACCCGGCCGAATATGACTGGGACGATGGCGAGTCTTGAATGCTTTCTACATAACACGCGTTCTACCCCCGCCCGAACAAACACGGTTATTTGGCAATAGAATTTCTGTTCATTCCAAAATAAGGAGAGTTCATTCCTGCAATTTGGACAATGTTTTCTGGACATCGTAGCCCTGCCGGAAGTATACATCAGTCAAGTTGCCCTTCGAGACTACAATGCCTTTTGCACAACCACACAGGCCCGTATGACAATACTGTTCGAAAAACACGGACTGCAACGCTACACGCAGTCTCAAAAACCATAGACAACGCATGCATGGGGATGCTTCCCTCCAATAAGAAACAGCCAAGCCTCTACCCCCTTAATATCTACAGTGCACCTTCTGGGTACACACCGATAATTCACTGCTTGAAGAAGAAGCCACATTCTGGCCGAAGGAAACCAACTGGCAATAATATGGGACCTTTATGCGCCTCGCACGGCATGGGGCTGTGCCCGTAACACCCGCAAAGGTACCCTCCCTCATAAAAAATCCTGTTGTGTTTTTGATGTATTTCGGTACAGTTTTGTCTTCCTCTTGTATAGAGATTTTGTAGAGTTGAAGGATTTTTTTGACGAGCTCTTGACGTGTTTCAACAAGTATTTGGCCACGGAGTTTCTGTAGAGAGTTTGACGAGTTATTTTCTGTAGAACTTATGATGTATTTTTGCAGCCTTTTAAAGTAGATTTATGCGTACTTCTTGATGCACTTCTATGGCTTTTATGATGACATCTTATGTACTTCATGACGTATTCTTATGGAGCTTCTTCATTTATTTCTGCGTACTTCCTGACGTGTTCTTGCCATTTTTGTAATGAGTTTCCTGAACTATTTGAATATTTTAGGTCAGCAAATTGATATATAACTACACATTTTACGCTTTGCTGCAAAGTGTTATTGGGCAAAATAGGGGCGTTTTTGGCAGTGTCACAAGATGTAAATCGGCAGCAATGATAGTCACACATAAATTTAGTCAGTCAGCGACAGCTAGCTGAAAGGCCAGCCGGTCAAAGCTGCTGAAATATATAAGCAGAGACAAAACTCAGCGAGTCACGATCGATTTAATTTTGAGACAGAACTATGCAGCTTACTGACCGACAGCCTTGATTTCTCGTGACACTACGAACAACAGGGTCGCCTTGATTAGCTGCTGTGGCAAGGCAAACTTCGCACATGTGCAGGCTGGAAAGAAAGAAAAAGCAAGCTTATATCAGAATACAACATATCAAAAGTAACATTTTAAAAATATCCGTTTTTTGCTAAAGTTCTGTTTTTCGTTTGACTCTCTTCGATGCTGATATTTCGCTCATTTTTAATTTCCTTAAATGATAATTTGATGATAAATTCTTAGAAAGAATACACTAATCCTCATTTCAATACTTGTGTCATTGCTTGAATTTTTTTAAGGTTGCATGTGTGCTAAATTATTTTTACATGAACCGCACCAGCATTGGTAATAATTGAACAGATTTTGCTCACATATACATGATCTCTCAGTATAAAAAGCCACCTCATGACACTAGACGTTCGGCACCAGCAAAAATGACTGAAGGCTAATAAAGTTTTATCTGAATCCCCAGAGTGACATGTTACCAGCCAAAAAAAATCTATGCAACAAAAGCACCAATGACTTGGGTTCACTTATTAATAATGTTTGGACACCTAAATAGCTTGTGTGCCTGTATACACACGGCACCTATGCGGTTGTTATTCTCATTCTCTGCCTATGTCCGTTGTCATGTCTTGTGCAGTTGCAAGTAGCTGGCACACATGAGAAGCCCAACAATTTGTTTTAGACAATACAGATGTCCACAGGACCACTGCTGTACAAGGGAGGCTCACTAACTGTAAAAAGTACAAACTACTATTTTGTTGTGAGCAGCTATTATGCAGCTTCGATGTCTGCTCTCTATCAATTACCATCAGCTATTTTGCAATGCCTTGAATTTTTTTAGCTTTCGAATTCATTCATTGCTGAGACGTGAGAAGGAAAGTTTGATCCCCCGCTTAAGCGGGCGGACTTGTGGATCCCCCGCTTATTCCTTTGATAGACGAGAAAAATCCAAAATAATATACACATTAAAAACCACTGTTCTGAACGATGTGCAGGAAACAAGTTACCATAATTGATGGACAATTTATGCTCAGATGTCAGCTATTTTGAACGCATAGTATTCTATGGCTAGCAACACGTAGTGTTGCACGGCTTCGAGTAAATTTTCATTCATGGTTTTTTACCACAGCATCTTATTCCACTGCAAAAAACCACTAATACCATGATAGACATTCCATAATAGTTAGCCCGAAGACGAAATACATATTGAGAGACAAGGGCTAGGAACGGCTTTTACTGAGGCGTTCGAGCCGCAAGCACCGCAGAACACGATGATGATGATGATCATGTCCGCAGAATATGATGGAACAGTGCCGCATGGCTGGTGCTGATGAGTATGTACAGATGAAGACGAGGTGCGGGAATTGTCCTCTGGAGTTCTCCACCGCCGGGTGTGTGGTCGCGCATGCTCACACTAATTTCCCCCCCTCCGGCGGAAGCGGCCTCCGGGCCGCAAGTCATTGGGGGGAAGGACTTGAAGGAAAGGACTTGCACTTCCACCTTGACTTCCAGCTTGGTGCATTGAGCGTCGTCTGCTATTTGTGTTGGGCATAAATCACACCTATGGCATGTGTAGTAAAGGTCCCCTTCCCGCTCAAGATTTACCGATCTGAAAAAAGTCCTTTTGATTACCTACGCTTTTCAAGCCGCACCGTAGCAGAACGTCAGAAAGCCATGCACAACAACGCTCCGCTGACCGCCACCGGCGTTCCACTGACGTGCCGTTCGGCGCGGGCGGGGCTGTTCGCTGAAGCGACGGTTGGGCCATACAACGGCCGCCCGGTCCCTATAGCCGTGTTCCATCTTCCTTTCGTCTTCAGGTGAGCCTCCTGCGCAGGCGTGTAAGTTTCACTGCCGTTAAGCCATACTCCCAAATATATGTACTATTTCCCCCGTGGTATTCCTTTTTGTTGCACCAATAATGCTTTGTGCTCCGCGCCGTCCTTGAAAACCATAATCTCCGATTTTTCTCTGCTAAAGGATAGCCCTAGGGGCGTCGCTTCTTCACCGCAAATATTCATCAAGCTCTGCATACCTATCCAGTTATCCGCCATTAACAGTATGTCGTCTGCATGCAGCAGTCCTGGAACCCGTTGTCCCACCACCTTCCCGTTTTTCATGTACGATACGTCAAACCCCAGCGTACTGCCCTCTAGCTTCCTTTCTAACCCCGCCAGGTAGATCAGGAACAGCAGCGGACAGCACAAACCTCGGGACGCCTTTACCGTGCAAATTCTACGCCTGACATTTTTTTCTAAAAAAACGAAGTTTTCGCTTCGCGCGAATTCGGGTCCTACGTTGTCCATCCCGGGATTAACTATGCCTCGGTTATGGGTTAAGGACCCCCTGGCTTGGCTGCAGTTGCTAAGCCACTCAAGGGCCTTGGAAAGGGTGTCCTAAAGGCTGGCTTTCGTGCATTAATTTTACTACTGCGGAATATTCTGGTCGGAAGCTGCAGCTTAGAGTCGGAACGTAGTCTTCTTCAAAATTTTCTACGTCACGCCAAGGGTTTCCAGGAGACAAATAATTCACTGAATAAGCTTATTCTTTAACTGTGATCAAAATATTTTAATAAAGTAAGAGAGAAACCATTTCATCCAGATTGCCCGTATACAACGTTTCACCCTTGCTCCAGAGGTAAACTTGTAATTTCAATTTCTTGCGGCCTATGCATTTCCGCCATGACCGCCAGACTGTACGCTTTTAATTCCCGCAAAGCTTTGCTATAGCTGCAGGGCCAAGACTGGAAGGAACAAGTTCTGGTGAATGTAATAACCCATTCTGGCCCTGAGTACGACTACCGTGTTGAACACAAAGGGCTAGAGGGACCCCTTCGCACCAACAAAACAAAAGCATCTTGCAGGGTGCTCGTACGGAGGCTCTTCATTTTATAACTCTGGCGAGAGCCTCGCCATGGGTATGTGCTCGAAATCATTTGGTAACTCTCATGTTGATGAACAGTTTTGGCGCCATAGCTCGCTGCTTAACCTGAAGTCGTACTTGCGGCCCCCGTTCGAAAAATAACTTATTTATGTCACACCCCCTTCCCCTTGCTCAGGTATTAGCTGTCAGCGACAGGTGAAATAGGCAGAACCAGCTTTCAGCCGTTCAGCTGGCGTGGCGTCGAAAATTCAGTCTTTATCACCTAATCCAGTCGTGCCCAGAACGTAGCTCTAGGGTAGACAGAACAGAAAAGAGAAAAGTCCGGCTAAGGTACCCGCAGCCTCAACTCGCCAAGGTGAGCTCGCATCTGTGAGCATCGCGTAGACGTTTTAGACAAGAGGCTAGCCGGCCCATTTTAGCAAAAACCTAAACCTAAACCTAAATAGACTTTGGATGCTACTTTAAAGGGGCCCTGAAAGAGGTATTCCCGATACATGACTGTTCATATTTTCAGGGAAATCACTGCCCTAGTAATAACCTCCTTCAAGAATTTTGTCAAAGCGACCAATATTTGTGGAGTTATTGCAAATTAAAGAGCGTGTTTTCGCCCGCGCCGTGATTCTCCCTCGTTTCGTCAACTTCCTCGCACCGCGCGAGCGTGACTGCCCATGATGACTCGCTTCTCAGGGACGTGTGCAAGAACATCCGGTTGCGGGCGTCGTCTGCTATTGCGATACTCTGCGCCGCAGTATCGCTTTGCAACGGGGCTGTCTGACTTTCTGGGCTCCGTTCGGGCAGTTTTTTTACCATTAAACTTATGTATCGTGTACTACAGTCACGGATCATAAAGCTGATGGATGAAATTGGGGCGGCACTTTTACGCTTTCACACCACTCCGAAAGATCACGCCAAAAGAGAACGACCCTGTCAACGCGCATTCGCAGCGACGACAGATTGTACATATCGGAGGGTGATATATGTGAGCATATGAATAAAGAATCGACTCAAAATTGAGTTGTAGATGCGTTCCGAACCGACGTCGGTTCATATATTTCTGAACTGGCCGCTCGTTCGCTCCAATCTCGAGCTTGGTCGTGTTGTGGAAACGCCTTGCACGCGAGTAAACAGGCAGTCACAGTATCCCATTCCGTTACCTTGATAGATTCTATACCGTTATAACAGTAATAAAAAGCTGCGGAAGAGTTGCACGGTACGGCACACGGACTTTTTTAGAGTGCGTCGAGCATTCCATTTACCCTCCTCCTTTACTTTCAAGGAAACGTCCACGCGACCCTGTATTTATCAACTACTAGACAAGTACACCGTATTAGATATTACGAGTGTTCTCGGAAGAGTAGTGTAAGTTTTGGAGCCCTCCACGCCTGCCTCTTTGTTCGACTGTGCATATGATTACAGAAAACAATTATTGCACCCTCGCTTTTTCTATTGATGGCCTGGAGACCACTTTGTCTCTATACAGGCTGTTCGTTTATATTTCATGTACGCATTGCTGCCAAATGCGATATGGGGGGGGGGGGAGGGGCTCTGGTTGCCAGCCGTGGCCCTATATTCCCCATCCCCCCTTCCCCAATCGTACCTTGTGTCTTGTTTACGAGACGCGGAGGACACTATGTCTACTCTGAATAAACACGTGCCAGTTTTGCAAAATACACACATCAGTACTTCGTGATATTGAAGTACAATATATAAAACTCGAGTTTAAAACTAAGTAACTCGTGCCTACGACTTGTACACGACGCATAGAGGTTTGATATGGTAGTTCCACAGTTCAACCACAATGTTTTATTTGGGACTCGCGAAAAGGATTCGCAAACCATGCCACTCAGGAGGCAGAAAAATAGCGACACTGTGCCGGTATTTGAAGTCGCGGCTTTGATTGACTGCGTTACGACATAACGAGATATGCCTTTGAAATGTATTTACATCCACCCTTCGTGTCACATACACGCTTTGTATCTGACTTCAAGTATTCCTGTCTGCTTAACTGAATATTTCTTGAATAACAGTGGCGCAGTAAGCTCCCATAACCCCCCCCCCTCCCCCCAATAGCTGACCTCCAGCGACAGCACTGTTTCGGCTGCAACGGCGATTTCGCCCTGCGGCATATCTGCTGGCCCTGCTTTTGTCTAACGCTTTACGCTAAAAACTTTGGTCGATATTGATTCCTTATTACCTAATAAACTTTACATAACTCCTCTTCTGCTCCAAAGTAAGCTTCTACTTTTTACGAGCATTTCTGGTCGCAAAGGAATATTCAAATTTGCAACTCCGGAAAACGATTCTCGCGAACGCGGGCGGCCGAAGCGTCCTAAGACGAAATACGAATCGCATTAGCACTAGTGTTCAGTCCTATTGGCTTCATGGACGTTAATATAATTATTACAATCTAGAAATATAACAGGACATAGCCGCATTCATTATGGCACGAATGTTGTCGGAAAGCAATTTGCGCTTCTCGAACAATTCCCGACGACTGCTCGGTTGATCGATATTTTCGGCGCCTTAGGTCGGCGATCCAGTCACAGCACGCGGACTTTAGATCGGCCGACGTGTTCACGTCGCTTCGCCGTCCTATGAAAGAGGCTCTGCGAACTCGCAAGTCAGCGTGCAGTCGCATCATCGTAGTGTCCGCCTAGCAAGCGCACCTTAACAAGAGGCGTGGTAATAGAGTAAAAAGACGCATATTGACGAACACGCTGGCGTAAAACGTGCTGCAGGTGGCGCTAATTAACCATAGGCGCCGCCGCGACCCCTTGACGCTGAGAAGACGACTCTTCGCTTTGCCGGAAATGCGAAAACAACCGTCCAATTGCAAGATTTCTGCTTCGTGACGCACCTGGGGGAATCGAAGACGCTCATACGGGAAGATGACGGAGCACCCCAAAAATTGGCCGCGTGTCTGTTCCTTCAGTTGCAAATGTCGTCAAGAGATGAAAGTCTTTGTAGACATTTGCCAAGGAAATGCCCCCCTTTGCTTTCCCGCTCACCTCTCATGCTGTTCCTGTACCGTCATGCTCATCCCAAGGTAAAAACACTAAATATTTGCTCAATGCAATTTGAATTTACCGCGTTCCACTGCTACAAGGGTTCCTGGATACCAGCGCTGCAGTACGGCGTGAATCCAGGTCGCTGACTTCAAGGGTTATAGAACCGCGTTGCCGTGATCCACGTTCGTTCCAAGCAGAACGTGGATCCAATCTAGTGGAACTTGTCGCGTTATTTTTATGTGCCGCCAGGAGGTGGCACGGGCAACAGCAGGCGGCGGTTTTCTGCAGTAGATGTAGAATATAATTTGCTATCGTAAAACCGAGCATCCATAAATTTTTCAATAAAGGAACGCTATAAATATCCCTTGTGTAGTAATTTCCTGTCTTATATTTGCGTAATGTCTTGTTCTTATTCAACAAAGTTGACAAGTATGAACATATATACTGGGGTTAGACGTTCACATTTGGCTATGAATGTATAAGACTATTGCGCAATATATATTTTACCTTGGCCGGGTGGCAGAATCGAGTCACAGACAGACAGACATGCCGACAGACCAAAATTTCTGGGTTTAAGTAGCGCAAGAAAGACTATCGTCTATAAAACACGCAGGAAAGAGTGAAAACGCGGCAACAAACTTTGCAACGAAAGTGTGAGCTTTCGGCTGCAGGTACAGATGTTATATTTGATGATGGTTTGATGTTTATGGCGCAAGGCCAACTGGGGCAAAGAGCGCCAAAACAATAGTCATATATGAGAGGTGATACCATAAGCACTAAGTAAAATCAGCAAAAACAAAAGTAAAATCACAAAACGACAATGAGCATGGCTGGTGTATAGGGCCAGATTTCATGATGCGTGATAGGAAATGAGGTTTAAAAACTTGACTTCTGACAAATACTCAAACACACGGTTCACGGAAATAATGGCTTCGTCACCTAGAAAAAACGATGGATGTAGCGGAATATGTTGTCTGTAGAGTTCTCTGAAGTGTTTGTGTCGTGTTGTGTGAAGTGCCTTGCATGTGATTAGTATGTGCACTACGGATAGGGCCTCTCCGCACCTGCTGCACTGGGGTCTAGAAGACCCCGTCAGCAGATACGAGTGTGGCGGATCAAGCAAGGAAAGCAGGACCCAGACGTCCGGTTCTCGTGATGGTCACGGAACACTCAAGCTCGAGCACGCGAGCGCGGCCGATCTTCATCTTCTGATCGTGCCGCGCCCCCTGCCTTCGCTTGTCTCAACCACCCATTCCACCTTTATTTTCTACACACTCCCCGTTCTCGTAAGGCGATGGAACATACTCTGAGCGAGGCAGTGGGCGCAGCTTCGTCTTCTTTATCCCAGCTATCGCCCTCTGCCTGCACCCATCTCATTTATTTACAACACACTCCCCCCCGGCCAGAAAGCCAAGGACTGGCCTTCAAGCTGACCCTTCGTATGGGGCGACTCAATATTGTCCCAGGGATCAGGATGATGTCGGACTGTTGGTGCGGGCGGTGCTTGAAGCGATTATTATCATCTGATGCTGCGTCCCCCAGTTGCTGTGGTTCCCGGTGCAACAGGATCAGGCGCTCCGCACCACAGTTCTTGGGGTAGCCGCCGGGGTCGTAAGGGAATCCGATAAGTTTGGGTATCCTTATGTGATTCTTGGTAACGAGCCCGTTCCAGAAGGTACACTGCTTGGTTGGCGGGCAAACGACTGTAACTTGGGCAAACAAAAGAAGTCTAGCATAATTCATGGTGTTCGTATGACTGTCACCTCCGGTTCTCAAGCTTTCTAGTTGAAGTGACGGTGATTCCGCGCTGTGTCGTATTCGACACGGTCGGGGGAGGCGCCAGATTCGGAAGCGGGATGCTGGCCGGAGCTTCAAAACTTGCGAAGGAGACGATTTGGGCAGGCATCTGTAGACTCGGTGAAATGTCCGGCGTCTAGCTGGGATGTGGTTGCGGTTATCTACGACGTGACGCAAGGCGTGGCTACTCATCTTCCTTCGGGTTGGTGGGCGTCGGTTCGCTTCCTTCCGTCGCGACTCCAAATGGGTGGTTTCCTGGCCTCTAGGAGCGTCATCTAAATGCGCGCTGAGGGTCGGGTCACCAGGCGACGATATCTTGTGCTGGCAAGGAAGCCCGCTGTGCTTGCTGTCACCAGAATCACTGAGCTCCTTGGTCTGTTGCGGGCGCGGATATGACTTGCGAGAAGGAGTAAGGGCATGGTTGTCGGTTCCCGAAGGGGACGGCAGGAACGCGTCTGCCTTATCGTCACCCTGCGCCTCATTCCTGTCTCTCGAAAGCAGCATGCTCTCACTGTCGGGGAAGACGGCGAGGCTCGTACTTTGAGGGCAGATCGGGACAGTCAGTTCACGCTGGGTGAGGTCCTCTGCTTCCACTGTGCACGGTTTCGTTACCAGAGACTCACCGTGAGTGGCGTTGACAGCAGAGTCACCGGGCGCCATCCAAATGGACGAACTTATGTTGGCTGCGTGTTCGTCGTGCATGGTGGGCTCGAGCTGCTGTTGGCGCGTCTCTGGCTGAACCGTCGGAACAGAGACAAAGTGGGTGTTTTGCGGCACGATGGAAACACCCATGGCGTCTCGATTGTCACTTTTCCAGGTGGTTCGGACGTAGCCACTGGCGGCTGAATTCACAGCGGCTTTGCCAAACGGGTGGAGCAGCACGCGCGTTTGACACGAGCGCATTTTGTCGTTGAAATTCTGGGATACGGCGACGTCTTCCTTCAGCTTGTCGCCAGTCAGTTTTCCTTGAATTGCAGCGTCGAGGGCTCGTATCTCGCTCGGCGTGTCGTGGAAGTGGTAAATGTTGGCGGTCAGATCGGTCACGTGCGGAGCCGGGTCCTGGAGAAGGGCGTCGATTGCCGTAATGAGCCCTGAGATTTTCTCTCGCAGGAGCCTGCGGCGTAGATTCAGGCGTTCCAATGGAAGGGGTGGCGTAGAAAAACGAGGGTCGGCTTGGGCACGAGCCATGATGGGCAGCGGTCGAGGGCAAGGCCTCCCGGAACAAGTGGCGCGAAGGTTGCAGGCCTCACGAGCCTCGCAGCCGCTTCGCTTCCAAAGTCAGGTCCCCTCGTGCCTCGAATCCCGGGTTTCACGGCACCAGCGTGTGGCGGATCCAAGAGGCAAGACCGACCCAGACACCCGTTCTCGTAAGGCGATGGAACATACTCTGAGTGAGGCAGTGGGCGCAGCTTCGTCTTCTTTATCCCAGCTATCGCCCTCTGCCTGCGCCCATCTCATTTATTTACAACAACGAGTGCGTCGCATGGGTGTGCCCTATCCGCAGCCTACCCAAGGCGACTTCCGTGTGTCTGTTGTGTGAGTCAGATGTGTACCGTCCCAAGTGTGGCTTTATTACATGTAGTTTGTTGTCTGTCTGTTCATCCCAGTGTGTTTGCCATTTCCTACGAAGGTATTGTCGAATTTGTGGCTTAAGGTCACTCTGTGGTAGTATGGTTATATCTACTGTGTTCCTTAGTGCAGCAACTGCGGCCTTCTGATCCGCAACCTCATTGCCAGCAATTCCAGTATGGCCTGGAACCCAGCACAACACCAGAACAAGTTTTTGGGCATATATAGACATCATAGTGTTGAAAACCATATGGACAATTCTGTTTTTGCATGGCTTGTATGATGCTAATGCGCGCACAACGCTCAAGGAATCTGTATATATGATGGACTTCGAGATTTTGTGTTCAAGAATGTGTTGTGCAATGAGTAAGATGCCATATGCTTCAGCTGAGTAAATTGTGGTGTATGTGCTCATGGTTCTGCATGCATCAAAGTTTGGTCCATGAGCAGCGCAAGACACTATGGTTGCAGTTTTTGATGCGTCACTATAAAACTCTGCACATTGATACTTGTACTGCAGGGAGAAGAAGTGCTGCAAAATTGCAGTTTGTGGTACCCTGGTTTTATCAATATTTATGAAAGACAAGTCACAACACACAGGTTGAAGCTGCCAGGGTGGTAAAACATCAGTAAAGGAAGATGTGTAAATGGCTGAAAAGGAGATGTTGAAATCCGAAGCTTTCTGTCTCACTCTAAGTGAGAATGGCAAAGGAACGGACGGTCGATTTACAAACACTAGTGATGTGGATGCATCATTAAAAACAGGTTTAAAAGGATGGTTATTCATCGATGAAATTTTGGAAGCGTAGAGCAAGTCCATGTACGTTCGTTGGTCCTCAAGGCACCATTTGTTACATTCAACGTATAGACTCTTTGCTGGGCTAGTGCGGAACGCACCCGACGCAAGGCGGAGGCCCAAGTGGAGTACTGGGTCAAGCATTTTTAGTGCGGTTTTTGATGCCGACCCATACACGACGCTGCCGTAGTCTAACCGGGACCCGACTAAGGCGGTAAAGACCCGGAGAAGTAGCTCCTTGTCTGCACCATAGGATTGGTGGGAGAGCACCTTGAGAATGTTTAGTGTTTTTAGGCATTTATGTTTAAGTGCTTTGACGTGAGGTATGAACGTGAGCTTGTTATCAAATATGACACCTAAAAACTTGTGCTCCCTTTTAACAGGAATAGATGCACGGCCAAGAGCAATCTCAGGGTCCGCACGAAGCCCGCGCTTGCGGGAGAACAGAACACAAGTACTTTTGCCTGGGTTCAGTTTAAAACCGTTAAGGTCCGCCCATCCAGCAAGCTTTTTAACACCGAGCTGTACTTGACGTTCGCAAATTGACAGGTTACAGGATTTAAAAGATATTTGAACATCGTCTACATAGATGGAACAGGAAATGGTTGGTGGCAATGCCTTTCGGAGGGAGTTCATCTTAACTATAAACAATGTGCAGCTTAAAACTCCACCTTGCGGCACACCATTTTCCTGCACATGTATCCCGGACAGGGATGACCCAACCTTAACACGAAATGTCCTCGTGGACATGTAGCTAGAAATGGTATTTAACATGTTACCTGACACACCAAAGGACTTCAGGTCGCTAAGGATGCCGTATCGCCAGGCTGTGTCGTAAGCCTTTTCAAGATCAAAGAATACCGTAAGGCAGAACTGCTTATGCGCAAATGCATCTTTTATGAAGGATTCCAACGCAACAAGATGATCGTTGGTGGATCGCCCCACCCTAAAGTCTGCCTGGCAGCTCTCGAGAAGACCGTTGTACTCAAGGAAGTACACGAGCCTGCGATTTATCATCTTCTCGAGCAGCTTGCACAGGCAGCTTGTCAGGGCGATGGGACGATAACTGGCGGGAGAGGAAGGGTCCTTCCCTTCCTTCAGGAACGCCACTACTATGGCCTCCCTCCACGAGTGTGGAATCTGCCCCGAAAGCCATATTTTATTGTATAGGTGTAGGAGTGTTTCAAGAGTGTCTGGGTGTAGGTGTTGTATCATGGTGTATGTAATCTTATCTGCCCCTGGAGCTGAAGGTTTACATGTGCTCAGGGCAATCCTCAACTCATAGAGCGTAAATTCAGAATTGTAACCAGATTTTGACCTGTTAGTGTCATGTAGGGACTTCTTTTCACAAGTATTTTTATGTTTTAGGAAAGTGTTTGTGTAGTGTGCAGAGCTGGAAACGTGTTGGAAGTGTTGCGCAAGTGTGTTAGCCTGGTCTTCTAGTGTGTCCCCTGTTGTACTGACCAGGGGCAGGCTGTGTGTCTGTCCTCCTTTAAGGTTACGTATTCGTGTCCAGACTTTGTGAGTGTCGGTGTATGAGTTGATGGAAGTGAGGAAGGTGCGCCAACTCTCCCTTTTCGCCTCACGACGCACACGCTTCCCAAGAGCCTTTGCCCGTTTAAAGGAAATGAGATTATCTGGCGTGTTGTACCGGCGAAGGACACCCCACGCCTTGTTCTGGGCCTCTCGCGCCCGCCTACAGTCCTCGTTCCACCAGGGCCTCCTTGGGTTGCGGGACGCACTGGAGGCCTGGGACATGGACTTTTCGGCGGCGTCGAGTATGTGTGCCGTGACGAGTTGGGCTGCTTCCTCCACGTGTAGGTGTTTTATGGTTGTGTGGTGTAGTTTAGATGTTTCTGTGAATGTACTCCAGTTTGCTTTTGATTCAATAAACCTGTTATGGGAAGATGGACTGCATGGGCCTTTACCTATGTAAGTTAGGGAAGTGGGGAAGTGGTCAGTACCATATGGGTCCGTGCCCACGCCCCACTCAAGACATGGAAAGAGAATTGCGGAACCAATAGCCAAGTCAAGATGTGAGTATGTATTGTGTCCTAAGTTATGGTATGTAGGCTGTTTTTTGTTGAAAAGGCATGCTCCTGAAGATGTAAGGAATCTCTCTATCAGGCGACCTCGGGCATCCGTTCTGGCGGAGCCCCAAAGAGAGTTGTGCGCATTCAGGTCGCCTGTTAGAATATATGGTTCGGGCAGCTGGTCGACCAGCGCCTCGAAATCAGAGCTCAGAAGTGCAAAATCAGGAGGAATGTAAATGGAGCATACCGTTACCAACCTATTAAATATTATTGTACGGATTGCTACAGCCTCGAGGACAGTGTTCAGAGTGACAGGATGGCAGGCTAATGATTTCCGGGCGACAATTGCCACACCTCCTGAAGAGTGTGTGCAGCCAACCCTGTCCTTTCTGAATACCATGTACCTATTTAAGAAATTTGTTTGTTTAGAATTGAGGTGGGTTTCCTGGAGACGCATGATACTTGGCTGACTGGCATGCAGAATCTCATACACATTGTCAAGATTTTTAAGGAGGCCTCTGCAGTTCCATTGGATGATGTTTTCTGTTCCCATTATTTAGGTTTAAGAATAACTGGAGTGTGTGTGTGTGTGTGTTTGTTCATGTGTCGTCTTTCGGGGCTGTTATTCTAGGATTTTTAGGCTTTTCTGTCGGCTTGGACATCGGAGGCCACTCCTTGCGCTGCGTAGCAGGCAGGAACGGCGTGACATCCATCTCCTCGTCGGATGCCAGAAGGGTGCCCGGCGGACCAGGCCCCTCGGACTTGGCCCCCTTTCGGGAGCCCTTTATTTGAGCTGCCACCGCCGAGGGCATCCGGGGCACCAGAGGTGGCACGGGAGGGGCGGTGGCGGCGGTAGCCGATGCGGGGCCCCCGGTGTCCATCCGGTCGGCAACCTCCAACGCACTGGAGGACGGGGAGGCAGAGGCGGGAGCGGCACCGGTCCCCACAGAAGAGGTTGTCACCACAACCGCTGCTGCCTCAGCAAGCGGCGTGGCAACGGATTGGGATGCCTGAGGCACCCCAGGGGGGGGGCAAAGGAGGGACCAGATCAGACTCGCTGAACTGGGTCCCTGTGGACACCAGACGCCGCTCCGCCCCCCGGCGAGCCGCGTCGGCGTACCTCCCCAGGGGGAAAGAGGCGAACCTCTTTCGCGCCTCTGGGAAGGTGATGTTTTCAGTGACTTTGATGTTGATGATTTTCTTTTCTAGTTGAAACTTTTCACATTTTCGAGAGTAGGCGGCATGGGGTCCCTGGCAGTTGGCGCAGGTGAGGGTTCATGATGGACAATTGTCCGATGGGTGATCATGCTGGGAGCACTTTGCGCAGGTCAGACGGCCGCGGCAAGAGTTGGTGCTGTGCCCGAACCGCTGGCACTTAAAGTAGCGGCGGGAGTTAGGAATGTATGGCCGAACCGAACATCAAATGTATCCTGCGTTAATGAATTCTGGTAATGTTGATCGATCAAATGTTAAGATGAGATGTTTAGTAGGAATTTCTTTGTCTTCTCTGCGTATCGTTATGCGCCTCACTGCTGTTACGCCCTGACTTTTCAGGCCCTCCAGCAGATCGGTTTCAGTTTCAGTCATGAGGTCAGGATCTGAGATCACGTCCTGTGAGCTGTTAAGGCTTCGGTGGGGCGTGACCGTGATGTCAAGATCTGCAATGCGTGTCTGGATCAGGAGATTTGTTGCCTGCTGCTGGTTATTGACTTCGACCAACAGTTCTCCGGTTCTCTGTTTCTTTGCTTTGTAGGATTTTCCTATTATACCTTCTATGAACTTTGTGACCAAGAAGACGGACAGAGAGGCAACAGGCTTTTCTTTTTCAACGGATTGAATGATCAGGAAGCGGGGATAGTTGGCTGGCTTTGGGGTTGAGATCGTTGGTAAGGACGGAAATGATACCTCGGTGCGGCCCCTTTTCAGGGACCGATCACGTTTGGAGGGGGGGGTTTGATAATACCATACAGCATGTATAGAAGCAGGGGACGCGGGTACTTTCTTCCACAACCTTACCCTGATAGCTGAGGAGGTCCCGGAGCTCCCTGCCTGGTAAACAGACAGGGAGCCCATCCGCCGGAGCTTGACCTGGGCTCCGACGGCCACCGTTCATGGTTTCTAACCCTCCACCTATAAACACATTGCCACGGTTGGATCCAGCGTATGTTTGGGGGCTCGGGGTCCGCGGTATCGCCAGTACCGTCACCAAGATTGCTCAAAGTGCCCCGTGCGGGGACAGATGTTATATTTGACACAGATGACCTTGACCATCCAACGTTACAATTTTGCTAGTTGGTTTAGTGTGCTCTAAACGCCCTTCAGGACCTATTTAAGGAAAACCCGACGCTGATTTTTATTGTAGCCCTGTTTTAATGCAGGAAAAACTTTCCGAGCTGGTTGACGATCCCGAATCCGGAGATTCGGGATTGTAAACACCTTTTCTACGACGATTACCCCACCTGGGCAGTCTGTACTGTCGCAGGCCGTCTCCACATCGATTCTCCCTCAAATCATGTCTCGCGAGTAAATTTTATCGGTCCGAATTGTCGCGTTCAAAATTTTTGGGTATACCCACTTTTGTGCAATTCACTAATCAAAGCTGATTCGTTCGAATTTTTCTTCTCCGTTTTTTATTATTCTTTGAGAATAGACGTCCTTGTCTTCGTAATCCCGGCTATAACATGACGTATGAAGTTGGCCTGTTAGCCTACTACATACGGATTTATTGGATGAATTATCTGGAGGTTTATTCGTGACCCTCTCTTTGGTTAAACATATCCTGTTAATGTCACGCAAAACAGCTGGATCTTTTTTTTTAACAAGATCCTTTTTCACTGGATCCTTTTTCTAACTGGATTTGTAACTGGTTCCTTACATAATGAATCGACGCCCGTAGTGTTCACGTGGGTAGAGAAAGAGAGATAACGACTTTAATGTGTCTGGCGTTGTGACCGAGCTATAGCTAGGTGTTCTAGATATCAAAAATGCGCGAGTATGAAAATACATTGTATACCATATTAGTTTATTTCTTTTTGCGCATTCCACGGAACGAGCAAGACTTCAAAACGAAGCTCTGCAAGCCCGCTAAGAAATAGTACCATTGCAACCCCTTTTGCTGTGAAGCTAAAACTTGGCGTGGTTCGTTGAAAAATGCAGACTTTAATGGATTCCTCGATGGGTTTCTTGGAATTCGCTGACAGGATACATCACAGTATCAGTCGCTCTCTGGAAACGGGCGTCATGTTCCCCGCGACGACATTGTGTCCCGCTCGAGCGCTCGTTTAACCTGATTCGGCGTCTGAAAACGTGGCGTTCTTTCCCGGCATCCGGCAACCGTCTGTGGGGACTTGGCGTGCTTTAGCTTCATAGTAAAAAAATTGGCCGCGTGTCTGCTTCTTTTGTTGCAAATGTCGACGCAAGCCGATAGTCAACTGGTGCCTCTGGCAAGTAAATTGATCCCTTCTCTTTCCGCTCTCCTGTAATGCTGCTCCTCTTCCGTCTCGTTCCTCCGAAGATAAAACGCTAAAGGTTTGCTCAAGTCAATTTAAATTTACCGCATTCCACTGCTCCAAGTCGGGTGCATCGTTGCCAGCGCTGCCCCACGGAGGAGACACGCGGGAATCGAGGCAGCCGACTACAACGCTTTGAGACCACGTTTCCCGACTCCAAAAGCGTTCTCAGCAGAACGCAAAACAGATCTCGTAGAACCTTTTGCGGCTCTTGCCATACAATTGTTTTAATTCCGCCAGGTAGCACGGGCAACAGCGGGTGAGGGTTGTTTTTGTAGTTGATGTAGTATTTCAGTTGCTATCGTAAAAAGCAGGCGTCCGTAATTTTTTTAATAATGGTGCACTGCAGATATCACCCATGCAGTAATGTACACGAATTTATGAATATCTTAGAACGTAATGGTTACCCTTAAGAAGAAAAAAGAGCCTTCTCCTTAATATCGCTCGAATGCTGTGGAATTTTTCTCTTAATGCTTTACGCCCCCCTTCCCCACGTCCTACGAGAATGCAACTGGCTTGCCCTCCTCAAGATAAAATCCTGCGGACGCCCCTCGTTAACAAGAACGTAAAACATTGGGGCAGGGTAACGAATAAAGCCTCCTAGTTCACCCATATTTCAAATAAAAATTGTTTGATAAGCTCACGAAGGTTTTATGTGCGTACCTTGGAAAACATCGCTTTCGCCGTGAACGGCGCACAGACCGACTGCTAGAACTTTCGCAGTAGCATATTACCCGTTTAGTGAAGATGTCCCGGCGCTAATTAACGTACGTACTGCTACTGAAAGAATGAATCGGGAAGAGAACTGTCCTGCCACAAACTAAGGTACCTATATTTCGAGTTTGTGGTTTTCTAAATATTTACCAACGGTCGCTCTCCTCACTAGACCTCCAACCTGATTATAATTAAGCACAGCTTTATTACCTTAATCTAATGTAACGGATTTTCTGCACGGCACCCCGGCGCGCAAACTATTCGGAAAGCGGACTTGTCCGACTGCTTGTTGCGTCTATCAGTCTGAGAATACGTTTATTTTTGTTGATTGTTCATTGCTGATATCTATGTACGATTGAATTTGTCGTTACATTGTTATGTTTCTAAATTTATTTTACAATTGCAGTGTTTTAACACTGCCTTCATGCAATGTCTGTTATTATATACATAGCGAACTTACTGTATGCTTTGGCAGCTATATCGTGTTTTTTTATTTAAATACTCTCTTTTGTGGAATGAAGAGGCTACAGCGTTCGCAAAACTCAAAAAAGAGCAGCTTCTTGCCGTGCCGACAGTCTTGTGATTTGGTGGCAAAAGTTACAATGTGTTTTTGTGCCACATGAATGGCGCATTATCGGTTTCACCTTAGCGGATTTGGGCAAAAAAAGGAAAAGAGAGCGCATGAGCACTCCGTTCCTGGTGCAGCAAAAGGCTAACAGAGTTCAGCTGACACCGTGGATAAACGGCTTCGCCATCTGCAGGCCACAGTTGGCAACAAAGCCCTCAAGGATAATCTTATATTTTATAAGCAACGAAAAATATAGCACGTCTGGGAGTTTTCGAATGAGTTCACTGTCTGCCATTTTTTGGAGGGTGTGGGGTTCGAGCAGCCCACTAAAGAAAGCGTGAGCTTCGGCGCCATTGTCTGGAGTGGCGTGTTTTGCTTCCTAAGGAGCTATATCCTTTTCTGTGACACATTGGGCTTATTTTCGGCATTACCTTTTATGACTTGCGATGCAGATTACATACCCGGTGAACCTAGCGCTGCAATAGTTATTCCGTGGTGTTGGCACGTGCTATTGATGTCGCAGCTTTTTTAAAACAACGATCTACACAAAATACACTAAACACCGAAAAGATAACAAAGCACAGAAGTATGCGACTCTTATTTATTATTTTTTTTTCGTTACCTCAAAGGCCCCATGGAGAAGGGGCATTACATGACGGTGGGTAAGGCACACACACACACACACAAAAAGAAACAGTAGTACAATAAATAAAAGAAAAAATACACGGCATCAGTTTCAAAGCAATATACAAGTTATAGAATTTAAAGATAACATAGCACTAGGGTCAATATAGCACAGTTTCAAATAAACTAGAATGAAGTCATGGCAAGCAGTTTTAATTTGAATAGTTCAGGGTCACTTGTTTGTACAACATTGTCAGGCAGATTATTCCAGATTTTTGCGCAGGTTATAAAAAAATGAGTTATCGAATGTGGTGGTTCTAGGGGGGGATATGATAGCTGAATTGAATGATTACTGCGGAAAGAAGTTTGTGGGTGGAGGGTGATGTATATACTGGGTGAGAGGGAATGATAGGGAATGATGTGAAGCTGCTTCGGTGTTTAATAGCGATTGTCTTTCCGGAGCTGCGTTAAACCGGGCAATTTTGGTTTTTCTCTCTTTCAGTCCGTCTGTCTGTCCCTCAATTCAGACTGCTGGCCGAACGACGAAATAATTTGTCAAAGAAGTATGTATAACCCAAGCAGTTCCAAAGTACTAAAACTGCTGGCGCAATTGATACATGACCCCGACATATAGCGCAAAAAAAAACTCCTCAGGCATATTTGAGCTAAAATGTAAGTTCTTAACGAGTAGTTCCCGCGTTCTTTTAGTTAAGAAGATACTTGTGGTGTATTTTTATGATAGCAAGTAAAAAAACAACGCGTTAAAAAAGACGAGGAAAGTCTCCAGCTAGTTATAGAATAAAGAAAGCACAAAAAGAACAGAGCATCCGCTCGGGCTGCTTAAGGCAGGGCATGTTCCAACAGAAGAAAAAATAACATGAAAAAGGTGCGCGCTGAAGTAACTGATTGCGAGAGAGCAGTTCGGAAGCGGGAACATTGAATTGCATTGAACAACCGTATTCAATTCACGACGAGATACACGATAAACTAGGGGAAGAGCGGGAGTGATGGGAGCAGAGAGATACGAAGGGTTTGTGTGGCTGAAGCGGCAGACCGCTATCGTCTTTCTACATTTGCAGGGGAGCAGTCAGATACACCGCCAATTCTTTTGTCTTTCTATTTTTATTACGGTGCCAGTCAATGGGAACTAACAGTAGTGACGCCTTCTCACGTTGTTCGACGTCCCATGATTTGTGGTCAAATTATTTCATTCAAGCCATAACCTTATTTACAATAATTTCATTTTTACGGTAATTACGTGATTTGAGGCATTTTTTGACGCCTGAATAAGAAACGCAAATTCGGAGAGCTCCAGTAAATGTAAAATCAACTTCTTGAGCTCCAGGAAATCAAGGAATGGTGATGTCAATAGGAACAATTACCTCAACACAATAAAGTAAACAGGGTTATGTCTTCACGTCTATTATCAAATGACGGTTTACGCATCAAAGGAACAGCTTGGTTTGGTTTCTTACACGAAATGCAGGTGATGGAGACTTCTCACAGTTTAAAAGTTTCCCTTCTCGTGAAGACAAAACTATTTGAAAACAACTGTGGTTCGTTACTCTGTCATAGGAATCAGTAAACACGAAAGTGAAAAGTGCAGCGAAATCTGCAGCTGAGCATGATTTGCTGGTCGGCGGCTGTCTTGGGGGTGTGCCTGGCGAGTGACGTCCTGCTGGCGGGTCACTTCAGGCAAAAATGTACTGGCGTCATTTTCCGTGACGGATATGACGTCGGTGAAATATTGGGGTATCGCGGCATAACACACTTTCGTGTTGAAATATAAAACCCGGAAACGAACCACCCCAAAATATAACGTACTCTTTAGACCTTAAGTTTGCTTGTCCGCCATAAGACAGTCTGTGCAGGGGTACACCCTTTGCAAGCCGCTTGTTTCGTTGTACTGGCGTCACTTCCGGGGCGGATATGACGTCAGCTAAATCTTCGTGCATCCGGGAAGAAAACACTTTCGTGTTACAAAACTCAGGGAAGCTTACACTCGCGCGCAAGACTTGAATGGCGAAGCTGGTATAGGTGAGAATTGCCGTACACATGGTGAAGTTTCAATTTCATTATTTATTTGCATATTTGCAGTGATAATAATCGTAGTCCTATGCGTACAAGAGACCGTCGTCTTAGCTGCGGCGAGTGGAGGATGCAAAGTAATCGTCAGAATTAAAGACTTCCGCCGGCTCAACCAGCGAGGCTTGCACTAAGTCGCGCAAGGCATGAGCCATAGTAAAGCTTCAGAATTTCTTTATACGTGAGCACTGAGACACATCACCACGCATTAGTACACGTGTGAAATTGTTTATTTTCATGTTCCGTCGCTGCGTTCCACGGTGCTAGTAGCAGTCATAGTCGTATGTATCGATATTGTCATGTTCATCATGCACTGTAACGCTTGATGACAGTTTTGGAGGTTCTTTTGTTATGCTAAAGCCACTGCGCGAGACGGGGACTCGCGGTCGCCGCGAGGCACACGCTCGCAAGCGCTCGGCATTTTCTTGCTCCTCGTGGTTTTTGCCGTTTTTTTTTTCGCCAAAGCCAACACGCACGCCGGGGACGCTCGGCGGTCGCTGCAAGGTACGCGTTCACGAGCGCTCCGCATTTTATATTTACTTTTCCCTAAACACTGAACTTACAGCTTGTAAAGTAGCTCCACTGTTAAAATTCGCGCAAATTGCTCTAGTGGTGCAAGCTTGGAGAAAAAGCACAGTTGTATGTTGACTTTGCATCTCCCCACACTGACAGCTGATCCCTGGAAAGAGGGAAGAGCCAGATCCCACTAGTGCAAATTCGTTTTGCACGGCACCGTCAAGCAAAGGCCAATAAAGTTTGTAGAGTGTTCTATTCAGTATCAATCGCCGCCATCCCTTTCGTCGCCGTCTTCCGATGGCATATCCGGGTAAGGAAGCCTCTTGTAGCTCATCTACGCCTCGGTAGACCTCCACTCCGTCCTCGGAGCCCGTGGCCGTCTCCCGGTATCAATTGTGAAGGAGGGGCTTGACAAATTCCTCGCCATGTCATCGTCTTCTGCGTGGCTGACCCGTGACGCACCGGTCACTACACAACGCCGATGACAACAAAGGTGGGAGCTCTGCATGTGGCGTGAGCCCACGCGCAAGCCTGTACGACTCCGGGACTGCCGCCGCAAGGCACGCGGCCACGTGCGCTCGGTATTTTTGTTCGCTGCGCGAAGGTCATGCCTGGTGCCTCATTCCTGCAACGTCTTGCGGTCGCCGCAAGGCACGGGCTCATGTGCGCTCGGGGTTTTCTATCTACGCCGGACGAATTTGTGTCGGCCCAAGCAGCTCTGCTGTTAAAAAATGTCCCGAACATCAGGTAACGGTGCTCGTGCACCGAATGGTCCGTACACTGAAATGACCATCCATTGAAATTTTCCCGCCAAGACGTCCTGCATGAAAATGCCCAACACGTAAGTGTTCAAATTCCCGTCGGCCAAAAACCGACAGACCTCGGCGGCAGTGGCTTTGAAGATAAGATCGGCGAAAAAAAAAGACCGTATGACTAAACAAGCTGTCACAGTGAATAGCATTTGTCTCAAAATACAGTGTCTTCTTTTTGTACTGTGCTGTTAAATCGATACCGACATGTTGTCTAGTGATTGTATAACTGTATGTTTGGTGTGATTTTTCTTCTTTTGTATTAGATACCTGGTTTTATGTTATGCTTCGCCTCCGGTTGAGGTTGCTCTTAAAGTTCGTAGCTATGCATATATTGCGATGAGATTTGTACTCCAATATGCAGGTATTATAACATCTAATGTGTTGAATATGTAAATGCTTATGTTAGCAGGAAGCCGCTGCTGCCATTTGCTTTGTACGCGGGGCCGTGGACCCTCTCAGGAGCGTTTGGTGGCTTTTTTTCCACTGTCCCCAACAGAGATGTTGGTGAAAACAAATTGATTGATTGATTGATTGATTGATTGATTGATTGATTGATTGATTGATTGATTGATTGATTGATTGATTGATTGATTGATTGATTGATTGATTGATTGGAACTATCGAGCTATTCACACGCACGACGTGTTGTGAATAGCTCAAGTAGTATTAAGTATATGGGTGTAGCATGGCTAGCCTGTCGATTTTTCTGTCAATTTAAAAACATTATTCCGATTCCTACGCTCGCTCACTCTGGCATGTCGTGTAGAGGACCTCTACAACGTATGCCAAGGAAGTTTCCAGCTGCACCATAAGATTACGGTATTTAACTACAGGGTCCGTTACGTTTCCTTTCAGTCCAGTATAATGGCTGCGTGCTCTATTCAATATACAAGCTGCATGTAAAATGAAAACTTCTGGTAATTTAAATATACAATTTACCACTGGTGTTATCAAGTTTAGGGTGACATTTTCAGGCCAGACCCATAATTTCTGGTATTTCTTTAAACAACAGTGGCACAAATAGGTTAATTCACATTTCCTCGCCAAGCTTACGATTGACAAGAATAATATGTTAAAAATAGAGATGTACCGTGAAACAAATATTAAGACAAAAACTTGACTAACCCATACCTCTTCAGGGCTGTATTATTCAGATAGGCGAAAAATTGTCACCGTAGTGAAAAACAAAATGATTTTTTGAGCAACCATCTGCAGAAACATATCCAGTGGTGCCGCTCCTAGCTGGGGTTAGAACGACTAAGTATATGGCGTACTCTGAGGGATAAGTCATGCATTGCGACCTATTAGTACACCGCCGACAGCACAATATCTATTGCGGAATAAATTTGTTGGAGCCTTGCCCTTGAGACCCAAATATAATAATGGAATGGGCAGCCAGCCGGCTTAAAAAGAATTCATGGGGCTTTACGGACATACGCCAGCAAAGAAAAGATAAAACAAGCAGCAGGAACAAATTTTAGCAATTTCTAAAAATAAAGCGGCTCCAAAGTGTAACCTGATTATGGCTTACCTCTCCTGTGACGGTAGTGGAAGTTTGAAAAGATCGCTCTCGTGGAGTTACGCCCTCTTTATCGGTACAGTGTTATTGCCTGCATGCATGACACCATATAAATATGCGGTATATTGTTATTTTTACCCTTTATATAACTAAATAGTGAATTTACAAGAAATCGTTTTTTTTCTTTACAACTGATTTGTATCCGCGAGTTCAAAAAACTAGAAAAAGGAAAACCGGAAGAAGACGTTGGTCGACTTTCCGGATGCAACCTAGATATGCTGTTAAGCGTTTAGCAACTATATGCTACCACTCCATGTATTTTGAAGATAACACCGCAAGGCGGGCTAGTTGGTACTCAGAATTCATGCTGAATTTTTGCGCAACGTAAGACTAGGACAGATAGAACAAGGAACACGAAGACCAGCGCAGACACGAAGCTGCAGCGCAGACACGAAGCTGCGCTGGTCTTCGTGTTCCTTGTTCTATCTGTTCTAGTCTTACGTTGCGCAAAAAATTCAGCATGAAGTATTTTGAAGAGCTTTCACTGATCACATAAAACTGACAAAGCAGGCATGTCTGGACAGTGACTTTTCGGCAACCTAAACGTGATAGCAGACGCAACTCCCACCGCCGTCACTGCAGCCTCCTGATCTTTTCTTTCACTGCTGCCGCCGTGGTCTATGACGCATAGCCGATTCGGAGAAAAGGGGGTGTGGTAACGTCCGGTAAAGCGGCTGGATCGAGAGAAGGCGCCGGAGGAATTTGTATGTCAAATGAGCTGCACCCACGTAGCCGCCGTCGCAGCGGCGGCACCCCGACGGGACGATTTCCGCCCAAAAACGAAAACCGAGCGTTTTGTTTGGTAATCCCGCCAGTCGCCTGGCGGTTGTGATAAACAAGCGTGTACATAAAGCGCGCTTGCAAGCGGCATCGCCCCAGTGCCAGCGTGTCGCGGGTAGACATTACAGGCCTGTAACCGCGGGCGTGCAAGTTCGGTCGTCGTCGCCGCAATAAAGGTAGGGAAGCCGCATGTCAAAATTTTGAGTAGGTTTGGTGTGCATAGTTCGCTCGTTGGTGCGCATAAATTTTGTGTTCATGAAAATTATAACGCCATGGCCCCAATTTCGACACATCTCGGGCAGTCTAGGCGTTTTGAGCTGCTGACCGCTTTAGGGGCTAACAAAAATAGCAGCGTCGCACTGGACGTGTGCAAATCAGAGTAGGGTTGTCTTCTTCACCTTGTTTGCGTTTCGCGGAAAATAATGTCGAGTGCTGCAGTTAGCCCCGAATACATCCAGTAAAGGCTTGCGGCCTACATCTTGTACAGCACCGTGTGAGAGGGGCACTAAAAAAATAATTCAACGTATGCTCGGGTAACATAAAGTGCTCCTAAATAATGTCCACCCACCGCGGTAGAGCAGTGGCGACGTGTGTTTCACCCACCATCGGAACTTTTCAAAACTTTTCAAAATGTGACTTCCAGCGCAAACACACGCTTAGGTGATGGTTTATGGCTTCTCATTGGCGGGGAGTAAACGGCGTATCTAGTGCTTGACTCTCCGACGGAGAATACGGATAGGATATCTTTTTCAGTAGTGTAAAGCCTTTTTGCAACAATTACGGAGGTGTTGCCGTCTTAGGAGACTTCAATTCTGTTTATTCATAACATAATACCAGCACTGCGCCGTTTAGAGATGCAAGTACTGGAAGTGTCTGTACTATGGTTAATAAATAGTGCCTATGTGAGGTACGAGTAACTGTTAGTAAAGGAAGAGGGATATTCACTCATTTTCAAGGCAGCAGTCACTCCAGGGTTGATAGAGCATGTTTCACTCTCACCAACAAAAGAATGCAGAGATTACAATGTGCAACCGGTAACTTTCTGTGACCACAGTTGGGTTACTTTCACTGTAAGAAGCAGAAAAAACGCAACTGAAATAATTCACATGAAAACAACGGGTATGAAATTCCTACCTACGTATTGATGACGCTGCCAAAACTATGACTACAGGGAATTGAAAAGGAAGTAGAAAAAAATACCGGGGTTAAATGGGAGCACTTAAAAAAAAGCTAAACTGGAGAAGCTAGAGCAATCACCAATACTGAAATATGAAAATGACGAGACCAAAAACATTGTGCGAAAAATTTACAGGTGATCGAAGAGCAAGAGTGTACGCGGCCTCAAGCATTAGAGGACGATACTTGTGGGATCAAAAACAAAAAAAAACTAGACGCGATAGCCACTGAACGATACATTGGTGTGCTCGTACGAATAATGATTGATTGTAGGATTTTATGCACCGACGCAACGCAGACGATGAGGCGCGCTGTAGTGGAGGGCTCCAGATCAATTTTGACCACCTGGGGATGTTTAACGCGCTCCGAAATCTTGTTCGCACGGGCGTTCTTGCCTTCCCGCCTCCATCAAAAAAGCGGCCGCCGCGGCCGGGAACCGAACCCGTGACCTCGCGCTCAGCAACGCAACACCTTAGCCACTGAGCCACCGCAGCGGGTGCTCGTATGCGATTAATACCTGAGCAGATCATTACAGGAGAGCAGTAAAAAAAAAGGCCTGCGTAATAGTGGAAAGAAGTCGTGCACGCCGCTGTAGTATAATGGAGATACACTACAAAGAAACACTTTACAGGTACCACACTCGTTCAGCAGGCATCCTGTGGATATTTTAGTTGCATTTTGTGCCCAAAGTACATTCAACAAAGAAACGTACCAAAAGAGTTGCTATAGTTATGCCAGTATTAACGAAAACGCTAAAGAATTATTAAAAGAGTCCATTACAGGAAAAAAGGTGGAAAAGGCTATAGAGGACTTAAACCCCGGTAAGTCGTGTGGTCGGGATGGGCTAATGAACGGGCGTTGTACAAGACATTAACGAACGGAGTTTTCCTGCTGTTGGCAAATGATTTCAACGAGTATGAACAATTTAAGACCTTCAAGCACTTATTTACAACTTCTAATACAGTTCTTATTCCGAAAACAGAAGATGTCAACAAGGTGTAAAACGACAAATATTATGGTCCCATACCTTAGGCAAACTTGGCAAAGCACATAATTGCGAAAACACTTCATTGAAGGCTGCAGACGATTATGACCATGGTTGCCAGGTCTGGCGATTTGTTGCCAAGCTGCCGACTTTTCGAGATTCGTGGCGACAAACGTTTTTAGTGTGGCGAATTGGCTACGTTCTGGCTCCTTTGAGCATTGGTGATTTGATATATTTCCGGGCACTTCCAACGCCCCACTCTTGAAAAAACGGTCTTACATGACCCCTCAAATAAAGAGCAGCCGTCGAGGTAAACTGAACAAACAGAACCGAACAAACGTTTAGTCAGACGAAGTTGATCTCTCGAAGACTAGAATAGGTCCCAAAGAATCAATCACTCAAACACACCCCCGTACAGCGCTACTTACCTACACGAATATAAACTGGACTTGGTGTATGAATAGTGTCAAAGCCTTCACGCAACGCCGTCGGTCTAAGTGTGAAGCTTCAGTAGTTTACGGGAGCTTAAGATTTGATGAAGAGTGGTGGAAAATGTGTCTGATGTACACTAGGCACTGGAACGTAAAGAGGCAGCGGAAGTGGTCAAGCATGATGTGAAAGGAAGGCCCGTTCCAATTTATTCGTATTATTTGAATGCTTTACCCAAGCCTGTATTTTCTCCTCCGAGGTAATCCAAAAGTACTTACTAGCATCGCCTTGCTGAAAATGGCGACTCTTGTGGCTGCTTTTCACGCATTCACTTTAATGTGGCGACTTTTGTGGTTACGTTTGGCAACTTCGTGGCGGCGTTTCCTTCGGAGGACCTGGCAACCCTGAACTTGAGACACACTTCGTAGTGTTCCAAAAATTGTGTGCAGTAAACGGAAGAACCATATATACCAACACTCACAAGGGGCAACATGTCTGAGTGCGACACGCACCCTCGCTCCCGATGCCTCAACTGCGCATGTCCGAGACTATTCCACGGCCACCGCCAGGTGACGGCACCGGTATCTACGGCCGTGCGTTCCGCGGTTCGTATTTCAATTGTCCATGACCCTACAATCCTGTCAATCTGTAGGAGTAAAACATGGCAGGAGTTGTTAAAAACTGGCTCACTAAGAAAGAGCAATTGCCGATATTTCTCGTTAAGCGGGAAACAAATAAAATACGATTTTCGGGAATTTCTTTCTAAATCTCGTGCCCTTTCAGACAACGAAGTGGGTTTTGCTCATACTGGTAACCGATACAATTTTTTTTTTCTGTTAGCAATTTCATGCCATTTCTTCCTCAGCAACCCCATGATAGGGTCATTCGAATTTGGTGTAAAATACGTGTTTTTAGAGATTTGTCAATACGTGTACAGGCTGTTATCAAATCGGTTTTTACTTGTAAATGTTATTCTGTCAAGTTCAGAAAACCCAATTTCAGTTTATGGTCCCAACGAAGATGTTAAAAGGCGAGCGAATTTTTTTAAATTGCTCCCTTCACGAAGCGAACGGCTAAGATGCCGTATCAGCACCGAGCCCGAAATTCTTGACCAATCAACTTGAAATTTTACGAGTACACCCCTATTGTGGCGAAAGAACTCAGTTCAGTTCTGTGTATGTGCTTGCTTCGCCGAAATTATCGCCAGAATATGACACCTCAGCCACTAGTCCAACGTAAGCAGAGCTCCAATTGCCCCCTTCCACCCCTAGCGCCCCTTTCCTGCAACTGCTATCATAAACGCAATATAGTTTTGTTAATTCATTTCAATTTTCCCACGTTTTCGCTTCTCGCGTGCCTTCCTTTGTGAGAGCGCAAAATTGTCTGATGCTGCTTTTTAACCCACTGTACTTCTTTCATTTCTTTCGGGAGAACCTACGCAACGGGTATATTTAATAAAGAAAATTTCGTTGTTTTTTTAGTGTATGTGGCCACGCAAACAATGATGTCTGACAATGAACAATTGCCTCACTGAGACGAAGCAATTTCGTAAATTTCTCGTAGTATAAACGAAAAAACACAATTTCCGGAAATCTTTACTATATCGCGTGACCGTTAAGATATTAAAGTAGTTCTGCTCCCAACCCATACAATGTTTTTTCTAAACGCGATTTTATGACATTTTTTCCTCAGAAATACCGCGGTAGGACTAATTTATATATTTTTTTCAATCAGTCAATCAATCCTTCATTCGAAGAAACCAAAATACATAGTGTGCTACAGGGACAGAGACTAAATGCTACGTTGCTAAATGAGGTAAATTACGTGTTTGTACGGATTTGTCAATAAGTGTTGAAGCCGTTGATTATCTAATTGGTTTTACTTGTAAATGTTAACCGAAAGTCCGAAGTAACCAACAAAACCTGAAAACCCATTTCAGGATATGGTCCTAAGAAACATGTAAATGTGTGGGTGGGATTTTTTAAGTTATTCCCTTTACAAACTGAACGACCAAGATGTCATATCAACACCCTGCGCAAAATGCTGTACCTGCCGACCTGAAATTTTACAACTACACCCCTGATATGGTGAAAAAGGTCAATTCAATTCTGTGTATATGCTTGCTTCGCCGAAATTATTTTAAAAAGATGATGCTTCAGCTGCCCCCCCCCCCCTCCCCCGACATAACTACAGCTCCTGTCTCCCCCTCTGGCCCCTTTCGCTCATTCCCTGCCCTCTCCCAACTGCGGTCGCCAAGCCCGAGCGGATTTCATACGCCACACGTTCTCCTCTAAGAACAACGCAGTGGACAGTCGGCAAAAGGCTAGTCTATAGCTCTCGACAGGCGTGCTCCGGACTGCGCGGGAGACATCTAGTGATAGCGCCGTGTTAGAGACCCGCAGAGCGGGAGCATGCGCGACCCCTATCAGCGCGATGGCCGTGCCTCGGCTCGCTGTGCCCGTCGCCGTGGCTTCCGCAGCTTCTTCGCCGAGAGAAGCGCTGCCTACGGTGCAGGACAGGGAAAGTAAATCGTAGATAGCTTGCCCTCGCGCGCGCCGCGCAAGTTTCCAGTCTGCATTAGCTTTGGTGCACAGTTGTGCATTGCGTCATCCTTCTGGCAATAGGCTGCGTGGGTATCGTTTGAATCTTTATTCGGTTTCTGCGCTCGGCTTTGCTCGTCACCGCCGACGGGACAACGCAAAAATTACGCCCTCCTCCCCTCGCGGGAACCCTGGTGTGATGCGACGCTGAGGGGGTTCAAGCGCGTCGGAGAACAACCGTCGACCGAAAGCGCCGAAAGGCCGCCGGAGAGCGGCACACCGGTTATATTCTAGGCACTACATATGCGCAACGCGCCCGAAGGAGAGGAAACGGCGGAGAGAGAGAGTACTGCACAGGCGCAGCCCCGCGCGCAGCGCCGCCCACCGGCGGAGTGAGAGCGCGCTGGGCCGCACACGCTCTCACCTGGGCACGCGCCGGCGCCAGTGCGTCTGCCGCGGCTATGACGCAACACAATCCACTTTAATTCAATCCAATTCAAATCCAATCCAAGCCAAGCCAAGCCAAGCCAATCCAATCGAATCTAATCGAATCCAATCCAATGCCCCTCGCGAGAGAGTGTTCGCATCGGAGAGGCGAGCGGGAGAGTGGCTGCCGACAACGGACGCACGCAGGAAGGACAGGACCACCGACAAGAGATTCTCTGAGCGTCGCATCTAAAAAATTCAAGGCAGTGTGCAAGCTGTCATCGACTGATATCTGGACACTCAAGAACACCGTCAGCGATGCGTTTTCAGTGATTTGTGCTCGTTTTTCACACTTATGACGTATTCGGTTGGCCGCTCCAGTCCTCTGGCTCGGAGCCACCAGTTGCCAAGGCGGCTCGCAATCAGAGCTCGAGAGGCAGTGTACCAACCGAATGCATCGGCGATCTCGGAGCAGCGCGCCTGTAGCGCCACCGTGCAGCCAGCGCGGGGAGACGCCGGGTAAAGTGCAGTGTTTTGTGTCATGTGACCCGTGGTGGTGGTGGTGGTGATTTATTAACAAAGGAGGGAAGAGAAAAGGCCTGGGGATATTGTTGAACTCAACAGGGAGTTCACCCTCATACGACCCAGTCCAGGGAAGGGGATTGGGGCTTCAAAGGATAGGAAGAGAGAAGGGGGAAGAGAAGAGCGGTAGGAGAGTGGGAGATAGTCTATATCGCGTTCGTTTAGTCCATGACTCGATGGCTACAAACGCAGCGCTAGTCCTGTTGTAACCAGCAAGTTGACTACGTGCTGGAAGACCTCCCGTCGGATGGCGTCCGGTCCCGTGGGGAACAGGAAGTCTTCTAGCTTGTGGCTTGAGGCACCGAGTCGCTGGAGTTCGGCCCGGAGTTGTGCTCTTGCGGTGTCGTGCTGCGGACAAGAGCACAGCAAGTGCTCTAGCGTCTCAGGCTCTGGGCAGTCGGCGCAGGTGGGGGATGCTCGGCGGCCTTGGTGGTGCAAGCGCGCTCCCACGTTGCAGCAATTGAGCCGCAGGCGAAGAAGGAGCGACCGGGCGTCTCTGCTAATGCGTCCGGGCAAGACCCGTGGGGCCTGGCCACTGACTACGCGGGAATCTGGATGCATGGCCTCTACCACTCGTGCCAGGATAGTCCTTGCAGCGTCAAATGACACCACATCCCGGGAGGCTGGAACCCTTGCCTGGCGAGCAGCACCTTTGGCCAAGGCATCTGCAACCTCGTTGCCTATGATGTTCACGTGCGATGGCAGCCAGTGAAGTCGCAGTGGACACCCTTGCGCTTCCACCGCATGAAGCTTGGCCGCCAGCGACCGCTCAACGTAGCCGCTAGAGCTGGCTGGCTGGTCGGCGGCACGCAGACGGAGGAGGGCAGACCGTGAGTCAGTCAGGATGATGGCCCCCCGGGCCTGGGTGCCCTGCTTGAGAAGATCTGCAGCCAAGTGGAGTTCAGCCAGCTCTGCGTGGGTGGATGAGGCAGGGAAGGGCAGGCTGCACACCTGGCTGATGCCGAGTTCTAGGGCCGTGCAGGCGGCTCCGGCTCTGCCCATCGACTGTTGTACAGATCCATCCGTGTACACTTGCAGATGTCCGGCAGCGTCGCCCTGTAGCAGGGCAGCCACCTCTTGGTGGATGGCCTGGGGTGGAGTCGACCTCTTACTACGGACCCCCGGCAATGTGGTGACAATGCGTAGAGCCTGCCCCGAGCCTGGGGGTGGTGGCTCCAGGCGTGGCCGCTGCGGCAACGCCATGTGGCTCTCGTACGTACTGAGCAGCATGCCCATCCGAGAGTTGGGCCGGCTGCGGTAGCGCGTCCTCCCGGCCAGTTCGCGCCACGCTCTCACTTCGAAGTCAGAGCGGTCGGGAGCACTCCGCGTCGGAGGCTGACTCTCCGTAAGAACCAACCGAAGGTATTTCGAGAGATCGAATTCTACCAACTGAAGGCGAGGCCGCTTTTTAGAGCACTCCAGAGCGCTCGTAAACGCCCAACCGAATACGCCATTAGAAAAGTGAAATATTACACTGCCAGAGCACAGTGAATTTAGTTATGTATTCAGAACGAAGTAAATTACCAGAATGTGGTAGCATAACGAAGACGAAAATAATATTTAGGTTTGTACAAAGCAATATAAAGTCCGGATCACTTCGCCCTGTGAGTTTTATTGGTAGACGGCATACTGTTAGCACATCCCACAAGGTTGATCAAATGAAGTGTTGGTGGAAGCTTTACAGATCGATGGAAAACCTAAATGCAAACTAAATAAGTCTGCAAGGTTTCTGAGCTGACGTCGGCATTCTGAAGAAGCGGGAGGAGTCGACTGGTTGATATCTGCGATGGCGTGGGTTACAATCCGTGTACCCACTTGGGATGCAAGTGCTCAGGACGTCGCGCTGCGCACGATGGTGATACTAGACACCTAGTACATGATTTGTGCTCCTCGAGCCAGCTTGACGCTCCGAATCCTTCCGTGAATAGAGTCGTTGAGCGCTTCCACGAGACTTGGGTCAGTGCGTAGACGCTCCCACTCTCTTTTCCATGGAGATCCACAGCTCGTAGGAGTCTGAGGTCGAAAGTCCAGGTTGTTTACACAAATTGTTTTTCATCAACGCCCACACGTTTTCTAATATGTTCAAATTCGATTGGGACTTCTGGCAGGCAATGGCAAGGTTGTTATTCCGAGGCATTCGAGGAGATCTTGATTAACTTCGGCGGTGTGAACTCACACGCCATCTTGTTGAAAATGATACAGCCCGTCTGGAAACGGTCTACCCAGCACGTATGGCACTAGGAGAGTTTGAAGTATGTCCGCTAAGGCTGCTGCCGTCATACGTCCAGTAATTCTGTGGAGCGGTCGTAGGCTTTCGTGGCTGATGGCTCTCCACACGGTGATTGTGGTCCGCTGGCTGCAGCCCACCTTCCAGACATATTTGTCGCCATACCTGCGCGATGCTGGTAAAAAGCCTATTATACCAGCAAGAACTGTGATACATGTCTAATATTTAAGCATTAAGTGCAGGAAAGACCGATCGTATATTATTAAAAGCGAGATCGCCCATGTTTTTGAGATTTCGGCGCAAGTTAATGGCCTCCTTCAAGGCGGCCAAAATTAACCTGTTGGAGCCCTCCACTACTGCGCGCCTCATCGCCTTACAATATTTGGTGAGTTAAAACTTCTAATAGGTCAATGATATCAGTACGCAAAATTTATTCTTACTGGTATTTATCAGGGCGCCACATCCGTTTTTTTCTGGCCCCAAGGGGTACAGAATGCTGCCTCGTCGCTGAAGACTACGGCCCTCCAGGTATCCGTAGCAAGCTCCGGAAACAAGCTCCATCCGCTGGTCCCGGTGCTTTGCTTCCAATTTTGTCTATTGTGGAGCCGTCATTCCTTCCATGTCGGCTTCGTGAAGTGTCGACCGGATGAGTTGGTCTGGAACGTCCAGTCCTTGCACGTCTCGAATTTCGCGAGCGCTGAGGACGGGGTTGTCTGCTGTCGTTGCAATCAGTCTATACTCCTCATCGGTCGTCGCTGTAGGTAGCCTAAAAGTTCGACATTCTTTAGCTAAAGCTCGAACAATTCTATTGAAAGCTGGCAATGGGTGCCATGCTACGACACATATGGCTCTTTGTGACATCTTCAGTCGCATCAGAGGGATGGCTTTTCTTCCTGGAAAAGTTAAGTGCGGCGCCATGGTAGGAACACTTACTGCAGCACATGTTCAGTCTTGTGCGGTATATACAGGATTCGTTGGGTGCGCCTAGAACATCTACGCATCGCACAACTAGCCATCCGGAAGCGCAGTTACCACGATCGGTGACCGCCAGCGCCAGCGCGAAATGCGTCAGAGTTGCGGATAAAGTGTGATATTGAACGCAATAAGCCGACGGATACTGCCTGTTTCCAGGTTATTTAAACCATTGCCTGAACAAACATTTCTTGAAGTGAACGGACTTCTTCCGAAGATACATTTACCACCCCTTTGTTGAAATTAATTGTTCGGCGCACTTTTGCCCCGATTGTATTGTTCCGTTCCGTGCATTCGTAGTTGCTCGTTGTTCAATCGGTTATTTTGGTACTGTTTAAGTCGGCAATATTGCATTTGATGTCCCGAAAGAGAGTAGCTAATGTTTTCGAAATAACTGCTTTCCACACCACAGTGGCTGAAAACGTATCGCTCCTCTTTAGTCACCACAACGCGTGGATGTCGATGCGATATTGATAAGAAGCAATGCCTGTGTTGAAATGAATAAATAGTGGAATATCTGTCTTATTATTACCATTAATGAATCTCAAAAAGGCGAATGTTATTATTTTCCTACTGGATATGGTGAATAAATGTGTTATGATTTCCGACAAGATGTCGTCATAATCGCATAAATTTAAATACCAAGCCTGTCAATCCCCTCTACAAAAGCCTTCGTCAATGCGGTGACGAGGCTTTCGTCCTCATGCTCCCTCAAAAGTCATACCACTTCCCAATTTTTCCGGCCGAGGTTTCATCAGTTTGAGTGACACTCCTAATCACGGGGAAGAACAATGTTTCAAACCCCGTCTTGCTAACGCGGAGAGGAAAATTGCATGAGCACCCGCATTTTAACTCTCAGAAACGAAAAGTAGGAACAAAACCTGTTGTCTTCTGAGGAATACGTTGTAGTATACAAACAGCGCACCTGTAAATTTTGATCTCAGTTTCCCCTTAAAATATAAAAAAAACATCATTCAAAACTTCACGTTGTGTTCTACTTTAATTTATCGCATTTAATTTACGTGCCTGGTACAGGGGTATATAGCAGCGAGTTTTAAAACGCCAGTTATACAGAAGTTTTTTCTGTATGCGAGAAAACGGACACAAATCGCTGAAAACGCATAGCTGATGGTGTTCTTGAGTATGCAGACCTCGGTCCATGACAGCTTGCACACTGCCTTGAGTTTTTTTTTAGTTAGCTCGTCGGCAGTGGCACGCAAAGCCGAGCGCCGAAACCGGATAATGGTGCAAGCGATACCCACGCCGCAAATTGCAGAAGCATCACTCAATGCAGAACTGTGCGCATTCTGCTTCCAGCTACTGCACAGTGTGGACGCAGGATGGCGAGCTCCGTTGAAGGAATGGCTTTGGCGGGCCTTTCGGCCCACGGTAACAGGTCAACCGGTATTTATAAGGATTATCAAGTTATGCTGCCGCAACTGCCATCCGGACCATCTGTGCTTAATACGATTTTTTTGCACGCCGATTTGAGAGCCAGGCCGTACAAGGTCGAAGAATTCCGCGACAATTAGGTTCGTCTGGAGCTGTTCCCTGACCTTATCGCCTTGGGGGCGTACCAGATGAACCATTTGTGGGCGGTTACTTACAAACACCCCGAAGAGGGAAAGAAACTTGTTGCCGCCGGGGAACTCCAAGTCAAGGGTCGCCGTTGCCTCGTCATCGATCCCCGCCACCAGGACATCCAGTTAAAGCTCCACTGGGTGCTCCACAACGTCTCCCACGACGAAGTGCGAAGCGCCTTGGGCTGTACGGCAAGGTCACGGAAGTGACCGGGGACCGATGGCGTGTGCCAGGCTGCTCTGCGCAGCTCTCGACTACGTTCCTGGTCACCCTACAGTTGAAGTCGGGCGTCAGTGTGGACGACATCCCTCACCAGGTACGCGTCGCCGGCGAGCAAGCCCTGGTCCTGGTGCCCGGGCGTGCGCCTCTCTGTTTCCGCAGTCACCGGAGCGGACACATTTGACGCGAGTGCAGGGTGTCCCGCTGTGCTCTTTGTCGCCGCTTCGGCCACGACGAGAGCGGATGCGTTCGCACCTGCGCAAACGTCGCAAGACCAGGAGGGGTTGACAAGAAGCCAGAGTTCCTCATGGATACAGAGGAGGCAGAGCAGGCTGCAAGGGGCAAGGTAGAGGGGCTGGCGAAGGAGGTGACGCCCCCTGAACCAGCTCGCGTTGCCCTGCCGGAGCGCCGCCCGCCTGTGAAGCCGGTGAAAGACCCTGAGACCGCCCAGGAACAAGATGCCGTACCGGAGGCGTATGACGCGAGCAAAAGTGTTGGTTAGCCGCACGCAGACAACGTGAGCGTTGACGGGTAAGACCAAGACGGGACCCCAGGCGCAAGTGGTGTGTCGGGGAAACGTGCAAGGGAAAGTGGTGGGCCTGGGGGAGGAGACGCCGCAGGGCCAAGCCCCGAGGAGCCTCCAGCGAAGACCGTGCCGCAGTCGAGACGCCCTGGAGCCAAGGCTTGTTTGTCCAATATTCCACCGGACAAACCCAAGGGAAAGTGACCGGACTGTTGAAACGGCGCTACAAGTGCGGGTTGTGTGGGGTTGAGAAGTGGGGAGGACGTTTTCGAAGGTGTGGCCACCGAGGACTGCTATGTGTGGCAGGCCTCTCGAGCACAGAGACGTCGGGAACCCTCGACGCGTCCCCGCTTTTGCAGAAATGGGTTCGTTTTGGGTTTTCCTTTTGCTTGTTTTCAGTGCTTTTTCTGTTTCTTTATTGTGAATTTTCTAGCACTCCCATGTTAATTTATTTATTGCTGTGGTGCAGTTATTACTCTAAAATATGGCAGGTTTTAGAAGAGCGCTTTGTTTCGCCACAATAAACGTGCGAGGCCTTAGTGACAGGCTTGCGCAAACAGTACCATCTGAAAAGGATTATGCTGGAAAAAGATTCAGATATCTTGGCTGTTCAAGAAAGAAAGATAGAAAGTGAGAACTGCACCGCCAGTATGATAAAGCCCTTTCAAAGCCTGTTTAGTTTCTGTGTCAGCCACGCGGTTGGCACATCGGGAGGGTGTTGTCTGTTCCTAAGGAATAATATTGGTATTGAAATACAAATACTTTTTTTCATGTGAAACCGGCAGGTTAGTTTTTTGGGATTTTGAATATGATGGTGGTGAATTCCGTGCCCTTTGTATCTACACCCCAAACGTCGGGCAAGAAAGAGCGGCTTTTTTTTTAAGTATCGCTCAATAGTTAAGAGCGGAAGGACAAATGATTTTAATAGGGGATTTCAATTGTGTTTGCGAGGGAAGGGGCAGAAATGGACCACGGTCGGGAGCGGATAAGAGTGCGCAAATTCCTTGTGAATTACTTGAAGAGTGTGAAGTGTCCGATGTTGCTCACTGCGCATGAAATGAAAATGTGTTGAGGTTTACGCATTTTCAGGGAGCGAGCCACGCGCGATTAGATAGGGGTTACGTTTCTTGCTGTCTAGCTTCCACATGCCAAAAATATTGCGTAGCCGACGTTTCTTTCAGTGATCACTGTTTTGTTTCTTTTTCCATGGGAGCAAAGAGTGAAGGGTATAATAAATCTACATGGGAGTTGTGGAAGTTAAACATAAAGCTGTTGCATGATGAGACTTTCGTGGAGTCTGTAAAAAAAGCTTTTTGTAAACACATGAACGCAGAAGGTATAAGTTGGGGAGAAAAGTGGGAATTGTTCAAGCAGGACTGTAAGCTTAATGCCATAGAGAGGGGGACTATACTCAGAAAGAAAGACAAGGAAACCGAAAGTAACCTGAAGCGTAATTTGAGGGAGATGCTCAGGCATGAAGGCGAAACACCTGGCGCCTTCCGGGGTGACATAAGGACAATAAAGAACAAGCTAGAAGCAATAGATAAGCAAAAATACAGGGGGCGACCGTGCGAGCACGAGCCGAACACTATCTGGCGGGCGAAGCACCCACGAAACGAGCGTTAAGTGATCACGCACGATACGCTAAAGCCAACACGATTAATGAAATACTGGTAGGTGGAGAGCTTACCCGAGATAATAAGGTCATAGAAGATTCTTTCGTACAACATTACACTACACTCTTCAGTGTGCCGTTCCTAACATCCAACACTTCAAACAAGACTTCTTTCGCTTCATGCCACATCTGGATAACGACGCTAAAATACATTAGAAGAACCCATAACGTTAGGCGAAGTAGAAAGAGCCGTAGGCAATTAAAACGGAGTCAAGTCTCCTGGCCCGGACGGCTTGGGTGCCGTTTTTTGCAAGAGGTTTTCAAACATCCTAGCACCATTTTTGCATAGAGTGTTATGTGAAGCGTTCGAGGCCGGCGCTCTGCTACTTTCTTTTTCGCGAACGCATACTGTCCTAATCCCAAAGTCGATTGATTGATCGTGGGGCTTATGAGAGTACAGTGCCTAGAATATGCCAGTATATTCTAGGCACTGTAATGAGAGCATGTGACAAGTACTTTAACGGCACCTGTACATAGTGTAGAATTGGAGAGTGTGCGGTACATGTTGACGTTATAAGGGCCAGTTCCGTTAGTGAGATAACTTACGTTAACGTAAGGTTGCGTTGTTATATTGTCTGGTAAGCAATGTAAAGTTAGCATAAAGCTTAAAGTATTTAGATTAGCCAGAGCAGAACGTTTGGGTGTTTAAAGTAGTGCCAGGAACCGCGTAACGAAACATAAAGCGAATGCACGTCACTTTAGTGAAGTGGCTATATAGTGATATCGAGCGGCATTGTGTAGACAGGATTAGGTTAATCTTCCTTCAGTATCGCAGCACATAGGTTATCCGAAATACCCAGCATATTAATTTTGCCGCCGAATGCGAATGTGATGGAATTCAATAAACTTTTTTGTTCGTTGCTTTCTCGCAGTATAGGCTTGTGTGGGCGCCTGCTTGACATGCCGCCTGCTTCGACACGCTGTATAGGAGGGCGCTTTTTCTGCTCTTTCTGGCTGGGCGGCACCCGTTCCCACCGCGTGCACCAGGATATTGTATGCGCGGTGTTAGTGGTGAATTGGTGCATCCTTTTGTTACGTGGATGATTGATTGATTGTGTGGTTTAACGTGCCGACGCAACTCTGGTTATGAAGCGCGCCGTAGTAGAGGGCTCCGGCTTAATTTTGACCACCTGGGGTCTTTAGCAGGGGCCGAAATCTCGACCACACGAACTTTCAGGAATTCGGTTATCAGAAAACCGGCCGCCATGGCCCGGAATCGACCCCGCGTCGTCGTGCTCAGCAGCACAACGCCTTAGCCACTGAGCCACCCCGGCGACGTGGTGCAGTGTTTCTGCACCATGGACCGACCTGGCTATACTGGTTTTGGTCAATTTATTGAGAAAACATATTTTTCTGTACGTTCGTTTCGATTTGTATACATGCTACAGCCTCTTTTTTCGTGTCGTTTGTGATTTCTGGATATCGTCTCCTAGTTTGTGTTTTGTGATTGATTGATTGTAGGGTTTAACGCGCCGACGCAACGCAGCCGATGAGGCGTGCCGTAGTGGAGGGCTCCGGATTAATTTTGACCACCTGTGGATCTTTATCGTGCGCCGAAATCGCGTACACACGGGCGTTTGTGCTTTTCGCCTCCATCAGAAAAGCGGCCGCCGCGGCCGGGAATCGAACCCGCGACCTCGTGCTCAGCAGCGCAACGCCTTAGCAACTGAGCCACCGCGGCGGGTCCCTAATCCCAAAGTGACATGACAGGGCAAAACTTCAGTGTGTAACTGGTACAGGCCAATCACCTTAGCCAATACAGAATACAAAGTACTGGTGAAGGTTACAGCGAATAGATTACAGCGAATAGCACCCACACTTGTAGGGCCGCATCAGACATGCGGTATACGAGGTAGAAGCATACTAAACAATGTTCATGTCGCACGCAGTGTTTTACAGTGTTGTGATGTATTTTGTAGAAAAGTAGCAATGCTTCAGATTGAGAATGAGAAGGCCGTCGATAAAGTGTGTCACGGAATCTTGTTCTGCATTCTGGACTATGTTAATGTTCGCGATGTTGTGAAGGAGAGTGTATGTATGGCGTATCGTGAATGTTTCACGAAATTGATTGTAAACAAGCATGTATCCAAAAGTATTCCAGTTTTATCTTCTGTGAGACACGGATGCCCTGCTTCTCCCTTGTTGTTTTGCATTTTTTGGAACCTTTTGTTTGCGCATGATCAATTATGATGGTTTGCGCGGGTTTCGTCTCCACTCGAGTGAGGTCAGGCTATTAACACATGCGGATGACGTGGCTGTATTTTGTGAGGAAAAGGAGAGCATCAGCAAAGCAATAATGATAACAAAAAAATTTTGTCGCGTTACAAAGAGTTCTCATAATTGGGCAAAGTGTGTGGGTTTTTTTCATGGGGATAGGGCGGGAGCACAATCAGTTTTTGAAAATGCGTCATGGTCACGCACACCAGTGCTTTATCTCGGAGTTCCGCTGGACAGCTATATGGATAGCCGCGGTTTCTGGGAGTCCGAAACCGTGAGGCTGCGCGAAAAGACAACCAAGTGGGGAGGTCTAGCTTTGTCTGTTTTCGCACGTGCCACAGTTTGAACCTCTTTTTCTGGTAGCAAAGCTGTGGTACGTGATGCAAGTCATTCATCGTTCGAGAGTTCAAGTTCAGAAAATACATCGGGTGTTTGCCGTGTTCATTTGGTCTTCAGTTTGGGAGCGTTCAAGCAGAACCAACCTTTTCTTGCGAGTTAAGGACGGCGGGGTTGATTCGTGTCACGCTTAGATTCGCCAGCATGTTAATCGGTTTTTGTTCTTACGGGATACGAATGACCCTTTTCTGCGAACATCTTTACAAAGTGCGCTGGCAAAAGTGTTGCCAATATATATTGTCTCATCCGCAGACGAAACCTGTAGCAGCCCTAAAGGCTATATGAAAGAGGTTGTAGACTCTTTCAGGTTTCTAGCAGTACGGTTTTCACTGGAGTACTTAGCAGCTGTGTCAATAAAGGCACTTACTAAAGACTCAAAGGATGTGTTGTTACCTGTGCCACTTTACCGATCAGTGTATAGATCTGTTCCTGGCCAGGACGTGTTATCTCGTGTTAAAAAGATGGCCGTCGCAGCAGCCATCATAAGTATATTTTTTAAACTACACACCGGTACACTTTTCGTTAAGATGTGAACGCAGGAGAAAGGCTTGTTTGCGGCTTGTCCTGCAACGTGCACTTTGTGCAACAAGCCAGAAACTGTTGAGCACGTCTTCGCGGAGTGCTGGGACGCCATCTTTTTCGGGGGTGTGTTGCAAAGGACCTTAAAGATAGACCTGCCCGTTTCACGCCAAGGCATACGATTTCTTTGCCTAGCTAGTGGCAACAGTGTGCCGTATGACCTCATCATGGCTCTAGGATTGCATGCCATTTGGAGGTCGATGATGGCGGTGCGCCACGCTGACCCGCACGTCCTCACTGTGAGCAAATACTTTGCACAGAGTATTAGTTTTCTGTATGAAGTGCTCAAGTTGCAGACTCCCGATATGGGACGGCTACCTGTACTAGAAGAACTGTGTACGTTTTATGTTTATTTTAAGTTTTTCTGTCAGCCGAAGTTCGGCCGATGGTTTTCAATCTATCCGTGACATGTATTGTGTGCAAAAAAGGTAATAAAAAAAAACAGCTGTGCGCCAAAGCTAATGCAGACGGGAAACTTGCGTGGTGCGCACTAAGGAAGCTGATCTACGATTTGCTTTCCCTGCCGGCACCGCGGGCAGCACGTCTCAGGGCGAAAGAAGGTGCGGAAGCCAAGGCGACGGGCCCAGCCAGCGGAAACACTGCCGTTGGGCGGATACGGGTCGCAAGGGCTCACACTGAGCCGTTCTCAGGGGCTCTGTTCTCGACTGCACAAATTACCAGGCAATTCGCCATGTTTGTTTGCGTAATCGCGACGTAAGCAATCAGTCGCGTGATGCACATACAGCTATGACGACATGCCATGTTTTTTACCGCTTCACTGATAAAGATCGCAACCAAGGTATCTAATATTGCACATAAAAGATATAAAAAAACTTGGAACGCACTATAAAAATTAAGATGGTAGCTGAGGCTGGCAAGAGAAACACATTTTTGCAGGTCGATATTAGCGTCAACATCACAAGGCTATCGAGTAACGTTGATCCAAAAGCGACGGAAAGGCAGATGTTGAGCTAAAAAACATCAAACAATTTTTTTCCTTGTTTATTTTTTTATAATTTCAATCGCTTTTAGTAATATAGTTGGGCTCTGCTTCAATGGAAGCTTTGTTGCGTTATCACCTCCCTGGCACCACCGCTGCCATGCTAACGTCTGCTGCTATGTTACAAGGTTATGGCGTGATCACAGAAAAAGACGGCCGGGACCATCGCTTGTATGACACGTAAGAGCAGCGAAACACTACGCCTGAAAACCGCGGAGCGCACCAATGTCACCGATTCACTCATTCGTCAAGCTCGACTTCAATGAGCGATGTAATAAACAGAATTCTACCTTTTCTTTGTTATATTTCTCTATAGTTCGATCATGTGACCGACCAGCTTACTAGGAGAAGTGTGAACAAATGCCATGCATTGGGTTATCTTTGTCATGGAGAGGCTTGTACTAGCCTCTAATATTGCGGTTAAGCAAAACAAAGGATTTTTATTTTATTACCAAACATAAAAGCAAAATACTGCACGTCATTTGTATGCTCCGTGATCGCTGACTTGGAAAAAGTCGAAACTATTATTTCTTTCGGTAGAACACATGCTTAAAAACCACGCGTCATGCGAAACTGCTGGAAATTCCAGGAGATTTCACAACATGACGAAAGGCATGCGCATAAATGGTGCCAGGGTGTTCTACTACAGCCAGCGTGAGCAGAGTGCAAGGCTGAGCCAACGAAATGTAACACCCGGCAGTCTGAATCGATATCGCTCTTCCCTCACTGCGACTGCGTAATGCGAATCGGGCCGCAGGACTGCTGCACTGCGCAGAGGCGAGGGCCAACCCCTGAAATGTGCATGCTTCTTGCATTTCCAACTTCTCTTAAAAAGGCCACACACTTGGAGAGTGTAAATACTTGAAGTGTGACCCTCCAAAGCTACTCAATGTGAGCCTTTATCTACTGACCAGGACGCTGGTTCGATCACCGCACCCGTTTGTAGTTTTTCGGATGTAAATGAAAATCGACAACTCCCATGTGTGGAGATTTCGACGCACTTAAAGATATTCCGTGTGGTCTGAATCGCTCTGCTGGCCTTCAGTATACGGTACGCCTCAATCAAACGCGCCACCAATATAATTTAACAAGTGTGTTTCAAGCGGCCCGTCTCGTGGTTTTAGATTATTCCGCGCCGAGTTCAGACACGAATAATCTAGGCTCTTTTTTGGTGCCTTCAGCCATCGAATAAGCGAAATACCAAAGGGTAGATTTTACTATAGACATGCCTTGCTTTGTTGAGCCTTTAACATATTCAAACATGCTATTACTGAGAATGACGCGAGCGCAGTGGTGCTTGGTTTAACATTAGGTTTGTCAGGATGCGTACAGCAGACAACTTCAAGTTTTCTAAGGGATCGAAATAAAGAAAGATATACCAGAGAAAGCGTTTAGCATAGGGCACTCACTACATGCTCTTGCAAGAAATATATTTCCCGACCTTCCAAGCGCTATGCATTTCGTGTTAAATAAAAACGTCACTAAAAATGTAGGCAAGACATGCAGAAAGGCAGGCCGACCCAGCATTATTCTATTTGCCCAGCGCTAATAATTCGCGATTTGTCTGCTGTTTTCTGGTTTCAAGGACACTTCGTTTTCAATATGCACTTCACTGACTTGTCCAACTCACTGCTCTGCTGCTACTGCTACTGGTTCCGTGGGGACGGGGCAATGCTGCTGTCGACAATTTTATTAGCGCCTGCTCAAAAGAGTTCCCTCCCGTGCATTACGAGTCCTGCGCCTTCTCCCTCTCCCGAGCCCTGCGTTGTATCCTGGTGAGCTATCTGCTCACCTCAATAATTTTCCAAGTGCATTAAATTTCTCTTCCTTCCAACAAAACCGCCAACACGACAGTCGAATCAAACTCCTGTTTCTTGTCGCATAATCGGTTATAAGATTCCTCAGTTTATTGGACGGAACGGGGGCGCTGGTGAGACGTCACGGATGCGTATTCATACTGGCGCACACATCAGTAATAGCTATCTCATAATGCATCCCGGTGATTTCTGTAAAAATCAGTGACTTATCGTCATCTGAAGCTCTCTTTTAGCAAAAGTTTAACTCAGACCCTCGAGAGGGGACTCCTAACAAGCTATCCTAGGTCGCCCAACAGTCGAATAAATCTGTAGCATTTTCTTAGCTGCTGACGGATTATTTTTCTTACGGTACAACTGATGCAAAAGAGTACGCCGCAGGGACTTAAACACTTCATCTGCTGATGTACGGAGGGTACTCCATGGCAGTCAGGCGTTTCAGTTAGGCGTTTAGCATTCGAGGTGATGGATTATTTGAGAAAGAAAATTTTGCTTTCAACAAAACAAAAAGGGGGATAAAGTGTATCCCACAGACATGTTATGACCCTTGTTTGTTTTAAGTAGTCCCGAAGACTAGATAAGGGCTCGGCAGAAAAATATCTGGTACATCTTCCCTACTTTTTCCGGCTGCGGCGTCCGCTTTTCTGATGGAGGCGAAAGGCAAAAACGCCCGTGTGTTCGAGATTTCGGAGCACGCTAAAAACCCCTGGTGGTCAATATTAATCCGGAGCCCCCCTATGGCGTGCCTCATCGCCAGTGAAGCGTCGGCGTATTAAACCACTCAATCAAAAACAAAATCTTCACTTCTTCGCGTGTTTTGTTATCCGGCCGATTTTATCAATAGTTGCTCTTCAGATTGCGCGAAATTGAACGGGGAAAACCAGTATTTTGAATGCACCGTAATTATGTTTAGGCTTTGTGGTAGCTCTAAACAGCAAAACATTTTTTTATACTCCCCCAAACCGGTTCGCGAATTGGGTCAATCTTCCGTACCGGTTTGCGAACCGATTCGGGTTGTGATTCAGTCGAACCGGAACTAAACCGGAACAACAGGAATTTATCCGAAACCGAACCTTAACCGAACCGGTATTTTTTTTTTTTCGAGTCGAAAAAGTGGGTTTGACAGCAGGCGGGTGTTACTGATTCGTACAACTCTACAGTGACCGAATTGACACGTAAGCAGTAAGTCGATATAGCTTATGTCTGTTTTTATATGGCCCACATGGGTCCCGCAAAGTACTACCTGTACTAGAGAAGCATAACTTCTTGCTCTTGTGCTTATATATTTTACTCGTTCCATTTGACGGAGGCGCACGTTGACTGCATAATTACCTTTTGTAAAAAGCATTCGCTGTTATTCGTGGGAGGCTTCTACAACAGTATTTGAAAAAGCTACTATACGTATAAGAAATACCTCGCATTGGTGTTTTATAAAGACGTTTGTTCTGCACAGGATTCACCAGCTCTTCACCCAGGCTAATCGGAATCGGAAGGCGTGGGTTCGTCCCACTCTAGATGAGTGTTTTCGCCCTTTCTTCGGTAGCATAAATAAACAAAAAATAATAACTTTGCTAACCATAATATCACTTAATACGCTACGACGGCTGGAAATCGATTGACTGAAAGTCTGTGTTTTACCCTTCGAAAAAACACCGAGGCTGTGAGGCCCACTGTTCTGGTGGGCTCAGGGTCACTTTTTACCACCTGGGGATTCTGAACTTGCACCGAAATGTCAACACGGGCGTTTTGGCATTTCTTTCCATTAGCCACACAGCCATCGTGGCAATAAGCGTATAACTCGTATAACTAGATAAGTATTCAAATATGCACAGAACTGTACGATACATGTGTACTATTCCCGCCTTTGTCTTCATTCCAGCCCTTCCACTACCAGGCCACGAGTTTTCCTCTGTGGCACACCAACATCCGCATTTCACAGCTATTGAAAGAAGACGGGCCCATTTGGGCGCTATGGCTGATCACAGAGAGGTTGGTCGACCCATCCAAATCCTGCGGCTCGAAGATGGTAGCCGTTTTAGCTTCGACTTCGATGCACTGGAGGAAATACTGCTGGCTGGACACGTCAAGAACCTGCCCGTCGTGGTGGTCTCAATAGCAGGCAAATTCCGGAGGGGCAAGTCTTTCGTGTTGAATTTTTTTCTCCAGTACATGCGGAACAGGAAACAATGCGACTGGATGACAGATCCTAATGACCCAGAACAAGGATTTCCATGGCGCAATGGCTCGGAGAGAGAGACTACTGGAATTTGGATCTGGAGCGAGGTCTTTGTGGTGAGGCAATCGATTTCTGTGGGCTGTTCGACTGCGATGCCATCGTTCGGCGTTTGCAGGTGACCACGACTGAAGGCAGGAAAGTCGCAGTGCTTTTCTTGGACTCTCAGGGCACGTTCGACTGCGAGTCTACGATCAAACGCTGCGCCACAATATTCGCATTGAGCGCCATGGCAAGCTCGGTGCTGATATACAACCTTCAGCATAACTTAGATGAAGCCGACCTGCAGCACCTGCAACTATTTACTCAGTATGGACGACTCGCTATGGAGGTGAGTACATGGTATCGTTCTCATGTATATCTCGCGTGCTCCATGGAAACTTGACTATTATAATTTGAAACGTTTGTTCACTTTCGTTTGGAAATAAAAATATATCTGCTAATTGCTTTGCCTCGTTGGCGCACCTTTAATAACGCAGTAGCGAATACTAAAACGTCTTTGCATTAATGTGAATTCTGTAGAGTTCTCCAAAGCAGAACATAGCAAACGATACAATAAAGCCTCAAGGAGGCACGGTTTCTAGTTTTTTAAGCCTGATTTCAAGTGAGATGACGTAAAACTAGAAACAAGGAACAATTTTGATGAGGCAACCAAACGATCACATAACTCGGAAGTTGTAACGCAGTTTTTACTAAAAGGCAGAAGGGTGTAGAGGCGTCGTCATAAATGGAAGGATTTGTGAATATGACAAATTATTTCTTACTGGATTTATGACAACCATTACTGGTTTACAGGAAGCTTTTCTATCAGGGTGGGCTCCTTTAAACGCACACCAATGGAGGCAGGCACTTTCCGGAAGAAGAAATTCTCGTAAATTTATAAGAGCATGTGACAAGTACTTTAACGGCACCTGTACATAGTGTAGAATTGGAGAGTGTGCGGTACATGATGACGTTATAAGGGCCAGTTCGGTTAGTTAGATAACTTACGTTAACGTAAGGTTGCGTTGTTATATTGTCTGGTAAGCAAGGTAAAGTTAGCATAAAGCATAAAGTATCTAGATTAGCCAGAGCAGAACGTTTGGGTGTTTAAAGTAGTGCCAGGAACCGCGTAACGAAAGATAAAGCGAATGCACGTCACTTTAGTGAAGTGGCTATATAGTGACATCGAGCGGCATTGTGTAGATAGGATTAGGTTAATTTTCCTTCAGTATCGCAGCACATAGGTTATCCGAAATACCCAGCATATTAATTTTGCCGCCGAATGCGAATGTGATGGAATTCAATAAACCTTTTTGTTCGTTGCTTTCTCGCAGTAGGCTTGTGTGGGCGCCTGCTTGACATGCCGCCTGCTTCGACACGCTGTATAGGAGGGCGTTTTTTCTGCTCTTTCTGGCTGGGCAGCACCCGTTCCCACCGCGTGCACCAGGATATTGTATGCGCGGTGTTAGTGGTGAATTGGTGCATCCTTTCGTTACGTGGTATTGATTGATTGATTGTGTGGTTTAACGTGCCGACGCAACTCTGGTTATGAAGCGCGCCGTAGTAGAGGGCTCTGGCTTAATTTTGACCACCTGGGGTCTTTAGCCGGGGCCGAAATCTCGACCACACGAACTTTCAAAATTCGCTTATCAGAAAACCGGCCGCCATGGCCCGGAATCGACCCCGCGTCGTCGTGCTCAGCAGCACAACGCCTTAGTCACTGAGCCACCCCGGCGACGTGGAGCAGTGTTTCTGCACCATGGACCGACCTGGCTATACTGGTTCGGTCAATTTATTGAGAAAACATATTTTTCTATACGTTCGTTTGGATTTGTATACATGCTACAGCCTCTTTTTTTTGTGTTGTTTGTGATTTCTGGACATCGTCTCCTAGTTTGTGTTTTGTGATTGATTGATTGTAGGGTTTAACGCGCCGACGCAACGCAGGCGATGAGGCGCGCCGTAGTGGAGGGCTCCGGATTAATTTTGACCACCTGGGGATCTTTAACGTGCGCCGAAATCTCGTACACACAGGCGTTTTGCTTTTCGCCTCCATCAGAAAAGCGGCCGCCGCGGCCGCGAATCAAACCCTTGACCTCGTGCTCAGCAGCGCAACGCCTTAGCCACTGAGCCACCGCGGCGGGTAGTTTGTGTTTTGTATTTCAATATGTCTGTGTAAGTGAAGGGTACTACTCTTAAGTTGGAGTCAGTGGCTTAACCTGCGGTCGTGCAGTTCTGAGCGTATCCTCGGGCTACATAGTCAGGCCTGCAGTTTTCTTGTTTTCTGGCGTCTCCCGGCATCCACTGTAACGCGCCTTTTTTTTAAAAACGTCCTATCCGGCTTATTATTAGGCTAGTGATGGCGAGTGTATAGTCATTTTGGCATTAATTAAACAGAATATCTTAGGGGGCGTGCGCTTATGAGCCATCGATGGTTGCCCTGCAGAATTGTTGCCCTGCAGAACTGTTGCCTTGCAGAATTGGTGGTTGTTTAAGTGGGTTATTGAGTTGAGAGGTTGGAAGCGAATCTCCTCCCGGCTACTCCATTTCACCAATACAGGGTCATAGACCCGGCTATACTAGTCCACTGTGCACAATTCGTGCATTTTGTAGTTGGCTATAACCACCGCATACCCCGTAGCGAAAGCAAGTCTATCATTGCATACCCTTTCATAGACGTCCGTGTACAGGGAGGAAACAAAATTGGTAACTAGGTTCAATATTCTACCACCGCGAGAAGGAAGACGGAGGAGAATAGCAGTCTGGGCGACATTCCACCTCCAAATGAGTCTGGCCGGTCGTTCATGGAACAAATGAGAACTTTAAGCATGGTGACTGGCTCCTGTCCAGACCTAAACTGACATAGTTATACTAAATCACGGATGTTTGCAAAAAAGTACTATATCAAGCTTGTTTGTAAAAAGAATGGGCAGAACAGGTCTAATGGAGTATTTCCCGCAAAAATATGCAAAATAAAAAAAAACATTGGGTTCAATCAACGGTGTGAAGGTGGTTGGAAAGCAAAGCTGTGAACGACCCCCACAACAGTTCCACATGCGACGTCTCTTGAATTCACACACGTGACTCAAGAAAGAGTGAACCCGAGATTCTGGAAGCCGTTACCTGGGATTTGCGGGGCGGCAGTTCCGAACGCAGCACCATTGGCCATGTCCGGGCTAGAGCGGCGGACGCCGTCGCTGTAGACCAGCCATGCGTCGGCCGAGAGAAAACGGAGAGGAGCGTGTTTCGAAGGGTGAGACAGCGGAATGTAGCCATCCTGATATGCTAGCTCGGCGCTATACCACCGCGCGACACAAGCGCAGACACCGAAACAATCCGGCATGTGATCTTAGTTATTCCCATTTATAAAAATTTAAACTAAATATTTTCGTATGTTTGATAATTGCGAGAAAGCTCACAGAGTTTTTATAGTCGCTATTTATCAGAACCAGTTGCCGCATTAGTCTTCTGTAATACATGTTAAGACACAGCCGAATGAGTATTCAGCAATTTAGAAAATGCAGTCCCATTCGTGACAAGCAGTGCGCAAAAAGTGGCGTTTCTCTAGCGGCCAGATGCCTGTAAGTGGTCTCTACATTTTGTTTTCGCGCCCTGCAAAGCAATCCTTAACGTATCTTAGCCGTACGACCACTTAATTTCGTCGGGTCCTGGTTACACAGGAGGTGCCGTGGACAAGTTAAGCAGTGCGAAGTAAGCGCGCAATGGACGCGAAGCTGCACCAAAACAGTCCTAACACCATCGCTAAAGCAGACGACAAAGCCGACGGAAAGGTCCAACCGACACGGCTACCGGGGCGAGCCCGGGGAACGCTGCGTAATGTCGCCCTATCGCTGCGCCATCTACACTGTCCTCCGTGAGGGAAAAGCGCCCTCCGCCTCCGCAGCCGGGTTGGGAATTTCTTGTCCCGCACGCCACGAAACAACTCTTGGCTGATAGAGGAAGAAAGCTTGCTTTGCTTTAAAAGTAGTTTCTGGGACTTCAACGAAGGATGTAAGGGTTGGAACACGGGACGCTACCCGCTGGGACACAGAGGCCCAAAAGCCAGCTGGAGCACTGGCGCCGAGTTCCCGCTGCAGACGCCGAGTTTGCGAAGGTGGTTGTCGCGGGTTCTAGCAATGCTAACGCGGCTTATTTAAGTGGAGATGTGAAAGGCTGCGGGAAAAAAAAAACGGTTCTAGCCTACCACTCATGAAGAACTTTTAGCGGCAAGTTCGGAAATTCATGCGAGGGGCAACAGCCGAGTCCCGACGAAGGGAGAGGGACCGCAAGATCTGTTTTTCTATGGGAAAATACGATATTAAAATTGGTAAAACAGAAAGTCTGGCGGCCCAGCTTCGCACCCCTTGTGCAAGCTGCGCCAATTTTTTAAAACCCTATCTAACCTTTCCTTATCTTACCCTACCCATGCTCAACTCTCCATGCCCTACTCTCAACGATGTTTCTAACCCCTCAATGAGTTGAATAAGAACATATTAGTAGAAATAAAGAAGAAATGGACGTGGGCAGGGCATGTAATGCGAAGACAAGATAACCGTTGGTCATTAAGGGTAACAGAGTGGATCCCTAGAGAAGGCAAGCGTCGCAGGGGGCGGCAGAAAGTGAGATGGGCAGATGAGATGAAAAAGTTTGCGGGAATAAATTGGTCGCAGTTGGCACTGCACCGGGATAATTGGAGATTAATGGGAGAGGCCTTTGCCTTGCAGTGGGCACAGATAGGCTGATAATGATGATGACGATGATGATGATGATGATGATGATGATGATGATGATGATGATGATGATGATGAATGAGTTGAATGCAGGTCACTTGCAAGCAGAGCTCGTATCCTCAGTCAACTTTTCCCTCTTCCAGTTGAATCAAATCACTTCTCTCTCTCACTCTCTCTCTAGATATCCTGGGTAATGGAGAAATAATGTCCTAGTGGCGTATACGATTCCATTTGTGGCAACTGTGTCTTGTGTCTGGAAGGTCGTGGATGTACGATGGACTGTCGCAAAAATAAGGGAGGTCTCGGTTCATTGCTTAGGTTCTTCTGCAAATCGTTGTGTGAGAAACTACAGTCCCTCAAATACCGAAAAAAACTAAGCAGAGCTGGCAATACTCATAGATACAGCTTGCTATATCTTGCTATAGCATAGCTATACCAAGCTATGTAGCTTCCTAGCTATATCAGCTTTCTAGCTATATCAGCTATATCAGCTATATCAGCCTGCTAGCTAAGGCTATAGTTATAGCTATAGCAAGCTATAGCTATTGCTAGCTTGCTATATCATAGATATAGCTTGCTTGATATATATATAGATATAGATGAAATCTGGTTCAGTGGTCCAAAACCTCGGTTGAAGGTTTTTTTTTTCGGCAGTTTCACACCCTTTTGTGCAAGGATATCTAACTCTTTCTTGATTTTCCTGTACCTCACACGTGCCCGCCGCGGTGGCTCAGCGGCTAAGGCGTTGCGCTGCTGAGCACAAGGTCGCGGGTTCGATTCCCGGCCGCGGCGGCCGCTTTTCTGATGGAGGCAAAAAGCAAAAACGCCCGTGTGTGCGAGATTTCGGCGCACGATAAAGATCCCCAGGTGGTCAAAATTATTCCGGAGCCCTCCACTACGGCGCGCCTCATCGCCTGCGTTGCGTCGGCGCGTTAAACCCCACAATCAATCAATCAATGTACCTCACACGTGACCTTCTCCTGAAACCTCAATAGCAATGTCGCCACTGAACTTCGTTTTATTCTTTGAACTACTGAAGCAGCCGGTGCATTAGAGCGAGTCACTGGCCCAATGAAGGTCGTTAAATTTTTCACATTACGCAGCGCTCAGAACCAACACAATCGACACTAATTCATTTAAATCTGGCCATAGCCCGCAACCGCAAGCGCGGCCACAAGTTCTATGCAGTGGAGATTTGCTATCTTACTCGGTAGCGTAAATGAGCGATGCTGTTTAAATGCCAGCTGCAGGCTCAGATAAAACGAAAATGTAATACACGCCAACAAAACAATGACACATGAGGAGATTGGACGCAATTACGACACGATTAGACTATAGTGTAATCGTGTGTGGTAGGTTCACAACGTTCATGCAACTGCAAAGTCATTGTATTTCAGCCACCACTTAAAACTATACCATGGGATTTAACAACTTTTCTTTTTATTTAACGGTTGTAAGCTCATGTTCGCATGAACGTGCGCTATTGTAATGAGAACGCATGTTCCGCAACAGAACAAGCGCTATCAGGCGTGGGACGCGGACACATGCTGTCTGGCAGGACGTGTCCGGGTGGGGCAGCATGCGAAGGAAGCTTGTTTCGGCGTGATCATAGCTAAATCATTACATGACCCCATTTTCGAGCCTTACCAGGGACAAATCATCCGATGGGGCACTAAACGAAGCCAGGAAAGTGGGCGCAAAATTCCTATTGGCTCTAACGCGTCATGTGGCTGCGAACGCGGGTATGCAATGGATCCAAACCGGATATGTGCCAACCTGACCCGTTGGCTGCAGACCCGAGTACTCGCTGTTGCGACGTCCCTGTTGGTTACTACGTGAGATGTGGCTGAAGGAAAAGCGGTGTGTGCGCGTGTGCGTGTGCGCGTGCGCGTGTGTGGGTGCGCGTGTGTGCGTGTGCGTGCGTGAAGTGGGAACATGAAATGTGAACATTTTTTCGAGAAAGACTGACATAACGTGAAAAAAACTCATGGGGAGCACTTTGCTCCCCCTATATTTTGTCTACCCAACCGAAAAATTTAAATAAATGCCCATTTAGGCCTTCGATAAGATCGTGCTGTTTTCTCCCTGCGCTGTTTTGCCGCTTTTCTGTTTTGTCGCTGCACCCTGTTGTTCGTACCCTTTTCTCTCCTTTTTTTGCGTGCTCTTGAAAGCGGTGCTATTATGTCAGCTGCTCTACTGTCACGTGCCCTTGGTGTATGCTATTGTGACGCTGCCTCTAATTTTCCAGCGAGGGGTTACGTCAAGCTGGAATTAATGATTCATTACGTTAGACGCCGAAGTTTCAGTTGAAAACTAGTCGAACCGTCAAATACCCACTGGGAATTTTAGACTGTGCAAACGAGCGCTAGGAGCCTCAAGACGCGTCGCGGAACGTCGGGCGATGCCCCCAATCATGCCACAAGACGCTTTGCTGCTAATTGGAAAGTTACGTCCCCCCATACCCGGGTACTCATGCAATGGTTTGGAAGTTAGGTGTGGGCATGCTGATATGTCAGCCACTAGAATCTTTTGCATGCCGGAATCGCACAGGCACTGGCTACTAACATACAGAACGGCCCATAAAGGCTACTGACTTGAAATATCTAGCGGAGCACAGCCTTGATGGCGCTTAAGACAGCTATGTTTACTCTTTTTAATATGTGCGTTCCATACTTTCTAGATTACCATCGGCAATTATGAGCTGCATTGTTGCAAAACGTTTTCCATAACTGGCACTGTCAAGAGTGGCCTGCCGAACAAACTGCTCATTGCAATGCATCTCCTGTTGCAGGCTACAGGGACGAGACCATTCCAAAAACTGATGTTTCTCGTCAGAGACTGGCCGTGCGCTTACGAGAGGCAATACGGCTTTGAAGGTGGTCGCAGCCTAATAGAACAGCGCCTGAGGGTTTCCGAAAAGCAGGAACCGGAGCTGCAGAGTGTACGGCGTGACATCTGGTCATGCTTCTTGGAAATTTACTGCTTCCTGATGCCGCACCCAGGAAAAAAGGTATACCTGATGTTCTTAAATGGCACCAAAACAGGTGTCGTGCTCCGCAGGTCGCGTCGACGAAGTCTTTTGTGGGGCTCCTATCCGACATTGACGATGACTTCAAGGAGTGGCTGCGGGTGCTGGTGCCATCAATGTTACAGCCAAATATGTTGGCAGTCAAGAAAAACGGGGACCTCGAAGTCACTTGCCAGGATCTACTGGTTTATCTTCAGGTGTGGTCGCCAAGTACGTTTGTCCCCGTCTTAACTTATCGGTTGTTTCAGCGGCAAGTGGAAATATTCAACAAGGGTGACCTCCCGGAGCCCCGAACTATGTTCGAGGTAAATGATCATTGCTTTGCCTGTGATCGTTTAGTTGTAGCGTGTTATCACCTTCCAGGCAACCATCGAAGCGAATAACTTGACGGCTGTGAGAAAAGCTATTGAGCACTACAGCAATGGCATGAAGGAAGTGAGTAGTCCCATTACGCGGCGTGCGTTCTCAATTCATGAGCTTTGTATTGACACACAGGTGCTTCCCGGAGACGAGCAATACCTAGATAGAAAGAGTCTTCACGAGCAGCATCAACGAGTGGAGGAATCAGCCCTCGAGGTTTTTGATAACGTGCCCATGCTCGGAGGGGTCACCTATTCCAACCATCACAAAGATGAATTAAAAAAGGTAAGAGATTCTGCCGTAAAATGTAGCCATTGCTTTTTGAGGATGAAGCGAAACTCTTTATTGAGCTCCTCAGATCTAGAATGTCGGTCAAGGGCATTACAGATTCTTCTCGTGATACTTTGGAGGAGGAGGTGGAATAAACGTGTCTAAAAAGCAGTTAGCCCTGCGGAAGCGTCCTCATTCCAGGACCCCTTGAGCCCGTCCGACTTCTTGGGCTCTCTGCCCCAGCTAAAGCTCGTCGTCAGGGTCCGAGCTGGACAGTGCTCTCTCCCAGTGCTCAGGGGAGGGGAAGGGCATGCGGGTCGGTGGGGGTTCTTATTACAGCCCCACATGGTATGGTAGAGGGTGCCCACAGCCTCGCAGAAGTGGCTTTGCGAGGAGTACAGGGTGGGAGCCAGAATGTCAGCTCTAGTGGGCTTGGGAAAAGTGTTTGTTCTTTGGTGAGGCTTTTGTGCGCAGGGGGATATAGTGGTAGTTTCAGGCGGTAATGCTGGGTGATTTCGTGGAACGACAAGAGTGGGCCGACCTGCCACTTCTCGCCGAACTCCTAACTTGCCCGGTGGGTCAACTCTCGGGCACGCTCATAGGCAGCTTCGTTGCCAGACATGCGGGAAAGGCTGGAGCCCAAATAATCCTCACGGGATGTCAGGGAGGATGCTGGAGAAGAATCGCTCTGGCAGGTCCTGATATGCAAGTGCTGAAAAAGGTTATACAGGCTTGTTGGCTGCCTGTGATAATTATTTCTGCAGAGGTTTGTGCAATGGCAAGAGAGGTGGCCGCTTCCTCCGCCTGCAGAGAGTGGATGGTGGGAATTGTTAAGCATGTAACAAGGTTTTCAGTAGTAGAAAGGACAGCATGTAATGAGATTTTCAGTAGTAGAAACGACAGCGGTCATAGCTCTTCACTATGAATAGGAAGCGGCGTCTGTATCGACTGTGGTAGAGTTTCGGCCCTATTGACTAAAAATCGCTTTCGCTCGAGCTTCCCTACGAGCCTCGTGATGTGTAGGATGCATGTTGCGTGGCAGTGGGGCCACATCATTGAACTTTCGAATCTCATGGGGAAGCTGAGTCGCATAGGCCTGCGGGTCTTGCAGAGGAGAGCGCAGGTTCAGTTGAGATGGAATTGCTCTACCAGTAGGGGTAAGAGTTGGCTGAAATTGTGGGCGTCCAATAGTTCATCTAAAGTATTGTAGACTCCCAGTCGCAACAGTTTTTGCGTTTAAGTGGTAACAGGTACTCCTAATGCTACTTTGTACGCCTTGCGTATCATCGCTTCCACCTTTTCGTTTTTGGTATTTGAGAGTATGGCGTAGGGGAGGGAGTAAGTGACCCGAGATATCACGAAGGCTTGAAGCAGTCTGAGTACATCCTCCTCTCGCATGCCCCTCGTATTGGTACTAATCCTCCGGATCACGTTGGATAATTGCTCTGTGGTGTTGTTAAGTCTGTTAAGCAGTTGGATGTTCGAGTGATCCACTTGAAAAAGCATGGCCAAAATTTTGACTTGTGGAGTCGGAACAATTACAAGGCCATCTATATGTTGAGGGATGGTTGGCAACGCAGGAGAGGGTTTCTTCCTTCCTTAAAAAATCAGCAGCTCTGGCTTCCGCGGCGAGCATTCTAGGCCACATTGCCGTGCGTATTGGATGAATATGTCAACCGCCTGCTGTGGATTATTCTGCATGTCTCGTACTGATCGATGAATGGCCCATATGGTAATATCGTCCGCATATAATTCCTGCCCTATGCCTAGTATAGCGGCCAGGAGCAGAGGGAGACCAATGAGGGCTATTGTAAACAGCAAGAGAGACAGGACGGCACCCTGAAGTGTGCCCTTGTTGCCGAGGGAAACCGGATCTGATGTCACGTCACCTACCCTGAGAATAGCTTTTCGGCCGTCAAGGAAGTCTCGAACGTAGGTGTACGCACGTCGCCCGCCGTTTAGGCCGTTTAGCTGTGTATGGCTGTGTGGCTGGCAGTATCAAATGCCCCTTTTAAATCCAAGGCTAGTATGGCTTTTGGGTGGTCGCGGAAGGATTTCAGCATGACCTCTTCATTACGTTGATGAAGGATGTCCTGCGTACAGACGTGTCTTCGAAATCCACACATGGTGTGAGAAAGCATGTTGTGCTGTTCGAGATACTTCTGTAGCGTTTTGTGGATTATGTGTTCCAATAGCTTCCCCAAACACAAGGTTAGGGAGATGGGGCGTAGATTTTCTTGGGAGGTGGCGTCGTCGGTCAGGTTTGACGGCCTGCTGTATGGCTTGGGGTCTCGGCGAGAGTGATTAGCAGTGACTGCCTGCCCCTCTCCTTCATATTTATCTAACCGTTGTGTGATTTGTTTTAACATGGCCATCCTTTGCTTTACGGTTTCGGTGATTTGGGTATTCTTTTGTGCCAGCGGGAATTCTGTCATATTGGCGGGTTGGGAAGTTAAACTTGAAGGGGCTATTTGTGCAGGCTCTGTTGTGGTGGGTCCCCGCTTTTGCGTTTTTATGGGCTACAGTTTATCCCTTGCTTGATTTAAGCCTTGAGTGGGAGCAGCTTATTATGGATTTGTCGGTTTTCCTCCCGTTGTTGTTTTTTCTTGGCAAGAAGCTCAGCGTTTAGTCGTTTTAGCTCCGCCAGCTCGTCACGTTTGGGTATACTGGGAAAAGGGCAGGAAGGGGTCTCAACACGTGGAGAGAGCATCTGAGCCCAACTCACCTGCACCGCCGTGGTGTCTTCATCGAATTTCGCTTGGCGCTGGCTGTTCTTCTTCGGGACCAGGGCCTGGATCGGGTCTTTCTTGTCCCCTGGCAGGTCCTCTAGCTCTGGAGCGGGATGTTGACTCCCAGCTTGTGCGGCGACCCTTGGTCAACTTGCGTTGCTTTTAGATGCGACTGCATCTCATTCACTCGCCTTGTCCATGCAGCGTCGTCGGCGTTGTTGTCATCTTTCCCTCCCCCCACACTGTAAAAAAATAATAGTTAGCGGCGCCCGGTTTCGATCCCACGACCCTGTGAGCGGAACGCGAGGTACATGGCGCTCTTCCCACTGCGCCACAAAACCGAGACAGAATCAAATGCTACGAACACGCCTTATATCCTTGACTCATTCAAACTACGTCAAGATGCTACTGATACAACGCATGATGGGGCAATGATTAACACTTGCAATAAAAGAAAAGAAGGTCCCACTTACAGCAACAATGATGGAGTAAAGGTCGTTGCGACAGCCAAGCCCCAAGCATACCACTTAGAGAGATAGACCAAGATTGATCAATAAAACATAATAATAATCATAAAACATATTAATCATACGCGTTACCGACACTTTCACACGATTTCAGAATCAATCCAACGGAAACACCAAGTGAACCCCACGATGCGTCGCATCTACACAGGGTTCCCCTCACGGGGAGGTGGGCGCATTTTTTTCCTCCCACTGACTGGTGGAAGAAAGCGTTTCGGGCACTCCATGATAGCCGTGACGTGTTCCCCGCCACAGAGTGCACACATGGGTTGGCAGTGGTGCAGAACGTCCTTTTGTATCAGCAGGCCACAGCGCTTGCAGTGGGCGTCTGTGAAAGCGTTAGGCTTAAGGAAAACATCGGCGCTGTGATCTGTTGGGTGGTACGATTGGCAGAAGGCGTGGGTCCGCTTGTACAGGAAGCACCTGGTCTCAACTCCTCCGATCTACACGAAAAAATGGACTTTTTTCCCAGCAAATGTGAGCAGTATGGTGCCCGTCTCGGCAAATCTTCTGCACGTGACAGGCTCACAACCAGGCGCAGAGAGAACCACCATTATTTGCTCTGGTGTGGCGTCAAGAGAGATGTTGTGAATCACCCTCTTGCAGGAATTGTCGGATGAGATTCCGTAGGTGTTTACTAGAAAAATTGTGTCTTCAATCTTAAGCTATTGAAGTTTACTGACCGCTATCGCGACCGCTATGTACAGGGTGCTAACGACCAGCATGTTCTGAACCTCATTAGTTCACATCTTGAGATCCCCTTTTTGCCACGTGAGCTTTGCTTCGTGCAGAATGCAGCTGGCAAGCGTTTAACGTCCGATTTTATTCAGTGCTAGGCCATTTCGCGGGCGAATGACCATCTTGTAGTCCTTCTAAAGAAGCGGCGGTGGCGTTGGCTTCCTTTAAACTAGGCTACAGTTCCTGGTCCATTTCATCGCCGGCTTGAGTGGGTTTATGCCTGCATCCGGAGAGGTAGGATTCTGATTCTTTTCATTGAGCGCGCCGGGTGACTTCTATTTGTGGTGCAGTGTTGTTTTCGTCGTCTTCTTTAGAGCAAAAAAAATGCTTTCGAGGACTGGTGGTAAATGTCGTCTACGTCTTAAGGCAATGGTATCTGGCTTAGAACGGCAAACGACGAAGCCCCTGGGGCTACCGCGTGCGGCGACGTGACATCCATAGACGACCCTGAGCCACGTCAGCGGCATTAGGGGTAGCGGTGCACCACCGCCTCGAAGGTTCAGAAGACCGTAAAATGGTGAACATTTACCTTACGACCTAAAGTATGACATTTGCGCGACCCAGATGACTTCACGCGCACGATGGTAACACTTTTAGGTGATACTGAGGGACACTTCACGAATATTCCCAAGTTTTTTGTAGAGCTCTTGAGAATTGGCCAGCTGTCTTCTTCTTCTTCTTCCGTTCATACGTTCGACGTACACTTTCGATGCCTGTGTGGACCAGCCCATACGGCAAGGAGAAACTGTAGCCTCTTTTTCAATTGACGATGCGCTGGGAGCCTGTATTGCTAATGGGTTTGACCGTGCAGGCACAAAATTGCTTCTCGATGCTTTTTGCACGAATCACAATAATTTGACAAATTGCATGCATTTTGATAACAATGGTTTAAAAAAAACTTGAAACTATAGAACCAATTCAGGATCTTGTAACTTCCTCCTCACTGGAATTATTTTCCTAATCATTTTATTATCCACATTCTCACTGCCCTAGCGATTGGTGTAAAAAATAACCTAAAGCCAAGTTTTTGTCCCTTCTTTAACTGCTTTTTGGGCGCTCTTGCATCTGCTCGAGTTTCTATGCCAAATAAGCCGCTGGATGCGAGACTACTCCCCTCGGCTACCTCGGCTAGGAGGGGCAACCAGGCACATAACGGCAGTTTTTTACACGACCACCATAGAATTCTTGTCTCCGAGAATATCACCCGCCGCTGGGGATACTTTATCAGTTTGTGCGTTGCTGTGGGCCTGGAGCTGGCGCCAGAAGTGCGTGCTGGTCACGTTTGCATAAAGATCACGTACATTTGCATCAGCAAAAAGACTAGATATCCTTTCCCCGCATGAAGCACCTTGAGTATTCATGGTGACTTTGAGCAGCGACACCGCGGACCCCCGCTCCCATACATAAGATGTGTTCAACTGTGGCAAGGTATTGAAAGGGGAAGGGTAGAAGCCGTAAACAGTGGCGGTTGGAGCCTTGGACAAGCTCCGGCCCATGGGCTCCCTGTCTGTCGACGAGGCAGGGAGCACCAGACTTCTTTGACTACCAGGGTAACGTCAAAGGAGAAAGTACCCCTGTTTCCGGCTCTGTACTATGGCGCAAGGCATTTTCTAAAACCCCTTTCCAAACTGATCAGGTCCCGAAAAGGGTACGCATCGAAACACAGAAGTTACTGTTTAACAGACAAATATTTTGTGCACCACAGAACTGTACCAAATTTCAGATGATTCACTCACTTGAAGCTGACATTGCACTCACCAGCAAGTCCGTGTTCAGAGTGGCATGGTACCTGGAATCCATTGTCTGTAGCAAATACATGGCAAAGAAACTATCGTCAGGTGGTGTACTCGTCGAAGCATACACCAAGAACGAGTCAGACAAACTTTTGAACCAGAGTAACATGTGTGAACTCAAAATAGCTGTCTCAGCGCACCGCACCCTCAACACTTCACGGGGGGTCATCTCTGAATTACAACTCTTGAGCGAAACACCACAAGATCTTGTTGAAGCCCTCCGTGACCAAGGTATAACCGCCTGGAAACGAATTACCATTAGACACCGATGGCGAAGAGATCAAAACTAAACACGGTGTCCTGACCTTTGACAGAAGCACCTTTCCTGAGATCATCAATGCTGCGTTTCATACGTTGTCATGTTCGACGTAATATTCTTAACCCGCGTAGGCGCTTCAAGTGTCGGCGTTATGACAATGAGGGGGGCAACTGGCGTCAATCCCCGACTTACACCATGGACTTTACGCCGACGATATCACCGTGTAGACCGGTGTGGGTTCGTTCGGTGAGATGCAGGACCGCATCCAAATGGCGGCTGATACAGTGAACAAGTATGCCAAGAATTGTGTACTCTAGTGCGCCCCAGAAAAATCGGAACTGCTCCTAGAGCGCAGCAAAGGCGGTAGGCAGCCGATGCACCTTCATACACATCATGCTGGACAGTGCCACCATCACCCGTTTCCGAAAATAAAAATTCTAGGCGTGATTTTCCAAGCAGATTGCGTAAACACCACGATGATAAGCAAATTAGAAAGCACGAGTAGACAGATTGCTCACATGCTTCGTCGGGTCACGGTCAAAGGAAGAGGCATGAAGGAGGCTGACACACTTCGACTTGTCCAGGCATTTGTCGTCTCAAGGTTCGCCTATGTGACGCCCTATGCGTAACTAACGAAGACTGAGAAGAACAAGTTGGATACGCTCTTCCAAAAGGTACACAAACAAGCGCTGGGTTTGGCATCCTACACCCCCAACGACTGTCTCCTCAAGCTTGGGCTTCAAAACAGTGTGGACGAGATGATTGAGGGCCACCTGCTCAGTCAGCGCTACCGGCTATCAAAGACGTAAGAGGGGAGGGACCTTGTACTAAGACTGGGCATGAACATCACTGATCGCCCTCTAGAATCGATGGAAAATAACCCTGGTGAACTACGCCATAACATCACAGTGGCCCCCTTTCCAAGAAACATGCACCCGCAGTTCGACGAGGGACGGAGAGAGGCGCGAGTTAGAGCCCTGGAGGAAAGAGATGGCTCCTAGGAAAAAGGTTTTTACACTGACGCCGCAGATTATGCAAGACGCGGAGTCATGGTGGCGACCGTAACGAAGATAGACAGCCACGTCACGAGCCTCACTTTCACGAAAGTAACGACGCTACAGGCCGAGGAGGTAGCTATAGCACTGTCGATAACGCAAACACCTGCGGAAGTAATCATCACGGATTCCCAGTCAGCGTGTAGGAGCTACCTCCAAGGCCGCATTTTACATACCGCAATGACGATCTTGAGCCAGAACACTCCAACGAAAAGGGTATCGGTTGTCTGGACACCGGCTCACACTTCTCTCCGTGGCAACGTCTTGGCCCATGAGACTGCTCGAGGTCTAAGCAGCCGAGCGCAGCGAAAGAGTTGGCTAGAGAGGGCCATCCCCTTGACTTCATTCCAGGAGGTGACGCAATACTACAGGCTAGCCCGGCTTGCGCTTCCCCTTGCTTCCCCCTCTCTCAGCAAGAAAAAGGAGCGCTACTGGCGTCTCCTGCAAACGAACACCTTTCCCCATTCTACCAACTGCACTTTATCTGCCCCACGCAATACGGCCCGCCGTGTCGATTCTGCAAAGCACCCTGCACTCTATACCACATGGTATGGGAGTGCCAGCTCAACCCCTCACTTTCCGCGATTTCTAGCCCTCGGTTGAGCGGTGGGAAGGAGAACTGGCCAGCTCGAGCACCGAAGAACCGCTTCGCCGGAATGACCAGGCTAAGACGGCTGAACGCTCCAACGGGGTCCTGGACTGAAGAAACCGACCACTTGGCTCTTTGTATTTATTAAAGTTTACTCTCTCTCTCTCTCTCACTCAGCGTTATGGGCGTGGTACGAAAACAGGCCGAGAGAGGCTGAATGGTGTGAAATGTGCGTAGCATGGCCAACAACATAGAACTATACCAGCAAGACATTTCAATGCTCAAACTGTGAGAACCCCACCTAGCGTTTTCCCAGTCTCGCGACGTCTTCAAAAATGACAAGAAAATCATACACATGAAAGTAACTGAAAACATCACTTTTCCGGAAGCCCGCAAAAACACGCTACGTTTTCGTCCAGAGCATATGCCGACGCAGCTCGCCGGGGGATGGTGCGGCGTGTTGTCTCGTCAGTGACCCGGTACTGCAGTGCAGATACGGTCCTGCCGCCGCACTCCCGTTCGGTTGCCGAAGACAGCCCAGGACGCTGCTCCACCGACTGGGGAACCTCCAGTGGTAGTGGCATCCAGCAGCACTGCTGGGCGAGAATCTGCGCTCACGATGTCTGATCTGCTGCCCCCGAAGGCACGGTGAGGAAGGATAAGGGAGTCGCCCGTTCTGCTTCCGCAGACACTGTGCTGCTGCAGCCACCTGTAGCACGCGGAGCCAGCATTTCTAGAGGCACGCTCGAAAGAGCCTGATCCGTCAGATACTCCTTTGCCATCATATGATAAAATGGAGGTGACGCCGGCTTAACCGGCTTCACAAACCTACAAAGAAAGGCGCCCATATCATGAGCGCCAAGAAAAGCCACCTCCAAGAGTTGTAGCACCCAAGAACAAATGATACATAAGGAACACCATTACAATACAAAAGAGAAACGATGGCATCCATGGTCCACGGGAACTGCAGGGGATTAATACATAACCTAAATGATCTCAACTACATATTTGTCGCACGCTAACCTCTGGCGGTATGTATTTAGGAAACAAACTTGGGTGCTAAGCACAAAACATCCTGCAAAAATTATCAGGTCTCCCGCCTTGACCGGCAGCAGACAAGCAGGCTTTCTGGAGGTGTTGCAATAATCGTTCAAAATGGCTTTGCAGCTCGAGAACACAAACTTACAACTAGAGCAGAAGCAGCGGCTGCCACCTTGCTTGCATTCAAAACAATTAGATTGCTGTGTGTAGTTGGAGCCACAGCTCACAATATGCCACAAGATTTAAAAGACATACTACGCCAGCTAACTAAACCAGCTACCTGAGCAAGGTACACCCGCTGAAATGCCGAGAAAACCTCATGGCAAAATTGTCTCGACCATCAACAACTCAGTTACATCAAAAAAGGTATGGGAGCAAGTTAATAAGCTAAATTTAACTCACTCGCCCTACACACTCGCTCTGTTAACAGCACCAGGTATACAAACAAGCATAACAGAGCATGCAGATATACTGACGGAACACTTCTCCATAGTTTCAAGTTCTGTACACTACTCTGAAGCATTCTTGAAGTAAAAAAACTCAGCAGAAAACCAAAGATTGCCAACATGCGGGGGCACAAACAAAACAGACAGCACTTTAATTGCACTCCAATGACTAAAAAGAGCTCTGTTGGCCGGTAAGAAGACCGCCCCCGGCCCAGATGAAATACATTACGAAACACTCGCACATCCCCTGGGACCTTCTGTTGAAGCACTTCTGAAGCTGAAGTTACTTAACAAAATATGGGTACTGAGAAGAATGCCAGAAGGTTGGAAAAAAGCAGTCATTGTAGCATTCTTTAAACCTGGGAAGCCGCCAACCTCTTCGAGTAGTTATATACCCATTGCCCTTACCAGCTGTTTTGCCAAAACGTTTGAACGCATCATAAATACCAGATTAAGTTTTGTTCTGAACTTAAACAAACTTCTCGATGTTCACCAGTGCGGTTTTCAAAAAGCCATTTCGACAACTGACTATCTCTACAATACCGTACGAGAAACATTTATACACAAACAACATTGCCTTGCTGTCTTTTTTGACCTTGAGAAGGCGTACGGCACCACACAGAGGTTTGGAGTCATGCGTGATTTATTACAATTAGGCATCCGTGGAAGAATGCTGAAGTGCCTAAACGACTTAGTGGTAAACGGTTCATTTCAAGTGCACCAGGGCTCAATCCGTGATTTAGTATAATTAGGCATCCGTGGGAGAATGCTGCCGCAAGGTGCTGCAAATTAGAATTAGGCATCCGTGGAAGAATGCTTAAGTGCCTAAACGACCTCATGGTAAACGGTCCATTTCAAGTGCACCAGCGCTCAATCCGTGATTTATTAGAATTAGGCATCCGTGGGAGAATGCTGAAGTGCCTAAACGACCTAATGGTAAACGGTTCATTTCAACTGCGCCAGGGCTCGACAGTCTCAAAGAACTTTGTACAGGAGAACTGATGATGATGATGATGTTTGGATGTTTATGGCGCAAGGCCAACTGGGGCAAAGAGCGCCAAAACAATACTGATATATGAGGGGTGAAACCTTAAACCCTACGTAAACTCAGCAAAACAGAAGTAAAATCGCAAAACGACAATGAGCATGACTGGTGTATAGGGCCAGATTTCATTATACATGATAGGAAATGAGGTTTAAAAACTTGACTTCTGACAAAAACTCAAACACACGTTTCACGGAAACAATGGCATCATCACCTAGAAAAAACGACGGATGTAGGGGAATATGTTGTCTGTAGAGTTCTCTGAGGTGTTTGTGTCGTGTTGTGTGAAGTGCCTTGCATGTGATTAGTATGTGCACTACGGATAGGGCCTCTCCGAACCTGCTGCACTGGGGTCTAGATGATCCCGTCAGCAGATACGAGTGCGTCGCATGGGTGTGCCCTATCCGCAGCCTACCCAAAGCGACTTCCGTGTGTCTGTTGTGTGAGTCAGTTGTGTATCGTCCCAAGTGTGACTTTATTACGTGTAGTTTGTTATCTGTCTGTTCATTCCACTGTGCTTGCCATTTCCTACGAAGGTGTTGTCGAATTTGTGGCTTAAGGTCACTCTGTGGTAGCATTGTTATATCTACTGTGTTCCTTAGCGCAGCAACTGCGGCGTTCTGATCCGCAACCTCATTGCCAGCAATCCCAGCATGGCCTGGAACCCAGCACAACACCAGAACAAGTTTTTGGGCATATATAGACATAATAGTGTTGAAAACCATATGGACAATTCTGTTTTTGCATGGCTTGTACGATGCCAATGCGCGCACAACGCTCAAGGAATCTGTATATATGATGGACTTCGAGATTTTGTGTTCAAGAATGTGTTGTGCAACGAGTAATATGCCATATGCTTCAGCTGAGTAAATTGTGGTGTATGTGCTCATGGTTCTGCATGCATCAAAGTTTGGTCCATGAGCAGCGCAAGACACTATGGTTGCAGTTTTTGATGCATCACTATAAAACTCTGCATATTGATACTTGTACTGGAGGGACAAGAAGTGCTGCAAAATTGCAGTTTGTGGTATCCTGGTTTTATCAATATTCGTGAAAGACAAGTCACAACACACAGGTTGAAGCTGCCAGGGTGGTAAGACGTCAGTAAAAGAAGATGTGTGAATGTCTAAAAAGGAGATGTCGAAATTTGAAGCTTCCTGTCTCACTCTAAGTGAGAACGGCAAAGGAACAGACGGGCGATTTACAAACAGTGGCAATGTGGATGTATCATTAAGAACACGTTTAAAAGGATGGTCATTCAAAGATGAAATTTTAAAAGCGTACAGAAAGTCCACATACGTTCGTTGGTACTCAAGGCACCACTTATTACATTCAACATATAGACTCTGGGCCGGGCTAGTGCGGAACGCACCCGACGCAAGGCGCAGACCCAAGTGCAGTACTGGATCAAGACTTTTTAGCGTTATTTTCGATGCCGACCCATACACGACACTGCCGTAGTCTAATCGAGACCCGAATAACGCGGTAAAGACCCGGAGAAGCAGTTCTTTGTCTGCATCATAGGATTGGTGGGAGAGGACCTTGAGAATGTTTAGTGTTTTGAGGCATTTATGTTTAAGTGTTTTGACGTGAGGTATGAACGTGAGCTTCTTGTCAAATATGACACCTAAAAACTTGTGCTCCCGTTTAACAGGAATAGGTGCACGGTTAAGCGTAATCTCAGGGTCGGCGTTAATCCCACGCTTGCGGGAAAATACAACACAAGTACTCTTGGCCGGGTTCAGTTTAAACCCGTTAAGGTCCGCCCAGCCAGCTAGTTTCTTAACACCGAGTTGTACTTGACGTTCGCATATTGACAGGTTACAGGATTTAAAAGATATTTGCACATCGTCTACATAGATGGAACAGGAAATGGTCGGCGGCAATGACTTTCGGAGGGAGTTCATCTTAACTATAAACAAGGTGCAGCTTAGAACTCCACCTTGCGGCACACCATTTTCCTGCAAATATACAGTGGAGAGTGCACCGCCAACCCTCACTCGAAAGGTTCGTTCGGCCAAATAACTACAAAGAGTGTTCATCATGTTGCCAGAGACACCAAATGACTTAAGGTCCCTGAGGATGCCGTAGCGCCAGGCTGTATCATAAGCTTTTTCAATATCAAAAAATACAGTAAGGCAGAACTGGTTATGGACAAATGCATCTTTTATGTAGGATTCCAGTGCAAGAAGTTGATCATTGGTAGATCGCCCCACCCTGAAGCCTGCCTGGCAGCCCTCGAGAAGACCGTTGTACTCCAGAAAGTACACTAGCCTACGGTTTATCATCTTCTCGAGGAGCTTACACAGGCAGCTTGTCAGGGCGATGGGACGATAACTTGGAGGAGAGGAAGGGTCCTTCCCCTCCTTCAGAAAGGCCACAACTATAGCCTCCTTCCAAGACCTTGGAAGCTGCCCCGAAAGCCATATTATGTTGTAGAGGTGTAGGAGTGTCTCAAGAGTGTCTGTGTGTAGGTGTTGTATCATGGTGTATGTAATGCTGTCTGCCCCTGGAGCTGAGGGCTTACAGGTGGAAAGAGCAACCTTCAGCTCATGAAGTGTGAATTCAGAGTTGTAAGCAGAATTCGACTTGTTCTTGTCTCGTAAGGGCTTCTTTTCTGCATTAGTTTTGTGTTGCATGAAAGTATTAGTGTAGTTTGCTGAGCTGGACACGTGTTGGAAGTGTTGTGCGAGTGTGTTAGCCTGGTCTTCCAGTGTGTCCCCTGTTGTACTAACCAGGGGCAGGCTCTGTGTCTGTTGTCCTTTTAGTTTTCGTATTCGTGTCCAGACTTTGTGAGTGTCCGTGTATGAGTTTATGGAAGTGAGGAACGCGCGCCAACTCTCCCTTTTCGCCTCACGACGCACTCGCTTCCCAAAAGCCTTTGCCCGTTTAAAAGAAATGAGGTTATCTGACGTGGGGTACCGGCGAAGGACACCCCACGCCTTGTTCTGGGCCTCTCGCGCCCGCCTGCAGTCCTCGTTCCACCAGGGCCTCCTTGGGCTGCAGGACCCACTGGAGGCCTGGGGAATGGACTTTTCGGCGGCGGCGAGGATGTGCGCCGTGACGAGTTGGGCGGCTTCCTCAACGTGTAGGTGCTTTATGGATGTGTGGTGTAGTTGAGATGTTTGTGTGAATGTGCTCCAGTTTGCTTTTGATTCATTAAACTTTTTATGGGAAGATGGACTGCTCGGGCCTATACCTATATACGTTAATGAAGTGGGGAAATGGTCACTACCATATGGGTCTGTGCCCACACCCCACTCAAGACATGGAAAGAGAACTGCGGAACCAATAGCCAAGTCAAGATGCGAGTATGTATTGTGTCCTAAGTTATGGTATGTAGGCTGTTTTTTGTTGAAAAGGCATGCTCCGGAGGATGTAAGAAACTTCTCTATCAGGCGACCTCGGGCATCCGTTCTGGAGGAGCCCCAAAGAGAGTTGTGCGCATTAAGGTCGCCTGTTAGTATGTATGGTTCGGGCAGCTGGTCAACCAGTGCCTCGAAATCAGAGCTCAGAAGTGCAAAATCAGGAGGAATGTAAATGGAGCACACCGTTATCAACCTATTAAATATTATCGTACGGATTGCTACAGCCTCAAGGACAGTGTTCAAAGTGACAGGGTGGCAGGCTAAGGATTTCCGGGCGACAATTGCCACACCTCCTGAAGAGTGTGTGCAGCCAACCCTGTCCTTTCTGAATACCATGTACCTATTCAAGAAATTTGTTTGTTTAGAATTGAGGTGGGTTTCCTGGAGACACATGATACTTGGCTGACTGGCATGCAGAATCTCATACACATCGTCAAGATTTTTAAGGAGGCCTCTGCAGTTCCATTGGATGATGTTTTCACTTCCCATTATTTAAATTTAAGAATAACTGGAGTGTGTGTGTGTGTGTGTTTGTTTATGTGTCGTCTTTCCGGGCAGTTATTCTAGGATTTCTAGGCCTTTCTGTCGGCTTGGACATCGGAGGCCGTTCCTTGCGCTGCGTTGCAGGCAGGAACGGCGCGACATCCATCTCCTCATCGGATGCCAGAAGGGTGCCTGGCGGACCAGGCCCCTCGGACTTGGCCCCCTTTCGGGAGCCCTTCGTTTGAGCCGCCACCGCCGAGGGCGTCCGGGGCACCAGAGGTGGCACGGGAGGGGCGGTGGCGGTGGGAGCCGATGCGGGGCCCCCGGTGTCCATCCGGTCGGCACCCTCCAACGCACTGGAGGACGGGGAGGCAGAGGCGGGAGCGGCACCGGTCCCTACAGAAGAGGTTGTCACCACAACCGCTGCTGCCTCAGCAAGCGGCGTGGCAACGGATTGGGCTGCCAGAGGCAACCCAGGGGGGGGGGGGCGGGGGAGGGACCAGGTCAGACTCGCTGAACTGGGTCCCTGTGGACACCAGACGCCGCTCCGCCCCCCGGCGAGCCGCGTCGGCATACCTCCCCAGGGGGAAAGAGGCGAACCTCTTTCGCGCCTCTGGGAAGGTGATGTTCTCAGTTACCTTCACATTAATGATCGCCTTCTCCTGCTTAAACTTCTCGCACGTTCGAGAGTAGGCGGCATGGGGTCCCTGGCAGTTGGCGCAGGTGAGGGTTGATGATGGACAATTATCAGATGGATGATCATGCTGAGCGCACTTTGCGCAGGTCAGACGACCACGGCAGGAGTTGGTTCCGTGCCCGAACCGCTGGCACTTAAAGCAGCGGCGCGGGTTCGGAATGTAAGGACGAATGGAGCATCGGATGAACCCTGCGTTGATATGGTCAGGAAGTGAGGAGCAGTTGAAGGTCAAGATGATATGTTTCGTTGGGATTACCTTATCATCTCTACGCATCGTGATGCGGCGCACGGCTGTGACACCCTGATCCTTTAGACCTTCAAGAATGTCGGCATCTGTCTCGTTAAGAAGATCTGCCTCAGAGATCACACCCTGCGAGCTATTCAGGCTGCGGTGGGGTGTGACCCTGATGTCCAGATCGACCATTTTCGTCTGACCAAGAAGTGTGGTTGCCTGCTGTTGGTTTTTTACTTCAACAAGGACTTCACCTGTGCGTTGTTTTTTGGCGTTATAGGTTTTCCCAATGATTCCATCAAGGTATTTTGTAATCAAAAATACTGATTGTGAAGCAAGAGGGCGGGCTGTGTCAAGGGATTCGATAACAAGGAAACGAGAGTATTTGTCTGGCTTTGGGAAGCTCATGCTTGGAAGTGGAGGGAAAAATACTTCGGTGCGGCCCCTTTTCAGGGACCGATCACGTTTGGGGGGGGTTTTGAATTTTCCATACAGCATAGAAAAAAGCAGGGGACGGGGGTACTTTCTTCTCAAACCTTACCCTGATAGCCTGAGAGGTCCTGGAGCTCCCTGCCTGGTAAACAGACAGGGAGCCCATCCGCCGGAGCTTGACCTGGGCTCCGACGGCCACCGTTTGAGGCTTCTACCCTTCACCTTTAAACACATCACCACGGTAGGTTACAGTTTATGTTGGGGGCTCGGGGTCCGCGGTGTCGCCAACACCGTCACCATGAATACTCAAGGTGCCCCGTGCGGGGGTACAGGAGAACTGGGACCCTCATTGGTGTATTCTAAGCACAACTCTGCGTGTCGTAAGAATGAACTCTACATGCTCAATAATTCCGAAATTTTTTATGTATTCTCCCTATGTCGATGATCTTCAAATAGCTTGCACATCCTCCAATGTAGTCACATGTAAGAGGCAGGTACATTTAGCTCTAAATAAGCTTGCTTGGGCAGACAGAAATAGTTTACAGTTCTCACCACACGAAACAGTGGCTATTCTTACTTCACTCAAACGAGGCTTACAGACGAATCCCACCATACATCACAAGAAAATTGACTTACCCATACAAAATGAACATACATTTCTTGGCTTAATGGTTTATAAAAAGCTCACTTTCCTGCCTCACATAAATGTATTGATAAAGAAAGCATCCTGAGCTTTAAATGGGGTGAAGATCTGTCACGCGAACACTGGGGTTCCGACAGGGCTTGTTTTTTACAAACTTATCACTCTGTCGTACGTTCCTGCTGCGACTATTGCTGCATTGTGTATGTTTTAGACAGACAATCCTACTTGAAACGATTAGACTCACTCCACAATTTAGGCATACGCCTCTTGTCTGGGGCATATAGGACGTCACCCATCAACAGTCTTTGCGTCGAAACCAATGAACCATCCCTCACAGAAAGAAGAACGATGCTGACGCACTCATACATTCTTAGGATCTGTTCACTGCCAAAACATCTGTGTTACCCCATAGTTACCAAATACTCGTATAGGATACTGTTTAGTAACAAACATCAAGCAATTAAACCATTCCTTCGCCGGTTTCAAGAAACACGCCAAAAGCTGTACACATTACCTGAAATTGCCAGAGACATACGACCGATTACCACCTTGGTGTAACTTTGCCTACTGTATGTGACTTTTCACTAACAGAATTTCAAAAAAGAATTCATCACATGAACACATCGTGCAGCAGGTTGTTGCACTAACTAGAAATATGAAGACCACTTCTCTTTACACAGACTGTTAGAAACCATCACGCTATGTTGGGACTGTAGTGGCACAAGGGAAGTGGGAGAAGGTAATCGGCTACCACAAGGTGCGCCAATTTTCACAGCGGACTGTTGCTCCATTGCTCTGGCTGTAAAAAGAGTAATGCAAGAAAAATAAAAAACAGCAGTATTTGCCCAGACTCGCTCAGCGCGAACACCGCACTGAGTTGCAGAAATGCGGCCCAGCCAATAGTAGGAGACTAATACACAATGTAGTAACATCCGAAGCTCTAGGACAAAATTAAATTCTGCTAGTTCCCTAGCCACATGGCAATTAATGTAAACGAAAGAGGCGATAGATGCCCTGCACAGGCCAGTAACTGAACAAGAAATTCAAATTCATCACAGCGACTGCATGGAGTTTATACGGAATAAACTCGCAGTCAAATAGCAGTGCTCATGCAATGACAAAACTAAAAAAATTCACACGGTTAAACCCACTATATCCGAGTGGGAACCAAGCAGACGGAAAAATCGCCTCATGGAAGTCATCCCATGCCACCTCCGCATAGGACACACACATCTGACACAACTTTCACCTGATGAAACAAGATAAACCTAGATGTGGAGAATGCGACCAAGATGTAACAGTAAACCACATTTTACTCTCATGCGCGTAATTTGGGGCCCTGAGAAAAAATACGTCTTTCACTCTTTGTTTTGTTCTTTTCTTTTCTTTTCGCTCAAGGTGAAGGCGAAATTACCCGCTGCATCTAAGCTGGGTAAACTACATCTAAACTGGTTACAGAGGCGATTGAAAGGCATTCATTCCCAGTTGCTTATTTTAAGGGCGAAATTAGCCACTCGACTGTGGTGTGCAATAAAAATTGTCGGTGATCCCTCTTTCATAGGAATCGGTAAACACGAAAGTGAAAAGCGCCTTCAATGGAGAATTTGAACGTTAAGGGGACCTCCTTCATGTGCGAAGGATTCGCGAGCCTGACCCCGGAGACGAAGTGACGCCGACACGCAAGAAACAGAAAAAATAGCCGGCTTATCGCTGGACAGCAAAACTAAAAAGGACATGCACAGAAACAGCAGCTTGAAACACAATGGTCATGAGAACAACGCCACAGCGGAGGGTGCCTCAATTCACGCGCGTCTCCCGTACACGAAGGCGCTGGCATCGAGACGCCAACTGTCCGCGCTCCTTAGCGTCATGATGCGCTACTTCGCTTCGCCTCTACTCGACGGCAGCACCATCTTAGTGAGTCATAGAGAAGAACATAAGGCGCATTCGTAGAGCTGCTCCCGTGGCCGCTCACATTGCAGTCGGTAGAGCACCACGTACCTCCCGTTGTGGCGAGATGGCCCGAGAGGGCATTGGCTCGAATCCGGGCGCCGCAGCGTCAATGGCTCTTTTTCTGGTGACATCACTCCTGTGACGAATATGACGAGAGCAAAATCTTAGTGCACCCCGGCATAAAACACTTGTGAGTTAAAAATATTTTAGACCCTCCTACAACGAACACACCCCCTTTCACGCCAGTTTACTCCTGGAAGACGATGCCTTTGTTTAAATCTCCTCTGTTTTTTAAAGAAGCAAAGCTCCTAAACAAGCTATAAATGTCCTAGAAACGAGTAAGAACATACAAAAGTAAACACACAAACTTCAGTTGGGCGCATGATGGCCTTAGTCGCTTATGCGGCATAAAACCGAACACAACAGAAAAGCAACAAATAGATAGCCTTTTCTCGGCGTCTAAGGTATATGTGGCAGAAATAAGCGTCAGGCACAATATACACGTCTGCACCACGCAGCAAAATGTAAGATGGGAGATGTCGTAAGAACTGCGCACATAAGTGAGTAGCGCTAGGAGAATAAACTTAACTACAAGCACCAAAATGTGCGTTGGAGTCATCAGTCCAGGACTCCATTGGAGACTCCTGTTGCAACGGCCCTTTACCCCAGCCGACGGTGGGACTAGGGACCGGAGCTTGAGGGGTGGCTCCCCACTGCTCACGGGAAGTGTGTGAGATTCTTGGAGTCTAGTAGTTTGAAGAACACTCGCATCATAGGATTCACGGTTGCCGGTAGAGCAATAACATTTGCACAGCGGGAGATACTTCGTATAAGAAAGGCAGTGAAACTTGGTCAGTTTGGCAACTGTATTTCTTAGGAGAAGCTGGAAGGAGGGCTCCTGCCTTTTGCTTAGGGATTTTTGGGGGCGAGGATAGGCCCTTCTGTCCGACTTATATTGCTCTGTTCTTCCTTAACAGGAAAGCAAAAATTGCTCAGATTCTACTCGCTCGGGTAACTTGGCGTGATAGATCTCTGATAATTTATGGGCCTGTCATGTTGCTCTGAGGTTCAAGTGGCTGGTGTTCGTGCAATATTGACCCTTCTTTAGAGTAACCTCTGCAGCCGGATATCTACAGCTGTCATGAAAATCACATCACACAGAAAGGCTCGACATGCATGCGGCGACTCCATTAAGACAGTATCTTCATTTGCTTTGAAGATGGTCTGTAAAATGGCCGCTTCCGCGGCCTAAGTAGTCCCTGTGTAGGGTCATGGGTAGAGTAGCTACGGCGTTCATGGGTCCCCCTGTGCCATAGACGGCAGAACCGGCGTAACTCAGGCGGTCTCGAGTTCGGTGTGGTTCCTGCACGCTTCTGCCTCTGTAATCCCTACTTGGTGAGTATGGTCCATCTTGCGACGCATATCGATGATGTGAATATTTATTGTTATCTGTGGAAGTACGTCTCGTAGTTGCTATGATCTTTATTCGACAAGCGGAAGAGACATTCCACAAGGACATGTGTCTCATCCTAGTTATTCCAAGAAACCCGCGCAGTATACTGAAAATCGCTTCACTTGAACACATTGTGCAGTTCAGAGCACTGACGCTAAAAACTATGTGAACATCATAGAAAACCTCGCTTCACGTCGATACCACATATGCGTGGGATTCTCCGGTTTTTTTCTAAGGTCACTGGAGTAGGCGAAGGGGCGTTTTTTTCTGCTGCTGAGGTTTCTGCGGTCCACCGAACTAAGAATGTTTGGCGCGTTGCTCTGTCTTTGATATAATAAGGTTTTCTTAGGCGGAGCAATTTCCGGCACTTCTATTAAGGCTAAGTGCGCCTTAGAAAACACCTTATACTTACTTAGAGTGCCTACGAGAACTTGCTGGGAACACCTAAGGCTTATAGTTGCCGTGCCACTGGCGCTTCCAGTTTGCAGAGCTGTTTGCGATACATACGTTGTGTTCATGGACTTTTCTACACGCTCCTGCTCACGGAAGCTGAAAGGGGTTTCAAAACGTAATGACCAGAGAAAAAACAGTCCTAGATATTGACACCAAAAACATTCTGGTCTTATTCAAGGTATTCTTTGCACCTATATTTGCTAGAGTGGTACAGCGCATGTGATGTAAAGTTCAGCGGGAAATCAGCACGGCATTGTGTTCTCACGTACCATTTACTCGCCATCGACCGGACAGCTACAGTTGCGTACAACACTGTCAGCGCCAGACATCACAAGTTGTAATGGTAACTTTGCCTCGACACATATTCTGCATCTTTCTCACTGCCCTTCGCCACCACTTTGGAAGCCTTCGATACGAACTGCTTCGTTGCGTAGAGGGAACAAGAAAATCAGCGCAAGAATCCAAGTCGACCCTTTATGCACCACGGAAGATAAATTTATAGTAGTTATTTTCACTGCTACCCTTGATTGTGCCATGAACAGAAAAGAGGTAGGCAATTTTCTGCTATGCATGTGTGATTTGTAAAAACATACACACACACGTACAATGATACGTACAATACGCTCCCATAGATCGTATCCAGTGCGTCATGACAACTCCAGCGTCCAAACAAACTTGAAACACACAGGCATCGTCAGAAACGAAGATATCTATACTAACAACATGCCTATTAAAACAGAAACTTCAAACTGCGCTGCCATTTTTCAGCGTGCAAGGCGCCCTAGCAACCACGGAGCCCTCATCTCCTTCTTACGCGATTGATATTTAACGTGCACCTCTAGTTCTCTGACCCACCTTTACTGCGCTTACTGCCTGACTTCGTTATGCTCTCTACGTAGTCACCCGTGGGGAGGAAAGTGGCCGGAGGAATGACGTTCTACTGTAGAGTAGACTATTAAATTACCAAAAAGGAGGAACTCGGCCAAAAACGACCTGGAACGAAACCTTCTGGAGGCACTTCATTATTCGTACGTGAGCTGAAGGCAGAAGGTTGGCGTATTATTATGACGGGTGCGCATATATTTATATATATATATATATATATATATATATATATATATATATATATATATATATATATATATATATATATATATATGTACTTGAGAAAATGGTAGACGCACGAATAAAAACAAAAACAGTGGTTCACTGACGTTTCGACTGCGGGACCAGTCTTCATCTTGAGTAGCACTGGTTGAGAAGACTGGTCCCGCAGTCGAAACGTCAGTAAACCACTGTTTTTGTTTTTAATCGTGCGTCTACCATTTTCTCAAGTATTTTTTTCTGGCTCCTCGAGAAGTTTTCTTTTACTGCTTATATATATATACATATATATCTATATATATATATATATATATATATATATATATATATATATATATATATATATATATATATATATATATATATATATATATATATATATATATATATATATATATATATATATATATATATATATATATATATATATATATATATATATATATATATATATATATATATATATATATATATATATATATATATATATATATATATATATATATATACAGAGTTACTGGATATAGACAGTTGCGAAACTCCCCATAGGCCCCATGTATCGAAAGCCGGTCTTCGGTTGCCCCCCTGCGCCGGGGCAAGCACGGGGCAAGTTGGCTAGCCTGTCGTCTGTCGGCAGGACGTTGAAGCAGTACTCAAGTGCTTGTGGCTGCTGCCGTAAGTCATAAAAAGAAAAGCCGCAAAAACACAAGTAAATTTTACCTAATTATTGTGTTTTAATTTAGAAAGCAATCTTTATTTTACAGAAGAATTTTGAATAATAATAGTTTAGCGAAGTTCCGTTTTTATCTCCTAGGTGCCGCGCGCGTCGACTTGCCCCTCAGCTTCCACGGAGTGGGGGGGCTAGCGCCGCCCGGATTCTGAAGCGGAGTTTCGCAACTGTCTATATTGAGTAACTCTGATATATATATACGTCTACACGTCGACTCAGCAGCCAGGTGTTATTTTACCGTCTTTATTTCATGTGAATCCACTTTAATCATTTTCAACAACCTTAATCAATCTTAATCCTGAAATCGCACTTTAGTAATCACTACTGTCAAGCAGTATCAATCGCCATTTATTTTACCCAGATATACTTATTCCACCTTAATTTATGATAATATATCTCAGTTCACCTAAGTTAGCATTTTTAATTAAAGTTGTTTATGTCAGTCATTAGTATCGATCCGTAATCACTTACTACTCAGTCTATACTTTGGCATACTTTGGCCACCATTAGTCACGCTATGTACTTTTGATAAGCTTTGATTTGCTTGTCGTCTTCTTTGGTTCACCTAGGTTTCTGCATCATTGGGATTCGGCGTCATTACGGGTCAACCTTCCGATCGGACATGTACCGCTTTCACCCTAATAAAGAGTGTAATGATGGCCGTTCGCCATACAGCTGAGTCCTGTCGAGGACTGTTGCGATGACACGCTGGCTGCAGCCACAATCTAACCATAAGACCATAAGCTAGGATCAGCAACTAATCAATAAAATCCTCTCCATTGCGCGTGTTGCTCCATAATTCCAGGAGCACTGCCGGGCAACGTAGCTCAATGATTTTTAGGTATATAGAGCGCAAAAAGCCGAAAAATTAACCTAAGTGAACGCGAATAATTGTGCCGTTGTGGCCGCTCCTATTTGCAGCGGGCTTGCTTGTATTGCAGGTGATCAACGAGTTGTTCGAGGGGTTTACGGAGCGCAACAAGGCTGCTCGGGTCGTAGCACGGAGCCAACAGATCTTCGAAGAAGCCAGCACAAAAGCAAAGGAGATGCTTGATAAGGCACGCGCTGAACACGAGCAAATATCGGAAAAAGCACGCGCTGCGAGTGCCAGGGCAAATAAAATGCTCAAGGCTATGGGACTGGTAATGATGACCGCCGCAGTCCCTTTCTTGCTACCAGCCATTGCAGGAGCAGCCGCTTTGGCAGGTGGTGGAGCAGTCACCTTAGCAGCTGGTGAAGTAGCCGGTTTAGCAGCGTGTGGAGCAGCCGGTTTAGTAGCTGGTGGAGCAGTCGCTTCTGTTGGCCGGGTTCGTCCCTTGGCTCTGACAGGTGGGGTGACTTCGTCCGCTGTTCCACCGGCGAAGACGAAGGCACAGCTGCCAGAGAAGAGCCGGCAGTGAAACATCCGCTCCTGTTTCCCGGGTTCTGCCATCGGCTGCGACATGCCTGGTCAACTTAGTCAGCAGTCTGGGTAACAGCGAGGTGAGTGCTCCGGAATTGTCTGCACCGTGGTCTCATATCGCTCGAAGGTTTTCTGTGCGGCAGTTTCTAATACAACTTTGACAACGGTGAGCACATTGTCAAAGATATCAGCTAGGGTCGAGAAGTGCCCGTCTGCCATGATGTTAGTGCACTCACGCACACGGCGCTTCCTTTGGAGCAGTGTACCACAACGGGGTTTCGTAAAATTTGTATTACCACTACCATACGGGCACAGGCGTCATCAACGTGAGCACAGGCATGATCCTGTGGTCCGGGACGGAATTTCAACATTGTTCTCTGTATTGAATCGCGGAGCACCAACAGGGCCTCGAAACCAAATAGCAGCGGGGATCGGGGAGGTTGCAGCACGAGAAAGGGCACTGAATAAGGCGCTGGGCTGCTGAACATGGAGACTCAGATACGATGCTGGCCCCTTTGGCCGTTTTCGTGATGGAGGCGAAAATGGAAACGCGGGTGGGGAAAAATTTAGGGGTAAATTAAAATTCTTTAGGGGTACATTAAAATGTCTATATTTTCCGGCAGACCTACCGTACGCTGCACCTCACCACGCAGGTTGACCTTACTTCAGTAAAGCTCTCAAAACGTTTGATTGTATCCCCAGTGACGATGTTTTTTCTGCTGGAATTAAAGACAAAACGTGCCCAAGGCAGAACCAAGGTATGCATAAGCTAAGGTCTTTTTCATATGGTCGTACTTTAACTATCCGCTAAGTGCCGCTACCACACTCTCCATTGACACACAGTCTTTCCATTTGTGACAGTGAAATAATAATCATATAATCAATCAATCCTTCAATCAATGTTTATTAGTGTTCGCACAAAAAAACAAAAACAAAAGAAAACAGGCGACGCAAGACGTGCATGTCTCACACACACAAAAGAATACCATTAGTTACAATGAACGACAATTACACGCTTTGGCAAACACACACGTACCCCCCCCCACACACACATATATATATATATATAAATATATATATAAATATATATATATATATATATATATATATATATATATATATATATATATATATATATATATATATATATATATACATATATAAGGTTAGTAGAGACAGAGACAAACGAGAAAGACGTACACAATAAAAATAATTTTACTGACGTTTCAGGGAGAGGACTCCCTCTCTGTCTCTACTAACCTTATTTTTTCGCGCTCTATGTGAGTTTTTATCTTTTCAGACTATATATATATATATATATATATATATATATATATATATATATATATATATATATATATATATATATATATATATATATATATATATATATATATATATATATATATATATATATGTGTGTGTGTGTGTGTGTATATATATGTGTGTAATGTGTGTATTGTAGTTCTAGCAATGGGGCAATGGAGCGGTACGGTTACTGCACACGCACACATACTGACAAGAGGAACATGCAGATTGAATAATGCAAGCCGTTCAAAAACAGGGTGATTTCAGATGGCTCCTACTTGATATAAATATTAATAATAATTATTATTATTGCTTCTGCAAGTAATTAAAAGGAGCAGTTCCTTGCAGCCAGCAACATACAATGCGCAAAACACCTGCATGCACTTGGCACAATCATAATAGAATAATTACAGACGAGCAGCAGTATAGCTAAAAGAATCAAATATTGTTAGACAACAAATAAAGAAAGGAAGAAAAAAAGCACCACTAACGTTGACTGTAGTAAAATTGCTTGTGATGTGCCTTTGAGTTTTTATAGAATAAAGGTCGTATGAAAGAATGCAGGATCATGGGGCACAGAATTCTGGAACATGTTCCCCAAATCTGGTTCTAGTCAGTGGCAACATAAAACGCGTGCAAGGGCGTAGATAACGCACAGGGGTGTACAGTTCACAAAACTGTCGAGACCAATGCAACAGTTTGCTTTAGCAATAGGGTACAATTAGGCACGACAAAAGTGAGACATCGCTATTACCATGTTCTTGCGTACCACGCAAAACGTGCTTGAGTATCGAAGTTGACAGGGAGTCGACCTTTTTCCAGAAATTAGACCAAAAATAAAAGCAACAAATTCCGTGCTAGACTGGGGAATAAGACAACACAAAACTAATTCATTGGCGCACAGTTGCGGGACAAAGTTTGTTTGACCCGTACATCAAACAGGTGGTTTTCCCTAAGACAGCACAGAAATTCCAGATTTTGTTCTAAGACATGCGGGAATAGAAAATATCCCCTTTTATTTGACAGAGCCAAGACGCAAATAGGATGAGCATTTACGGTTCGAATATCCGGGGCCGCTCGAAAACAAATTGTCGTAACAATGTGCATTGGATTAAAAATCTAATGAAAGCAAACGAACTGCGTTTCAGTGCTTATTCGTATGTCATTGTGTTAAACCATTCATTATCTTTACCAAATCATGCTGTAGATTCGCCGCTTCAATATCGTAAGCACCATGCCCAGAAAGAAGCAATACCGAAATACTCGGGAATGAAGCACACACTTCGTAATATTATTGGCGTATTAATTAAAACGTAAGAGAGCAAGAGGTCCTTGCGGAACACCGCACCTTGATACCTGCGGGGACTTAATAATTTTACTAATACTGCATTGCCCGACGGTCACGAATGTAATTTTACAATAGACATATGAAAGGCCCGCAAAAACCGTACTGATTAGCATGTTAAACTTTAGGTTGGGATGTACTTAATCAAGTGCTTTTGACCCATCTAGGGACACCAAACAGGCAAATTAATTCTAATAAATAACTTTGTAAAGTTGATGAGAATAGTCCACCAATGCATTTCGTGTTTCTCGACAAGCAATAAACCCGTATTACCCAAGAAAAACTTTCTCGTGCTTTCGGAAACTGAGGTCGTTGTAGGAGGAAAATGTTTTTTGAATTAGCACGGAAATCTTTGGCGAGATAAATAAACCTCGGTAGCTTTCGACACAATTTATTACCTCTTTTTTATAAGCAGGTCAAACAAGTGTACCTTTAAACCTTGAGCCACTTTTTCCGATGGAATATTTTAGGTAATGATAAGAACAAATAGTTCAGGTCATGAAAATGGGTACAGAGTATTCAGCGGATATGCCGTTCAGCCCTGCCGCTTTCCAGTGATTAAGACCTGAGTACATGTACCTTAAGCCATCCGGGGGGTATCGGGTCAAAAATCGGAAATATTGGCAGAGCTAATACTTTGAAGCGAGTTATCTTCGTGATGTTCTTTTCCCCGGGGCTTCTCCTCCAAGCCGCAGCAGCGCTGAGGGTCTGACCCCGGTATCCTCAACCGACAAACTCAGCTTCCGATACAAAAACTGTACATTTATTTACGCCCCAGCGGGCGGCTAAGAAACAGTTCTCGGGTAAAGCCCGAAGACGACGGGCCGTGCTCTCCTGCACCCAGACCGCGTCTCTCTGTTTTCATCTTCCCGTCCTCTTGCCGCTGAGGACCAGGGGAAGAGGGAAAGCGAGTCGTCTTCGTCGGGGTCGATCCGCACGTGGTGGCCGTTAGGACATCCGGTGCGAGCAGGCGCGGCCCAGAATGCGCAGCGTTCGAAAGCGCCGTGCAACACGTTCTTTCCATTTCCGCGCTGCTCTTCCCAGGGATCGCACCAATTAGTGCGTCGAAGCGCCAGACAACGCGTATGACTACTACCCGTTTCTTAACCAATGGAGGCAAAGAAATGGTTGATTTCCTTATTGAGGGTGAGTGACGCCGCTCCAAACTTTTCAGAAACGATATCACAGGCAAGCTTAGCTGTTTTGCTTTGTAATCGAATAATGGTAGACCATGTTTTTAGCCGGTCTGTTTCTGGAATCCTTGAGGACCTGAAAATATTTTATTGTACGAGCGAAGCGCGGCCTTCGTAAAAGGGTGTTTTAAATTGCGCTCCTATGGGATCATTCTTGGATGAATGTCTCCAGCGGGACCATGGCAGCTATGCTATTGAGGCATGCACTGAAGTATTATTCACGCGAGAGTCAACTCTGTTTTAGAATTGCAGTTTTTTAATGCTCCTCGGATCCAAACCAAACATGCAGCAAAGCAGCAATAATTATCAGCCGAAAGAGTAAAAACTAGAAAACAATTCTCGTCAAACTTCCCTAGGGTGCCTCGATGCAAGCGCGGCCTTACAGGGTGGAGACACCCTTTGAACGGCCCCATGCCGCCGCTATTGGGTCAAAGTGCTTCACGCGCGGTTCCTTTCGTTTCCCACAAGATCGAGCAATGGGAAACAGATAAGATGATTCAAACCTTGTCAGTCAACCACGTCAGTCAACCGGTGATAATTATAACGCGGTTTTAACACAATTGCTTGCTGCAGGGGTGAACGAGTGACCCAAAAGGCGGCGATAACGCATACGTGTTTCCACCCCGTATGGTGAACGCACGTGAATCGAGGCACCTTAAACTTCACTAAAGTTAAGTCTAGTTGCTGTGTGTCGGCTATTACCACAGAGTGGGGTTTCTCCGCATCGCCTACCACATTATTAAAAGACCACCCACATACTACTAAACACAAAAGATACCCGCATAGTAGAGAAAGGGGTGGGCTATGTTTTCTCTATAATAGAAGTTGCTTATGTTCAACGGGGACATTCACATAATCAATGCATGATGAGGCTATCTCATCACCTCTGTTCCAAGCGCGCTGGACTGTTTATCGTGGCTTCAATTCCCCTGTCGGACTGTGTTTAAATAAACAACAACTAAGGGTTGCTTACTGTTTATTGTGCCGATGTTTACCTGACCAATGATGCAAAATTAACCGGATGGAAATTGTAGATCATATATGTCTTCAATAAAACGTCGAAGCTTCGAAGCTACAGAAGCTACAGAGTCTTCAATAAAACGTCGAAGCTACAGAGGCAATACCATGTCTCATACCAAGAAAGCAGCCTGATACGAGACGTCGTATTGTAAACATGAATCAGGATACGGCCGTCGTAAGCAAGACATCGAGCTGTACAGATGGCCAGATATTCTTCACAAAAGCTACGAGCCTGCCCCTTGGCTTAGTGTTACGAGTTAGATGGAAACTAGCGAACCCTGCTAGCTATAACGGCGGGGCTAGATTTTTCAAAAGGTTTGTTGTGGTTAGTACGAAAACATTCACTGTATTTTTAAATTATATAATACCGGACATTTAGTTCGTCCTTGTGCTTGTGTAACCTTGAAATGTTAACATGGGTGAATGTAAAATAACTAGCCGTGGTTGAAAAATATGTTAGAAAATTGAGGAATCTTTGAATAAAAGAAAATGTAATTTTATAGAAAATATGTTGTAGGCAAGGCTACCCGGCCGAGCAAAACAGTCTGTTTCGAGACTGTTGAAGGCTTAACCTAGATGCGAGGATGACATTCTTAAGGAATCTGAGGCCGTTCCTAACCTAGCCGAAATTATAAGATTTTTCTTTTCAAAGCTTACAGGCTCCACTTTACATGGTAAAACTTCACAGGCTCCAACGTTCGGCATAGTGACAGACGCACTTTTACCAAGTGGTGATTGCAGCTCTTTTGCCCTGAACAATTTCTTTTGGAGTAGCAGTGCTTTCGATTCCTGCCATTACAAATAGACATTCGTGCACTTATTATGGGGAATTTTAAGTATCGCGGTCGTTGGTCTACCCACGTTTGATTACAATTATTGCATTACCTTTGTGTTCCTCTAGGTACCTACACATAGAAGATATACCCCTTCGGCCTTCATTCCCCTTTTAAGAAGAAATTGGAGGGACACCGAGGATGATGCTTACAACGACAATGACCATTTCAAGCTCAAGCAGCCTTTGCATAAGTAGTGTCGACCCAAGAAAGGCTGAAACGCAAGCCACGAGCACGTCCACATTTTTGCTGAACTAATCAATGCTGAATTTCGCAACCTTTCTTCCACACAAGCTACTGGCATGAATAAATGTCCAAGCCTATTTGCCACATGGTGTCGTGCCTTACCTGGCAATACATTGTGCCACAGCTCATATTTTAGAGACTTACGTACGGATCAACAGCCCGTGATACTTTCCATGTAACTGTGCCGAATATACCTAATTTGCTAAGGACCTTGCATCAAAGTCTTGATTGTATAGATTCTAGAAAATAAATTCATGTTCACTGGTCCTATAACTTATGTTCAGTGAAGTGAATGTGTATCCCCCATAAAAAATTAGTTAGGGAGACAGAAATAAGCTTTATTTTAGCACTCAGAATTCTTTGCTTGATTAGCAAGTAGGAGCATCCTTATTCCAGAGGTTTCAGAATCTGGGGTACCCTTCTCGCAGTTTGGTAACCCGACACTCCAACTGCTGAACCGAATGATCATGATTTGGGACACGGTTTGTTGTATGTCAGCACTCCCACATCATATGAACGAGTCCGTGACCCTGGGCCTAATTTCACGATTAGATATGTGTATAGTTCGGTCTACGATGTGTAGTAATGTACCTGGTGAATATGTGTCGGTCTGGAGTTGTCGCCAAGGGACCTTCGCTTCGAGACACATCTTGAGATGGGGAGCCGCAGACGTTCTTCCTTCCACGCGGTAGTAGACCACAATTACAGTGATATTAGAATAATTTCGTGTATCCGGCTCATGGAAGTACTACATACATTTCCAGATGACACCCGATGCGTTTGAACTCGGGCTGCGGCACGAGCCACTGTGTGCCCTAGATGAGGTTGGGTAGATATGATATTCGCAGCTCTTTTTGCAGCGCATCCCACTTGGAGGTTTCGACACGTATTTGGGAAGTCTATTATTTAGGAACATGTCTTTACCACCTGCTAGGATAATGCCTCGCTCTTTCACGGATGAGATACAGAACCCACTGAATTGTGGTTTCCAGTTTATAGAGCGTTGCCATTGCCGCTCCGTGCTGCGGCAGCATGAGATAATTTTGGCCGGATAGGGCTTTCCGCTGACATTACAGAGTCTTTATTGCAGTTGTATATCGGGCGTCAGCGCCGCCGGTAGACACCTTCATCGCTCTGATGTAACTCATATTTTTCTGGGGTAGCGTCGGCGAAGTGCTGTCCTGCCCGTTCAATTGCTTCTGCTAGGCGTCTTGCTGTATTCCGGCAAAGCTCGTGCGGATATGTATTGCGATAGGATATGCTTAAATACGGAGGTTGATGCCTTGGTAATGGTTAAACTGAGCTGGGAGGTCCTTCCTGGCTAGATTAAAAACCATCGCGGATATGAAAGATCCCTAGGGGTTCCATTCGGTGGTTTCGGGACCTAGTCGGTTTTACATTTTCTGACGCCACTTTTCGCTGTGCCGTGCGTCAGACTTTTCAAAAAGTTGTAGGCTCACTGGCCGCAGTGGTCTAATTGTAGTCGCTTTAAACATCCCGGTGCGCCATTAACGAAAGTACTGTTGATGTTAAGGGCCTAAATGTCCCTTTTGTATTAGTCGCTGATATTTTCTAAGAAATGTTTCGCTTGCAGCCGTGTGTCAGGGTTATACACCTGCGAGCAGAATCCATACTTTTCTGGCCATAGTGAACGTTTCCTTCGGTGTATGGAGCAGGCCTATTACGCACCATGTTTTATATAGCTTGCTCCAGCATTATGCCAGTCAGACGCGACGTAGGTTTGCAAACTGTATTTGTTTTCAACCCTTGCTGTTTAAGGTGTAGTAAGAATGTTTCCAGTACCCAGGTACTTTCCCTTTTTCCCATTGTCCATTGATATATTGCGGTAAAAATTTTACGCTGTTGGAGCTCACGTTCCTGCGTGTATTGTAGATTGT